>NW_022990042.1:1259276-1576156 GCF_902827175.1 Gymnodraco acuticeps | reverse complement strand
CTTATGTCTGCATCTCACTTCGGTTAAATGAAATCCTTGCTTCCCTCACTTGCGTCGTTTCCCTGCGTCTAGTCCTTCCCACCAGGGAAGCATGGAGGGACGCAAGGAAACCACGAGAAGCAGGGAAATGAGTTTTAAGAGCAATGGGACGTCTTTTCCTCCGGAGCGTCACGTGAAGCAGCGTCCGTTTGTGATGACGCTGCACAGCTGTTCGTCTGACAGCCAATCAGTGAGCGATACACAGTAAGGGGGCGGGGCGAGTGTATGAGGATTTCACCGGAGGATGGTCTGGTAGTTCCTCGATTATCGATCCTCGGTCCTCTGGCACAAATAAGGCCACTGGGACGCTACTCAAGATGGCGCAGACAGATCAACTTCCGGTGATACCGAGACCAAGGAGCGAGGAAATGAAAAATAAGAGAAGTGAAACGCACCCTATGACACCGTGAAACTGAACTTGCAAGTCAAGTGAGGAGAAGTCAGGCCGGTTTTTTTGCCCGCCTCACCTGAGTGTGAGAATGTGTTGCTCCGCGCTGCAGGGATCCGCCTGCGGAGGGGATTTCTCTGCACATTTTCAAGTCCAGACACGACCAAAAAAACACTAAACAGTGAGCTCATCGGCCAGAAGTGTGGTCCGGCACCCTGGATAGATAGAGGACACTTTGTGTATCTGCATGCTGTTTGAGCGAAGAAACTCAAAAGCTTGAATAGATATTGACCCAGTATCAGTGTGTTGTCTCAGCTATTTGTAGGGTCTGGATAAAAAGCCATGTAAAAAGTGTTTACCCCAAATATGCAGTTATGTCACTGCAGTATTGGTAGTTGTCTGCAAGTTCACACATGCTTTTCTATTATCTTAGTTTTTTACAGTTGCTCAAGAAAAGAGAATGCCGCAGGGTTTCCCTCTGCGGTTAAAGTTAAAACAGACTGCAGGAGACAGCCAATAAGATGACAGAAATGTAATTTGAATCGGCAGAGATGGCCTTTGTGTTTTATATCAAAGCCAACTGAATATTAAGGTGCTCTGTCTTCACCTTGGATTTGTTGTAATCATGTTCTTTTAAAAGACACGTCCGGTCCAATTCTGACTCTTAACGCCATTTATTGATCCAAAGCTCTGCTTTATGTTGGACTCCTGATGCAAAGCTTAGCCTGTTTAGTGTCAAGAGTGAGTCAATTGGAGTCTAGTGTTAACACACCTCATCAAATGATAAACAGCAGACCTTTCAGGATCAATTATTTGACACCTAAAGTTTCTATTTGACGTGTTTTTGTAAACAAAGTCGATGCTGCAGGGCTGTTTGGGTAACTTCAAAATGTCTGGCACCCACAAATAGCACATTAATACTGAGTAACTATTTACAATCTGTTTATTTGTGACAAACTCCAGTAGCACATACAGAGATGGTTGTTTTCAAAAGGCAATAAGGTTATAACTTTTGTTTTTTCTCTGTTTACCCAGATTGCCCTCTGACCCCAGATACCCCTAACAGCGAGGCGAGGATGTGCAGCAGCAGCCGCCTGGCCGCCCTGAAGAGACAGAATGACATTGAGCTCAAGGTCAAACAGGGAGCTGAGAACATGATCCATATGTACACCAACGGGCCCTCTAAGGTAAGAGTCATGTGGAGCGGGGGGAGGGTTCACCTGACATTCAGGTTCCAGCTGGTTCATGTCAGGCAAAAGCACACGCATCAGTTGAACTGTATGTTTTACATCATTTTCTGCCACTCTTAATTACACGACAACAAAAGACAGAATTTGGTGGTTTTGCGAAGTAGCATGGAATCGTAGGATGTTGTGATTTCAGGCATCTTCCCAAGCTTAGACTCATCAGAGTTTCGTTTGAGGTTTCCGGCTCGGTAGAAATCTTTGCTCAGCTTATTTGCTTTGACCTAAAACCACTAAAGAGTCAAAGCCATCAGGATGTAATGTATAGTTACAAAATGACCAAGATCAAAAAAAATGATGGTAAAAATATGTGAAGTAAAAAAAAAACATAGTTAATGAATAGGTACAGATTATTAATCAACTGTGTGTGTGTGGGAGAGAAACCACAAAAAGTTCATGAAATACAATATTCACAATTTGAGGTGAATCTGTCACGCCCTGGTGTGTAAAGGCCTTAAATGCTTGTGTTTCTTGTCCTTTTCGACATCATTGAATGATGGATCTCAGCATTTATTTACAATGTTATCCCAACTGAAAATAAGACTAAAGTGATAATATACTATAATAATATTCTAAATGAGCTCTTGGCAGTTCAAGAGGAGAAGCCAAACCCACCATAAAACTTGATAGCACCATAAGCCTTGATTTTAGTCACTGTCATCAGGCTGCAGAGGGTTTTCACATTCATAATCACCAATGCTGAATATTTATTTCAGTCTTTTTTAAATGTGCACCTTGGTCATTATCACATGGCAGAACGATGCATGTGGCGTTTGCTTTTACAGCTTCTCTGTAGGGGAGCAGGGAACGTGAGAAGGCGCTGACACACACTGTGTGTGTCATATGCACCGCTGTTTGTTCACAAAGCTCTCTGTGGTTACTCTAATGCCCAGTGAGGAAATCTACCCTTTAGTGTGTAGATATGTATGTATGTGTATATATATATATATATATATATATATACACAACAACAACAACAGCAGCAGCTGGAGCACTGAGAGCTGCTCCTCTTGGCTCCTGGTCCAGCAGTAGTAATTGAAGCCACTCTGTAGTAGACTCTTTAGCATAGTGTCAGGTTTCAGCAGGGAGTCTCGACTCTGCCAGTGATGTAATCCTGCTCGGCATCGTTTGTTTCTGTGACTGTCGGGGGTTATGTAATGGAACATGGATTGACAAGATTTCTTTGCTTGAGAATCCTTAAAATGAATACTTTGACAGTTTAGAAGATAGGCTTGTTTTCTTTCTTTGAGTGAGATGAAAAGATTGATACCACTCGTACAGGTTATGTGAAGCTAAAACTAGCAGCTGTTTGGCTTAGCATAGCATAAAGATGGAAACAGACAGGGTAAACCGTGTTTTTGAAATGTGTTGAAAGATGGTCACCATTAATACAGATAACACCAGAACTCCAGTCACATCTTCATTTCCTTTTCTGATATTTATTTTATTTATTTAACTTTATATTGTCATTGTTGTTGTTGTTTTTTTATGTTGTATTTTTTATTATAATTTTTTTTAATACACTGTTGTTTATTTGGTTAATATGTACAGTTGATGTATAATCAATGAATAGATGTTAAAAGATTTGTAGCACTTCACCGAGTGAACGTATCCAAGGTAAAACAAGCTAAATTCTCTTAGTATCTCCTACTGTCATTTGTATTATGTCTTTAAAAGACTAAAATACGTTTTAAACTGAGAAACAACTTGCATGGCTCCGTCCAAATGTAACAAAATCTGCATCATGCTCTCAAAAATTGCATCTTCTTTCAAAACACTGTGACCTCTCCCGGTCACACAGACAGTCTGACAGTTGGAAATAGTCCTGTTGTGATGTCAGAGAGGAAATGCCTGCTGGACAGAGGTGTTTCCTGCGAGCGGCGCCATCAACAACCAGGAACTCTGGGTGGAGTTTGCTTACTCCACTCTGTGTGTGCATGTGTTTGTGTGAGCGTGTGTGTATTGGCACATGTGAGAGGGTCAGCAATTATGATACACAATGAGATCCCGCTTTCTTTTTTGATGAATAAGATTTTCCATGTGGTCACTCATTCTTTGGCTCCAATTAAGGGCATGAAACTGCCTCCTGGGCTGTTTGTGCTCACAGCAAACCACCAGTGATGATGGATGATGTAGAAGTTGGTAATTACTTTTGTTGGAGGTTATATTGTCCCAGTAAAAACATTTTTATTGTCATGTTAAGATCAAATTATCTCACTGATTTGATAATATGATAGCATAATAATACACCCATTCAAAGTGCTATCCCCGTCTAACTTCTAACCTAAATCAACCATTGGAATCAGGATGGGAGTCATATTTTTAGTAAAACACAACCGAATAAATAAAATGGACTTTTCGGCTCCCTTAAAAAGAAAAGACAGTACATTGCTAATCCAGTTTCTTGTTGTTTACAAAAAGTGCAAATTAGCAACATATTAGCTATGAGATAGTAACAAACAACACTAAGCTCTCGTTAACCCAAAATGTTACTACAAGCTGTGGATAATAATGTTAACATAACATATCATACGATAAGTTGACAACTTATATTTATCAAGTCCTTAAGGCGTATACCGTCCAATAAGTAGATAACGTTAAGGTGAGGTTTGGAAATGTAAAAGTGAACAGGGTCATTTCTAAATATCTTCCAAAGAAGATGATAGCTGAAAATGAACACGGTCATGTTCATATTTAAATCATAGATTATAACAAAAAAATTATGCAAGTCATATCCATATATCGCACAAGAATCCAATAATCTAAAAATGATAGAGGTCATGTCCACATATCGTAAAAAGGTCAGGTCAACTCACCATAAGATGAAGCTGATAATGTAAAAAATGAAGGGGGCACAGTTAGTAAATCGTACGATAAGCAGTGTAAGAAAGATTGGCAATTTACTTGTCCGAATACATGTTGGGGCCACTGGAATCTTTTTCTTCGCCATCGTATTTTACATTTTCCCACGGTTTTACGACACCGCTAACGTAAGTGAGCGGTAAGATTTTACTGCATCACACATAGGGTTGGGTATCATTTGGATTTTAACGATTCCGGTTATGCTTTTCGATTCCGGTTATCTTCGGTTCTCGATTATTTTACCTCATTCACAGCAACAGTGTTTCAGGGCCGGTTCGGAGCTGGAGCTTGAAAAGCACCGGGTTTTCCTGTTCACACCGCAGCGGAGCAGCCTCTTAGCTCCAGAATCCGGTTCATTTCAAGCACCAAAAAATGGTCCGGCTAGAGCAAAAGCACCGCATACGTCGCGCTTACGTCGAGGCGGGGGCAGGGGGAATCGGAACCGTCGTTGAAGTTGATGATTACGATTGTAAAGCAGTTTTGAATGTAGCATGTAACGACTGTAAAGTTGGTAGTAAAGTCGTCCCATTTCTTCCATTTCGATTGGACAGAGCGAAACCAAAACGAGTAGCGCTTCAACACAATCGGCCATTGTTGTTGTTGTCGGTGTGAGCTGTGAGGGGTTTCCGCGCGGTTTGGCTTTATGAAGCAGGCACGCAAACGGTTACGTCATGACGCAAACGATGACGCAATGACGCAGCACCAGTCGGGCTCTGAGCGGTGTGAAAAGAGCCGGAGCTAAACCGAAGAACCGGTTCTGAACCTGAAAAACTCTAGCACGGAGCTTGAACTGGAGTTGCGTTGGTGTGAATGAGGTATTTGAGAGGGTAAAAATAAGTCCCATGCCAATTTCACTGGGAGAAAAATATATTTATGAAACATTAAGTCAAATCTGTATTCCTATTTACAAATCACTTCATACTGTTTAATATTGTTACTGTTATTGAATAAAATTATATAAAAATAATCTCTGCATTGTTTAGTTAGTTCTAAGTGGTGCAGTTAAGTTTGAGAATGTACAATTGGCCCAGTCTCCTCTGATGTTACACTGCAACCTGCCTGTGAGACAGAGTCCAACCACACATCTCCAACACATAATAATAATAATACATTATATTTATATCGCGCTTTTCTACAACTCAAAGACGCTTGCACGCTTACACATGTCCTGCAATACACATGCTGCAGCTGCTCACTGTTTGTAAAAGTAAATAAATAGTATTTTCATTTCAATAATGTACTTTCTATACCCTGCTTCATAAACAATACTGACATCCCTGTGCTCCTCTGAGTCTGGGGGTCCGGGGATGTGAGGACAGCGCGAGGACACAGACAGGGAGGCTGCTTCACTTCATAAAGGAAATGGCGTCAATATTAACAACATAGGAGCTAAAACGCTTAATAACCTTCATTATGTGTTAGAGAAAGAACATAAGAAAGGTTGACAAAGATGAGGCTGTTAAACGGGCAGCGGATCTGCTGTGTGTAGAAAGAGAGAGAGAGAGACGCTGAGCTGCACCGTGCAGCGATCAGCTGATACGGAGCATATGAGAGAGCTGCAGTCCGCGGGGCTCGGCCTCGCCCCGCCCACACTCCTGTCTAACAGCACAGAAAGCGGCGAGATGCATTTCCTTAGGAATCGACAAGCAGAACCGAAACTAACATTTCTAAACGATACCGATGGAATCGAAATGTTGGAACCGGTACCCATCCCTAATCACACATGACAAAGAAGGAAACGTAAAGCGGTCGCAAACAGCAATGGCGGACACGGACAATTTGCGAATGAGTTGTGCCTTTTGTAAGCTGAATTTATCAATCATTTGTCAATAAATATGGGCGAAAAACATCACTTGTCCATCGGATAAGTCAATTGAAAGATCTACTTGTCCGATATTGTAAATAACACGTCCCGGACGGTGGGACGTGTGCTTTTTTGCACACTTATAAGTTGATAACATAATTCCTGTGACAGGCCTAATTTTAAAAAAATGTTTACAACAACAGACAGTGATGTTACATTTTCTAATTTGTTCGAAGGACCGTAAGTTGCTAGCGATGGCGCAGCAGATGCTTCAGGACAGCAAGACGAAGATCGAGTTCATCAGGATGCAGATCCTCAAGGCCAGCCAGGCCAGCGAGATGAGCTTCGAGAACAACGATGTGATGGGTGAGCCTTCAGTTGTACTCAGTGTTCCATTTTTAAACTTTTAATAGGAAAAACCCCAAAGTCCTATGAACAATTCCGTCTAACAGAATCCTGTCCTTTTTTTTCTGTTCCAGACAAGCCCATCATCAGCCCGCTGGATCTCCGGGTGGAGGAGCTGTGTCACCACGCCAAGATCGAGTCGGCTGTAGCAGAGGGAGCCAAGAACGTCATGAAACTGCTGGGCACAGGGAAAGTCACAGAAAAGAGAGCGCATTCAGAGGTAGCTGTTTGTGTTTGCATGTGTGCGAGTCTATTCACTGCTTCTGGAACATTGTGTTGATGTAAAACTAGCAGAAAGAAGGTTTTCCTCACTTTGTGCAGTTTCATTGGCTTTAAATAAAACAATTTCCTGCACTGCTGCTGTGCTCTATTAAAGTAAAATGGACCGTGTAAGTTTCTGTCTCTCTTTATCCTTTTATACTTATTTGCTTCATTTACTTCCTTCTCCTCTTCAGGCCCAGGCTCGTTTTAATGAGTCCAGTCAAAAGCTGGACCTCCTGCGATACTCCTTGGAGCAACGCCTCATGGAGCTGCCTAAAAACCACCCTCGCAGCAGCAGCATCATGGAGGAGCTGTCCCTGCTGTCCTCTCCTGTCCTCAGTCCTAGATCCAGCATCATCTCCACACAGAACCAGTACAGCACTGTGACCAAGCCCGCAGCACTCACAGGTACAACACACCCGGTGATGATTAATAACAGAATATGAGTTAGTGTCCCATCATCACCCTGTTCTTCTAAAAGTAAAACTGACAGCTTTTCACCTTTTCTCCACCTAGTGGTTCCTATGGTATTATTGTTGGTTGTTTGATCGATCTACTTCTCTGGACTGAGTAAAACACCCATATTAATAAATGGGCATCTTTTGCTACTTACTGATCTAGCTTAATAGAAAGGACTTGTAGTAAGCAGTGATGCAGTGCTACGCCTTTTGTCTGGGACGTTTATATAGTCATCATAATAGGGTTCCGTCATTGACTGAGAAACCATCAACCGTTTTGATGGATCCGGTAAAGTTGGTTGGACAAAGTCAGATAAGACTTAAGTTAATCTCTGATGTCGTAAGCTTTTTTTACGCAAATCGTATGTGCGATTTATTCTGATACAAGACACAAGGCCTGGATACTACGTTGGGTTAACATTCACGTAGATTTACCTAGACCCAGATATTATTACAAAGTGAAATGTTCCTAGTTAAGATTAACACGGATGTTTCTCATTAATGCCTTTTTTCTTTGTTTGTTGTCATTATTGTTACGTAGAGTAATAACCTACACATAAAACATTTCAGAATTTAAATGCTTAGACCATCTAGAATGTGCAAAATGGGACCATCTTGTAAAAAGAAATTGTGTGATGCATGTATCTGTATTGTCCCTTCTCTCCTGCAGGCACGTTAGACGTCAGGCTCATGGGCTGTCAGGACCTTCTGGAAAATGTCCCGGGCCGTTCCAAAGCAGCTTCTGTCCCTCTGCCGGGCTGGAGCCCCAGCGAGACGCGCTCCTCCTTCATCAGCCGAGCAAACCGCAACCGCAGCGTGAGCTCCCGGAACCTGACGAAGAGCGAGGAGCTCTCCAGTGAGTAGACCTGACCGTACGCTGTCTGGAAATAAGTAAATATTGATACAGAGATGGAGAAGTAGATCTGCGATTACATTGAGCGTCATAATAAACTAATCACAGCTGGACCATAATGGACCTGAAGAAGGAGAAAGTCTGGGGGTCCGGGGACTGTATTGCAGTCACAATCAGGACACTGTAAACAATGTTCAGGGTTCGTACGGTCATTAAAAACCTGGATTAATCATGGAAATTCAAAATGCAAATTCCAGGCCCTGGAAAAGTTATGGAAAACAATATTTTTCCCAAAGTTTTGGAAAAGTCATGGAAATGTAACTAAAGTTGCGTCAAATATAATTTACATTTGATCTAATCGCCAAAAATAATCTGCGGTCGCGAGCTGTTATGTGCCATCATGACGCGCATGGTGTAGTTTTTTAATATATGAAGCGCGAGCTGTGTGCTCGAGTCACAGCTGTTAGAACGGTTCAGGTGTTCAGAGCAGAGCTCTCTGTCGGAGCGGCAGAGCGTGATGTGCACTGAAAAGTTTTTCTGTCGCAATATTATTTAAGGAATCGTTGAGCTAGCTAACTAGCATACATTGTCACTATCTGCTAACGTTAGCTTTAGCCTTAGTTTTCGAATAGTTTTTTTCATAGGCTATAAACCAGGGTTGCCAATTCTCACGCATCTGGCGTGTGACACACGCTTTCACTCTCAATCTCACGCTCTCACGCTGCCCAAACTATTCTCACGCCAAAAACAAGAATACCGAAGACTAGAAACGGGTTTGAAAACTGTTGTCACGTAGTGATCGTCTTCTCAATAGAACATCTTTGATAATGTCTTCTGGCCAATCAGAATCACGATAACGGCGTGCTGTTGTTGCAGGAAGTCCCGACGGAGAATACTTTTGCTGTAGTACATCTCTATATACATCGATACAACATTACGTGTTGATAGAAATCATCACATAATGAAATGAGACCCCACGGTTTGATGATTGATAGGTGTGTGGGCTGTCTTTCATTTTGACACACAGAACAATGGGGGCTATCCACCCTTATCCACAATGTAAAGTAATTCACAGCCTCTTCCTCTTCTCTCTGTGAGGAGCAGCAGGCTCAGCTTTCAGAACAAAGTAACACAAAACTAAAATGGCATTCATTTTATGTCGTGTAGTAATAGATTTATTTATTTTTCTTCTCAAGAGAGTACCAGAATGTGTATTTTATGTTAGTATTTCAAAAGATCTTCTGGGGGAGAATCCCCCCAGACCCCCCTGCAGGGGTTGGGCTTTCAGCATGTCAGCTCTTTCACCTGTGGGGAAATTGCAGGATTGGCTCCAGGTCGCCCTTTTTATTTACTACAAGACAAATGTGCCTTTTTATTTCATACAGTTCAATTTGGATTGAGACAGGGAAATAATCTAAACCTCACATGGCGTTTCACTGTCAAGGGGAGCGTGTATGTAATTACATTGCAAATACTGACTTGAGCCCCACCACTGTATGGGTTAGCCCTACCGTAGATTACCCAACAAAAATACTCTCTCGCAACTGCCGACATGTATTGCGCATGCTCAGATCTAAGATCCAGTAGAAATGATAACAAAGTAAAAGTCTGCTGCTTATTGTTCTACTAGGCCAACATAGAGTCAAAGAGTCTATGAGAGTGTGAGTGTGTTAATTAATATATTTGGCAGTTTGGAGTAAGTCTGTAGATTTGTGTGTGTGTGTGTGTTTCATGTATAGGCCTCACCATAATTAATTTAGTTGGATACATTTTCCCGGAAATTATTGCGATAACCGATAATATTGTCGGCACCGTTGTATGACCATTTTAGACCACTGACATAATGATAATATATAACAGTAATTCAAGTACATCCTTTCAAACTGCTAGTCACATCCTCATGTAAATGGAAATGTATCGAGTTCATTTTTATTTATCGTACGATAAGTCAATGAATTGCTTATCGCGACAGGCACACAATAAAACAGTGGAAACAAACATGTCTGACTTTCATTAGTGAATTAAACTGTGTGTCCTTTATAGTCTGTGTCAAATTTTGTGTATTTGTATATATTGTATATATATCCTATATATATGCTATGGTCCCGCTGCTGACACGATAGCAGTCATTTCGTGCGCATATGTGTAATTAAACCCATGATATCAAAATCTCACTCCAGCCAGGTGCCCAAAGTTGGCAACCCTGTATAAACAGAGGTCGTATAAGTAGCCTATACTACTAAACTACTATGTACTAAAGTCAAAGTAGAAGTACTCAGATCTTGTACTAGAGTAAAAGTAGAAGTACACAGATCTTGTACGATTTAAAGTAGAAGTACCAGAGTGTAGGAATACTCTGTTACAAGTAAAGGTCCTGCAATCAAATTGTTACCCAAGTAAAAAAGTATTGTCATCAAAATATAGAGAAAGTAGTCATTGTGCAGATTGGTCCATTTCAGAATAATATATATGATATGTTTTATAATGATTGATCATGAAAGTGTTCTCAAAGCTGGTAAAGGTGCAGCTAGTTTGAATGACTTTGTATTCTGCAGGGTAGCTGGTGGATTTACTCCAGGTGGAACTAAAGTCTGATTCAACACTTGATTAGATTTCACATCATTCATCCACATCTGTGAAGTCACTAGATGTATGAAACACCATTTACCTCTGAATTGTAGAGGAGTAGAAGAACAAAGTAGCAACACATTTAAATACTTAAGTAAAGTACAAGTATCTCAAAATTGTACCCAAGTAGTACTTGAGTTTATGAACTTGGTTACTTTACACCACTGGCTATACAAATAGAAAGACTAAGCTTTGCACAGAGGCATGACAATACATTTTTTTCAAAATGCTCAACAGTGCTGCCAAAATTATAAACTGACTGCTACACAATTTAAATACATGCTTTTATATTTTTCTATTAGATGTGACTCTTTGGCATTTCTGTTATTATCACCACTGCTGCTTTAGTTGTTCTGACTGCTAAAATCCTCTGTTATTCCTCATTTTAAAGCCGATATTCCGTGGGGTCGGGGGCTCGGATCCTTGTCACCTTTTTCATACCTGATGAGTTTGCATCCATGACTACAGTTGCTTTAGCGTGTAGAAGCTAGTAAGCCTACTATTAGATTTGTTTTAGATAGGCACCACATGTTTCATATGCAGACCTTATTTTCCTGTTCCATGTTCAAATAAACTATTTTCAGTGATACCGCTGAGAAAGAGTCATTTGTTTTGGTCATGGAAAAGTCATTGAAAATCATTAGTGAAAAAGTGTATGAACCCTGAATGTTACATCAGTACTGGAATTTCCATTGGAAAAACTATTGATGCACAGTCTATAAAGAGTCACATCAATAAGGCATGTTGATGTATAGTCAAATCAATAAAAGGGATTGCAGTGGTGTATGTTCACTAAGGAGTTATGTTTTATAAACGGATTATCCTCCATTTCTATTTTTCTTTATTCGAAATGTGCACAAAAAAATAGAAAACATTTTAATCGAACAAAATGACCATTTTCCTTTTTATCAAGCCAGTACTGGCTGGCGGTTGCTTTGTAACTTTATCACTAACATAGCCTACTGTATTCTTTAGATATTAATTCTATTTCACAAATGGATAAACATTTTCGAAGATTCCCACCGATGTGCTCTCACAAGCTTGCAAAGTTTTCAGTTGTGGTTCTACAACATGAAATATGCTAGTAAATGCCCCACTAGTAGAAGCTTTTCCGTTAAGATAAAAATCTGTGAGATCACTAAACCTCCTCCTCAGACATGGTTACTTTTGCTTAGCTGTGGGGACATGAAGTTTATGACAGCATTATGTAAGCCAGGGGTCGGCAACCTTTTTGATATGAAGTGCCATTAAAGAAATTATCATTTATCAGCGTGCCGACGATCGTGAATTATCAACGGGGGGGAGCCTCGCTGCGGGGAAGCAGTGTGTGGACCGGTCAGCGCAACTTACATGATGCCAAATTTAACAAACAAATTTAAATAATTGGTTTAAACGGCATAATAATAAGGACGATCGTCCGTTCTGTGATTCTCCAGAACACACAGATGGCCAGTCCGCCCCTTTGTAGCATATTATTTAGATGAGAGATGAGCAGATCGCCACTGGGCTTTCAACTAAAGACACAGCCACGCAAAAACTGCGGCATTTGTACAGCGATATGGGAACTGCAATTTGTGAAGTGCTTTCCTCCGTGGTGAAACGATCAGCACTGCACCACGGAGGAAAGCGGCAGAAAGTCACCTGGAGATAAAGAGAGCGGGGCTGCGTTGCGTGCATGGCTTCCTTCTGCAGGTAACGGGGAGACGCGCTCTGGCAGCGGTCTAAAAAATAACATTTTAATATTTTGCCCACTTATTCCACTTATTCCAGGGTTGCCGACCCCTGATGTAAGCTTTTACTCCTGGATTGCATCTATACTTCAACTATTTTAAAAGCGGTTTAGGGTGCGTTCACAGCTGCCTTGTATAGTTCGGTTGAATTGAACCCTGGTGCGTTTAGCCGTTTGGTGCGGTTCATTTGGGTCGGTGTGAACACAGTCCGAGACCTTTTAAGTGAACTAAACAACCGGACTCTGGTCCGCTAAAATAGGTGGTCTCGGAGCGCTTGCTTGCGAACTCTGGAGCGGTTCATTGCTGGTGTGAACGCAGTCCGCACCAAAACATAGGAAGCGTAGTATTTACGTGTCACAAGAACACGGATGTCTTCAAAAATCTTTAGCGAAAGAGTCTTTCAAGACATCCGCGGTTGTTTAGTTAAAGAGTGAAGTGAATGAAGTGTTGAACAGTGTCGTGTAAAGTAAACATCCTCCGTCAACTACATAAAAGTAAGAACACCTGTCGTTGGTGAAACGCCCCTCCTTACTGCAGAACGTCTCATTATATGTGTTATAATGTTTTTTTAACGGACGTTGTCTGATTATATAATCATATGCGCGGGCCGCTAGTGTCTGTTGATCTCCAGATTAACAGCAGCATGAGAATAACCTGCCTAAAGTGCCGATGCTCCATGGCGGAGGCTCCGGTAGAAATTGCCGGCATTTGCGGTTTTTACCCCCTGAATGTCTGACCAATGGTTGAACAGCATTTCCGAGCACATGACTTGTGTTTAAAGTTTATAGTCCGTTTGAGTTTTGCCCGTGAACGCAAACCTTCTGAAAAATGAAACAATGTAACAAACTGTCATCTGGTGTGCACCAGAGAAGCGGACTATTAGGTGTGAATGCACCCTTAAATATATGAAGAATCATAAGTGTGTGTGTCCTCAGATGAGATCAGCGCAGTGCTGAAGCTGGACAACACGGTAGTCGGCCAGACGAGCTGGAAGTCAGTCAGTAACCAGGCCTGGGACCAGAAGTTTACATTGGAGCTGGACCGGGTAACACACACGCACACACACTCTCCCCTAAACTACATCTGTGTTGTCTTAGTGTGGTGTTTGAACACAGTCAGTGTGTTTTACATGTTGCTTGTGTGTCCTGCAGTCTCGTGAGCTGGAGATCTCGGTGTACTGGAGGGACTGGCGCTCGCTCTGCGCCGTCAAGTTCCTGCGACTCGAGGACTTCCTGGACAACCAGCGTCACGGGATGTGTCTTTACCTGGAGCCACAGGGGATGCTGTTTGCTGAGGTACACACACACACACACCGTTAGTTATAATTGACAGGTCACATTGACAGTTCCTGGTAACCATAATGGACAGGACTGTAAAAATACTAAAATTATAAAAATCTAAAGAAATGTCTGTTGATATATACAGTTGCAAGAAAAAGTATGTGAACCCTTTGGATTTACCTGGATTTCTGCATAAGTTGGTCATAAAATGTGTTCTGATCTTCATCTAAGTCACAACAATAGACAAACACAGTCTGCTTAAACTAATACCACACAAACAATGATATGTTTTCATGTTTTTATTGAACACACCATGTAAACATTCACAGTGCAGGGTGGAAAAAGTATGTGAACCCCTAAAGACTTCTTCAAGAGCTAATTGGAGTCAGGAGTCAGCCAACCTGGAGTCCAATCAATGAGACGAGATTGGAGGTGTTGGTTAAAGCTGTCCTGCCCTATAAAAAATACGCACCAGTTTTGAATTTGCCATTCTTAAGAAGCATAGCCAGATGTGAACCATGCCTCGCACAAAAGAGCTCTCAGAAGACCTACGATTAAGAATTGTTGACTTGCATAAAGCTGGAAAGGGTTACAAAAGTATCTCTAAAAGCCTTGATGTTCATCAGTCCACGGAAAGACACATTGTCTATACATGGAGAAAGTGCAGCACTGTTGCTACTCTCCCTAGGAGTGGCCGTCCTGTAAAGATGACTGCAAGAGCACAGCGCAGAATGCTCAATGAGGTGAAGAAGAATCCTAGAGTGTCAGCTAGAGACTTAAAGAAATCTCTGGCACATGCTAACATCTCTGTTGACGAATCTACGATACGTAAAACACTGAACAAGAATGGAGTTCATGGGAGGACACCACGGAGGAAGCCACTGCTGTCCAGAAAAAACATTGCTGCACGTTTGAAGTTTGCAAAAGAGCAAACCTGGATGTTCCAAAATATTCTGTGGACAGATGAAACCAAAGTTGAGTTGTTTGGAAGGAACACACACCGCTATGTGTGGAGAATCCAAAGGGTTCACATACTTTTTCTTGCAACTGTATTTGATTACTTCTTTTATGTTACATGTTTGAAAGTGTGTCATAGCAGCTGTTTTCTGTTTCGTCTAAATATTAATTTCCCTTTTTCAGGTTACATTTTTCAATCCTGTCATCGAGAGACGACCAAAGCTACAAAGACAAAAGAAGATTTTCTCGAAACAGCAAGGTGAGTCAACATTTCTTCACTCTATTTTGATTCTCAGACGTGCATTACAGACATGTACATTTGTTAACTGAGGCTTGGATGGTATATCTAATAATTTTGTGGATCTTGGATTCACTAAAAACAGTATTCATATTTCCTAAATGTCCCCAAATATGTTGCTAGCTCGAAAAAGAAAAATGACTTTGTGTACCTTGTTTTTTCCTTTGACTCTTTCTCCTTTTCATACGTCTTAACTTCTTTGCTCTTTGTCCCGTTGGCCTCTGTAACATCAGGTATAACCTTCCTGCGGGCCCCTCAGATGAACATCAACATCGCCACCTGGGGCCGGCTGGTGAGGAGAGCCATACCCACCGTCAGCACCAACTCCTTCAGCCCGCAGGCGGCTGAGACCGGGACCGGCAGCGTGCCGGGCTCCCCCACACCCTGCAGGTACTCACACCAGAGGTTGCGCTAGACTTTTTCGCTGTCCGTGACAAGATCGTAACATTTCCGTCAAAATTCAGTATTACCCGTCGGCCTTTACACAACTCTGACCAGGGGGGGAAGAGAGCACGCTCGTGAACTGTCAACGGGCAAACTGTTAGCGCCGTGTTATGCATGCGGGATAACACCTCCTGGGAGCGTGCACAGCGCAAAGCAGAAACTCGCAGACATTTCAATGATTTGTACGGCAAAGTTAGGTTTGGAAACGTTATCATTTCCTTTTTAACACCGGAGCCTCGCTGCGGGGAACACACACATATATAAACAAGGTTATTCTAAAGTAATTAAGTCATAAAACAATAGTTACGTATGTAACTACGGTTCTATGAATCCTGGATGACCGCCAGAGGCGGTGCTTAGCACTGGAAGCCATAAGTTCCGGTGTTGTCAACGAGTTCAGTCCTATGGAATCTTCTCGCGGGAACACGAGATTCCGAGTGACCAAGAACTCTGGCGGTCATCCAGGATTCATAGAACCGGAGTTACATACGTAACTATTGTTTTATTTCATCCTTACTGACCGCCAGAGGCGGTGCTTAGCACTGGATGACTTATATCAACAGTCACGAGGAAGTCTGAGTACTTACCCTATAGGGATGGCCTAGGTGGACTCTGCAGGAGGACCACACCCAATGTGTGAGGGGCGGCAACATTCACTCTGTAGTATCTGGCGAATGTGCTCGGGGATGCCCATGTGGCCGCGGCACATATGTCCTCCAGGGGCACACCTCTCAAGGTCGCCCATGACGTGGAGACACTCCTGGTAGAGTGGCACTTTACTCTGGGTGGCAAGGGACGGTCATTCGCCTTGTATGCCTGGGTAATGACGTCCACGATCCAGTGGGACAAGTGCTGCTTGAGAGCGCACAGCCCCTTCTAGGACCACCGTAACACAGAAAGAGCTGTTCAGACTGACGTATGCCTGCGGTAGTCTGGACATAAGCTCTAAGGGCCCGCACCGAGCATAAGAGTCTTGACCTCTCTTCCCCCTCTCCTGATGGGGGGTCAAACCGTGCCAGCTGGATAGGCCGATTTTAAAATGAGAGCGTGCCAGCACCTTAGGGAGGAACGCTGTATTCGGCCATAAGGTGACACCTGAGCCATCTGAGTTCCACCTCAGACACGAGCTGTTCACGGACAAGGCCTGAAGCTCGCTTTGCTGAGGTGATGGCAAGAAAGAAAGCAGTCTTGGCTGAGAGCCACCTCAGTTCTACCTTTTGACAAGGGTTCAAAGGGAGGCGAGCATAGGGCATCCAGCACCAAGGGCATGTAGGAGCCCTTGGGATGTTCGGGGGGCGAAGCCTCAGAAGAGGCCCTTAAGAAGAGGGATATCAGCCTATGGCTCCCCACTGTGTTGTTGTCAACCCTTGTGTGTTGAGCTGATATAGCAGCCACATACACCCTGACGGTAGCGGGACACCGGCCGTCGTCCAGGAGGGACTGCAGGAACTCAAGGGTAGTAGGCACAGAGCAATGTACTGGGTCCTGATTTCGCCCTTGGCACCAGTCAAAAAACAGTTTCCACCTGTTTTCGTACTGCCTACGAGTAGATGGTGCCCTAGCATTGAGAATAGTCCTCCTGACAGGCTCGATGCAGTCGCTCAGCAGCGGGTCGGGCCCTCCAGTGGCCAGACCCACAGCTGGAGGCGGCAGGGGTCGGGGTGCTACATCCCACCCTCCAGCTGAGACAAGAGGTCCTTCCTGTTGGGGAGACGCCAAGGCGTCCCGCAACAGAGTCTGTGCAGCAGGGAGACGCTCTCTTCACTAGTGCAGTAACAAGTTAGCTTGAGCGAGAGCACTCGGCTAACTTGGGGATGGAACAATTATCTATAAGCTTGAGAATAGATGGCACAATCAGAAAGAAATGGCAGTGATCTCACCGACTGACGTGCAGGAGCGTCCGCTCTTTACCGGTCCGCAGCTCCTGGGAGTCCGAGCGGCGAACACTGAGGTCCCCGCTGTCCCCCCTTGGGAGGGGGACAGCTCGTCGCAACCTTTGGAGGGCAAGCGTTTTAGCCCGCAGCTCCGATCGAGACGATCACAACAACGATGAGCAACAACATCACAACAACGATGAGCTAGAATAATCGAATTTTCAATAAGCTAGCTTGGCTTCTACTCATAAAGTAGTAACCTGTGCAGCGAGAAGATGAAAAAGGACTGAACTCGTTGACAACACCGGAACTTATGCCTTCCGGGGTCATACGTGACTTTGTTGATATAAATATTCGACCTGCGCATGCGCGAGACAGAAGATATCCAGTGCTAAGTACCGCCTCTGGCGGTCAGTAAGGATGAAATAGAACTAAATCTTGTACCTCTGCCTTCTCACAGTGACCCGCTGGTGACCAAGCTGGACTTTGACAAAGAGCCCATCCCAGGAACCAAACACTACCCCGCACCTGACGACCTTCGAGAACCTCTGGTGCAGGACAAGATGCCCGACAAGGAGGAAGTGCAGGTACAGTGATGAGTGACTGCTATCACTGTTGACTGATCATTCATAAACATTGTTTTACCCCTGCCTTATGATAAAACGCTGTCAGCTACATGGTTATAATAAATACAAGCTTTAATTAAGACGTTTCCAATGTATTGACTCAAGATGACCTCACTGAGTCAATAAAGGGGAAAGATCCCATGTATGCATTTCACAACTAAAACCTAAAGTTGGTGGCAGCTGGCTGAAGGGTATCACCTCAAAGTTTCCAACTTGCTGTTGGCTTTAGTGTGTGTACAAAATACATGTTTTTATTTAAAGGTAAAAACACCAAAGATAGCAAGTTCTACTCACCTTTCTTTTTAAGTGTTACATCTGGAATCTGATCTCAAGCAAACTATTGATCTGTGGTTTGTTCACATAAACTTATATATTCAAATATTGTTTTGTTTTTATTAATGCTGTCAAAATTATCGCGTTAACGGCGGTAATTAATTTTTTGAATTAATTGCGTTAAAATATTTAACGCATTTAACGCATGTGCAGAATGGCCCGCCCCATACATCCCACCAGTGGCAGCGCCAGGGTATGGCTGGGGTAGGCTACACCCATACCAAGAAATGGCTTAGCCCCACCATGAAAAATGATGTTAAAGTAAGCTAAATAAAGACTGCCAACTCGCGCCGAGTAAATTGCACAGACAGCAGTTAGTAAGATTGATTTCAGTAGCCACTTGTCTGGAAATACCGAAGACTAGAAACGGTTTTGAAAACTTTTGTCACGTAGTGATCGACTTCTCAATAGAACATCTTTGATAACGGCGTGGTGTTGTTGCAGGAAGTCCGGACGGAGAATACTTTTGCTGTAGTACAGGTAACACATAACTGGTACGCAGGTTATGTGCGTAATCTGAAATGCGTACCGTCACTTGTGTCACAAAGCGCATTTGCGTACCGACGTACTTGTGAAGCTTTTCCAGAAGGCGGTTAGATCACCGGACGACAGAGTCGGTCTCCGTGTGCACAGACAGGGCTGCTGTTAACGTCGGGCTGTACAACGGAATTGTGCCAAAACTACGCCAACCGGCTGCGGAGGGAGACTCCCCCCCTTCACTGGAGAACTGCGCTAAAACAGCTGATCACAACGTTCACACTCTGTGGTCACGCGACTTTCCTGAAGTACTCCCCCGTTGATAGAAATCAACACGTAATGAATTAAGACCCCACGGTTTGATGATTGATATGTGTGTGGGCTGTCTTTCATTTTGACACGCAGACATTTTTATAATAAACATACATACTGTATGTTAAATGGATATATCCGTCTTCTTTCATTTATCTTTCCATTCCCACAACAATATACATAAATAAATGTCATATTTTGGACATAGTTTGAATGGTGATTGATTAATCATGATTAATGCATTTTTAAACTGTGATTAATCTGATTAAAAAATGTTCGTTTGACAGCCCTAGTTTTTATATATTAAATAATATTTGTTGACAGTATGTTACGATTGACTTCCTTATTTAACAACAATCCACTATTTCACCTCCTGCTTGGTGCTCCCTCTCTGCAGGACGCCCTGGCCTCCTTTGACTTCCTGAACAAGAGGAACAGCATGGCTCTGAAGCCGGAGCTGGACAGGGTGGTGGAGCAGGTGATGCAGCACCCGGAGCTGGAGCTCATTGCCCTGCAGAAGGACACCGAGATAAGGTATTGTGTTCACACTTTCTTGCTGTTCAGACTCTCACGTGTTCAGTGCTGCTGAAACACTCCCCTGGGTGTAAACACCGCCCCCTGGCTGTCAATCTGCTGTTTCTGAGTCAAACTGTCATGTACAATACAATAATACTTTATTGTTTGATTGAGTCTGAAATTGTTCTTGTATCACAGCAGCTCAATTAGCATCATCAACATGGACACATTTTTAAGAAAAGAGACATGACATAATAATCATTGAAGAGGATATTTTGAAGACCCTTTAATGTACATTTGATCTGGGATTAACTCTATATTTAATTTAAGGATTGACTAGTGCACAAAGGAATGATTCAGTCGAACCTGATTAAATCGCGGGACCCTGTATCTGCATGTGGTTTTATATTCAAACCCCCAGCTTTATGCAGGCCTCGCTATATTTATTTCATAATGGATCTGAATGTAAACACTGGTCTGTTTCCAGGGAAGAAGAGCAGTTCCACTTCAGTCTCCAAGACTTCAAATGTGTGGCAGTCCTTGGACGTGGTCACTTTGGAAAGGTACGTTTTGTAAAAACTCCCACAAAGTAGTAAAAAGTTATACTACAGATCTTTGAAAAGTCAAATAAAACATTTAATTATTTGAATCAAAAATAATAGATCAGTATTAATTAAATATATTTCTAAAGTCTGAAAAAAATACTGGTACATGGTAAGATGTATTCTTCTTTTAATGACTGCATGCTCAATCTCAAATAATGATTGATAACATCTATTTAAATATTAATAATACTTTACCAAATAACTCTGATAACGCAGTCTCCCGCTAAAGACTGAAGCTGCAGAAACCCTACAAATAAAAATAAAAAGTTGTTCAAATTTCCCAGAGCTGAAGGTGAGCCTTTACATTTCTTGTTGTTTTTCTTTCAACAATTGAAATGTTTTTTTATATATGAAGTTGGCTCCCAAATATTACAGTGAGAAGCATCACATTCTAACTTTCCAGAAACTGGAACTTGGAAAAGATGGCATTTTTCCTCAATATGACTTGCACAAAGCAGGCACAAGCTGAAATATATTTCCCCTAAAGCTTGTCTGCTCTGCCCCCTCCTCAGGTGTTGTTAGCGGAATATAAGAGCACAGGAGAGATGTTCGCCATCAAAGCTCTGAAGAAAGGAGACATTGTGGCGCGAGATGAGGTGGACAGGTAAATATTTACAGTTTCTGCTCAGACTGGATGTTTAAGAAGATGTATATATGGAGCTGCTGTAACTCTGTCTCTCTCTCTTCAGTCTCATGTGTGAGAAGAGGATCTTTGAGGCGGTGAACAGCGTGCGCCACCCCTTCCTCGTCAACCTGTTTGCGTGTTTCCAGACGCAGGAGCACGTGTGTTTCGTCATGGAGTACGCAGCTGGGGGAGACCTGATGATGCACATCCACGCTGATGTGTTCTCCGAGCCCAGGGCCATGTGAGTGACCCAATTTGAATTAAAACGGACTGTTTTCTTTGTATTCAGAAAGGCTATTGTGACCTAATCCTGATGTTGCTGTTGTATCCTCCTGCAGATTTTACGCAGCCTGTGTGGTGTTGGGGTTACAGTTTCTTCACGACCATAAGATAGTGTACAGGTGAGACTTTGAGAGTCATTAAACTCACACACATCTGACTGAAGCATGACGGCTTTAATAACACTTTTTTATTTTCAGAGATCTGAAGCTGGATAACCTGCTGCTGGACACAGAGGGCTACGTAAAGATCGCTGACTTTGGGCTTTGTAAAGAAGGTAAAATGGAAACATTAAAAACATTAGAGATGAAACAATAAAACTGCAATACAGTCACCAGACCATAAATGCTCTCATTTTTAATCAGTATTTGTTTTCAAATTGACACTTAATTTCATTTTTTCAGAAAGCATTTGTTTGATTTAAAGTTAAGGCCATGTATAATGTTTCTTAAGTGTGAAGCTACTTGTATAGAAAACACATGTTTGGAGAACTGTGCAGAAATGGCTATAACATTTAAATCTTTGGATTTTGGAATCAGCGTTCCTCTTTGGCTACTAGAAAATGACTTCAACTGGTTAAGATGGAGTTGAGTAACATTGTTAAATAGCCATTTGATCTGCTAAAATATCTAATTACATTTTACAAGTCTAGACTACATGCGATAAACAAACAGGGATTCATTTTGAGCATAGCTCCATCTCCTGGACTGCCATATGAACTGAAATGAATTGAAGTTCATTTTTGGTGATTTGATTAGTTTCTAAAGCAGAGAATATGTTACACTATATTAGAGGTCGCGTTAACCGTAATATTTTCCGTCTGACGGATTTTTTTTAACAATGACGGAAAAATCTGCAAGCAGTCCGTCATTTTGACGGATTAGAACAAACTCTGAACAGCGCCACAGTTTCCCCGCAGCGAGGCTCCGGAGTTATGCCCGCCCAAAAGGAAATGATATCGTTTCCAAACCTAACTTTGCCAAACAAATCATGGAAATGTCTGAGTTTTGGCTTTACGCTGTGCGCGCTCCCCCCGTTGACAGTTCACGAGGTGCTCTTCTCGGGTAATACTGGATTTTGACGGTTCTGTTACGATCCTGTCCGTCAAAATGACAGCGAAAAAGTCTAGCGCAACCTCTGCACTATATATATATTATTTTATTTTTGATGTCTTTTCGGTTGACGACTGAATACTAACGTTAGGAATAATGTAGCTTCCAAATGAGTTTAAAACGACCTATTCCTGACCTCCGTTATTGATTGATTTATAGAGAGAATGTGATGGTTTGATCCTCCTCTCTGTTCCTGCAGGAATGGGCTTCAAGGACCGCACCAGCACGTTCTGCGGGACGCCAGAGTTCTTGGCCCCGGAGGTTCTGACTGAGACGTCGTACACCCGCGCCGTGGACTGGTGGGGGCTCGGAGTGCTCATCTTTGAGATGCTGGTCGGGGAGGTGAGGGCTTCCTCAATGTTCGCAGTATTAATGATTACATTGCATGATTGCACCTTCACTAGCGTTTAGTCCTTTAACATTGTTGTATACAAGTGATTAATGCTGCTTATTCTAGTTTATTTATATAGTACATTTCATACGACCTGCATTTGAAATAATTAGTTAAAATCATACCTGACAAAAGGGGTTATTATTACACTTACTTTTATCATTTTTATTAAGAAGAGAATAATATTAATGATTCTTGAACAGAAACTTAACTTAAAGCCAAATAAAGTGTTTTTGTATCTTCTTTTATCAAAAAGGCTGTTGTAGCAGACCTAAGTTAGTTCATGTTGTAGATTATTCCAGAGAGAAGGATCATAATACCTTCAAACAACATAATCTGATTTAGAATAAACCAAGGGCACGGTAACGCATCCTACACACCAGAGGTGTGGACTCGAGTCACATGACTTGGACTCGAGTCACCAATTTGATGACTTGAGACTCGACAAAATCACAAAACACTTGCGACTCGACTTGGACTTGAACACCAATGACTCGGGACTTGACTTGGACTTGAGCCTTCTGACTTGAGGTGACTTGAGCATTTAATTCAGAGGTCTCCAACACGCCGATCGCGAGCTGCCGCTAGAAGAGCAGACTCCCGTCGGGGAAAGCAGAATCTTGAGCCGCTCCTACTCTTGCTGAGAATCCTTGCAGGCAGGGGCGGGTCTTTATTTAGCTGGCCCACCATGCGGCCAATCATATGCGAGGACACACTAGGATCATACCATTATGTGAAAGAAGGGTGGGGGGCACAGCATGTGTAGTGGGACAGGCCAGCTGCACAGAGCGACGGGGAGACGGATTGAAATGCAAGCGCGTCGGAAAAAGTCAAGAAATGAGCGAAAACCGAAAAAAGAAGCAGCATCTGCTGCTTTTCAATGATATTGGAGAAAGCAAAGCTGAGTGCAGGATTTGTAAAATGAAAATAACCTTTTTTGGTTACCTTTATTTTGGTAACCACTCAGGATTTACTGTCAGAGGTGGGAGAAGTTCAGATCTTGTACTTGAGTAAATGTACCAGAGTGTAGGAATACTCGGTTACAATAAAAAGTCCTGCATTCAAAATGTTACAAGTAAAAGTACAAAAGTATTAGCATCAAAATATACTTAAAGTACCACCTGCAGAGGGATCTAGATTCAGGTGTTCTTTTCCCCATAGAGACCGCCTCGCTGCACATTATCCCTTGCATAAAGATAGATTGTGGGTCCCTTATAACATGTTGTACACAGTAGAAATAAACATTCTGGTTACCTCAACATCAGGGATCTTATCCATTAAACTCCTTCTGAATCAAACCGTCACGGTAGCCTTACCTTACTGATCCCTCTTAAATTAGAAAAACACACGTTACTTTACCAGCAGAGAGAAAATGGATTATTAAATTATTAATGTGACTAATAAAGAGCAATTTGATTATTAAGTATTATTCTGTTGATCGATGTCATTACATTTGGTGATAAACACATAATGACTTGTTTATGACTCGTTTTGTCAAAGTTTAGGACTTGACTTGACTTGAACTGGCCCATCCTGACTTGAGACTTGACTTGGACTTGCAAAACAATGACTTGAGACTTGACTCGGACTTGAGCGCAAAGACTTGAGACTTGACTCGGACTTGAGCGCAAAGACTTGAGACTTGACTCGGACTTGCAAAACAATGACTTGGTCCCACCTCTGCTACACACGGTTCTGTCGCATGCTCCACGGAGACGCTTCCCATTCACTTTGAATGGGGTGACGTCACGCTTTGCCGAACTGCATTGTGGTTCCGTTGATTCACTTTGCCTCCGTTGCTCGCGGTGAAAGTTGAGAAAAGTTCAACTTTTGAAGCGTCGACGGAAGCGCCAGCCAATTAAATCATATGCCAGTACACGGAACCGTGTGTACGGGCCGTACGGAGCCCTTTACTTGATGCTCAGTGGGATCCGTCAGCTGTGTTTTCAGTGAGCGTTAGTGACTAATATTCGGCAGTTGTCACGTTTTCATCTTTTTAATCTGGGCACTTCTCTTTTCAGTCGCCGTTCCCCGGTGACGATGAGGAGGAAGTGTTCGACAGCATCGTCAACGATGAAGTCCGCTACCCACGGTTCCTCTCCACCGAGGCCATCTCCATCATGAGGAGGGTGTGTACAGAGAAATGTGATGACATTTAAAACTGAACTATCAGGAAAATGCTTGTATTTCCCGCCTGACAAACCCTCACTATGTAGATATGTTTATTGTTGACTGTATTTCCGGTTTGTCCCTGTGCTCAGCTCTTGAGAAGAAGTCCAGAGCGACGGCTGGGAGCAGGGGAGAGGGACGCAGAGGAGGTTAAGAAACATCTATTCTTCAGGGTAAGCATCGAAAACACCATTTAATTTATGCTTTAGCACAAACTGGACTGTAGGTACATTTGTGCCGCTGCCATCAGAGCAGAGCACAAAGTGCAGGGAATGTGTTGAAGTTGCTTTTAGCCATTATTTAATTAAACCTTTAGCTAGCAAACTATCCTACATTTCAATGAGCTTGCATTTCAATTATCCCTTAACATTAGCTATAGCCTCAGTGTTTCCCCTAGGATGGAGTCATAGCAGCGGTGCTAAGGCACGTGGGCCCAGCATAATGTGTGCGTGGAGCGTGTGGAATTTGTTAGTGTGTGCGCGTGCGAAGTGCGCCCTGCCAATTTGTTTCTATGTGTCTGCTAGCACAAGAAAGGCTCTTGAGGCCTAGCACCAGGGCCGGTTCTAGACAATTTGCTGCCCTAGGCGAGATTTTAGACGAGATTTTATATATAAAGAATAAATGAAAAATCTCTACAAAAGACAAATACACTACAAAAACAGAAACGTATTGACATAGGTAATAGACGTCAAAATGGCTTCAAATGTATTCAGTATTGTATGAACATGTTTGAATTGGGGGGTGGACATCACATCCTCTAGGGCAGGGGTACTCAAACTTTTTTATTAAAGGTCCACTTGTGAATTTTATACAAGGTCACCGAGCGGAGCGGAGCAACGAAACTGAAATTAAGAAGCAGTTTCTTACTGCGCGCTATGCATGGGGCCCCCTTGAGGGGGTTTCCCGACATGTTGATGCAGTAAATTAAAGGGTGTTTCATGTTGTCGTTGCTGTGGACCTTCTTAATCTACCTTCTTTGGGGGCCCCCTTCTGGTCCAAGCACTTGCCTGTCGGCAAACGGCGCCCCTGTATACACACATTCAATACCAGGGTGTCCGCGGGGTCTTAAAAAGTATTAAAAGTTGATAAATGAATTTAGGGAAAATTAAGGCTATTAAAAAGTATTAAACTGCATTTTCCAAGGTATTAAGAAGGTCCACAGCAACAACAACATGAAACGCCCTTTAATTGCTACACTCTGATAAGCAGGAGGCACTACATCTTTCTATATCACATATTGATAGTAGAGCTGTCGTTGTTGTTAGGACATTAACAATCCGGTTAATCTAGAAACCTTAACCTTAAAAAATGTCACGCAAATTCATCACATGCCCCCAAATTCCAGCGCCGATGTCTATTATAAATTGCATGGCATTGAAAAGGCTAAGAAAGAGGTACAAGAGACGTGAAGTGCACTGATTTTAGTGGACGAAAAATCGTCCACTATTTCGCACAACAGTGGGAAATAGTGGACAGGGTCCCAAGTGGAGGGACATGAAGTGCTCGCAGTATGATAATAATATAATCACAATTGAACTGTACGCTCTGAACTGAACAAACCCCCTAATGTTTCACTCTGTCTTTCTGTCAGAACATGGATTGGAACGGGCTGTTGGCGAAGAAGGTGAAGCCCCCGTTCGTGCCGACCATCCAGGGCACCAACGACGTCAGCAACTTCGACGACGAGTTTACCTCGGAGGTCCCCATCCTGACCCCGCCCCGGGAGCCCCGGCCGCTCAACTCGGACGAGCAGAACATGTTCTCTGACTTTGATTACATCGCCGACTGGTGTTAGCTCCACCGGACCCAATAAACACACACACACACACTGTGACCACACCAACGCAGCGAGGACTGTAGCTCACATCATCTTTAAAAAAGTGTTCCTCGTCCAAAACGTTGAGGAGCCGCGAGCAAGAACTCTGCCATTGAGAAGAAGCTCCACATGTTTTTAATCCACATGAAGAACTTATTTTTTTTTTAAGAAAACAAGAGAAACTCTGTTGTCGGAGAGTGAAGGAGGAGGGATGCTTCGTCCTCCTGCGCATGTCTTCGTGTCCATTGTCTGACCACTGAGAATGTTTTTCATATGAACTCAAGGAGACGGCATCACAATCATGTTATCCAGTATTTTTGGATCTGTACAGATTATATTCAGTCATATATATTTGATCGTGTTATGTTCCTCTTCTTTACTTGCAAAGCCCTCACCATCATTTAAGTACGTTTTATCTCAAAAGTTGACATTTCTGCCGGCTGTTCAGTGGATTTAAAGTGCTCAAAGCATTCTCACATCCTGACTACTACTGCTGCTTCCTCACTTGAAATCAAAGGAACAGTCTTTACACTACATTTCCTTTTTGTCCAAAATCAGTTTGTTTTTTGATTCCTTTTCTGCAAAACCCACATAACAGATTCTATTTAGTTAAACAGCAGTGTAACAGGCTACTTAATTTGAAAACTAATAACCAACACTTGGTTTTATTTGTTAAATTCAAATGAATAAAAAAAATGAGTCGAGAAGAGCTAATGCTAAAGATTATTCTGTCTGTTTCTGCTGCCTCCTAGCGGCTCAATAGACATCCACCTAAACTCAGTTCTAAAGATCCAACAACTATTCATTCATATTTTCTTCTGGCGAGAGTTTAGTTGCATTTCAATCTTTTTTTATTTAATTTTTCTTGAATGAACAGCTGGTTGTAAAGATCCTGACAGCATTTTCTTGTTACCTCAGTCAAAGTGAAAGCACTAAAGTGAGTCGCTCAGTTAAAAGCTAACCAAACCAAATGCGTCCTGTCCCTCTTGAAGCAGAAGACAAACGCCTCATGGGTAAAGAAGACAATGGTGGAGTTGTTTTTCTGGGAACATTATAAACTGTTTCTGTGGACATGCCATTGAAATGCTCCCACAGTGGAACCAGCTGGTGACTTGTTGCATATAAGCAGAGGCCTGTTGATATGAATCACTACAGGGGAGGGCAGGTATATTATATATACATACTGTATGTACACAATTAAGCTGAGCACTAATTTTATCAATAGTTTTTAATTATCTACGTTTCTTAATGAAAATAGATTGTACAAAGTGTTTTTTGTATTCTTCGCTTGTGCATGTTGCCAGAACAGATGAAAGACGTTATGGATGGTACACCAATACTCATTTCACAATTGCTCACCCTGGTGTAAAAAGAGAAAGTTGTTTCTGCAGTCGTTGCCCGTCATGATTCACAAATTAAACATTTGTAATAGTTGATTTCTTGTATTTTTACCTCTGATATTGAAAGCAACCTGTCTTTTTTCCATTCCCTCTATAAATTGACCGGAGTAGAAAAGAACTACAATGTAAACAAACGTTTAATTTTATTCAAACCATGAGCTGATTTCCATGCTTTGATGAAAATCTTGTATTTCTTTTTTAAATTACTTCGAACAATTCTAACTAACAAAATAGAACCAGGTCATTTTTCTACAAAAAACAAAGTTTTATGTTTACAATATGAAACCAGCCTAAAATTGCAAGCATCAAATGCATGTTCCCACTTGGACATATATACATGATACAGTCTGCAAGCATTTGTTTTTAAGCACTGGAATGTGTCCGTTTTATTCCTGTGAGGGCGCCTCGGCAACGGCAAGAAGTCTTCCAAATCCAACACAAATACGATTTTAAAGAAAGAATACAATCCTGTAAGTACAGCACAGAAATATCGTGGCTGTGTGGGGGGCACGCAGGCTTCACAGTTGGGGCAGCTTGTCGACGGGTGTGTCGAATTTGAAGTCTGTAGGGAAGAGTTCTGCGGCGCGGGGGTAGATGAGGCGGTATGACTGTCGGATCGTAACGTCTGCCACGCCGGCAATATCCCCGATTTCTGTGGAAGCATCATAGTTTAGATTCATTCAGATATAAACTGCATCACATCCAGACCAGCATGAGGAAGCTTTACAGACATTATATGAGACCATTAGGGCGTACTGCTGACTCAGCATCACCCATTTTAATATTGAGCCCACAGGTGTTAAATGAACAACTCTACCTCCAGTGAAGCATTTCCCTCAACTACTTCCACCTTTGTGAGAATTCACTTATTTTAAGTGGACAATATTTTATTGCAGTATGTACTCCACTACATTTATCTAGTGGCTTTAAAGAGGCTTTTTGGGTTTCCCCTCTCCTGTAGTGTGTTCTATAGGTTTTAGTGCATGTAAATGGTCTGCAAAGGCAAAAATCCCTGTGTTCCCTTCAGAGGGAGTTTCTCTACCTTCTCCCCCCTCATGCCTGGCCCAAATAGTGTTCTGTAGTTTCAGGACTGGGTGCAAAAGCGTTGGCCTACAAGGACATATTCTACCAGTATAAGTGAATATTTATGTGTAATTTCTTTAAATCAATACAAGCTGTGTCCCTGAACAGTGTGATCACAGCGGCCCTCACCTTTCTGGGTCTTCTTCTCGGCGGAGGCCTGGGAGGCCATGTAGATGGCTGCTGCAGCCACAGAGATGGGGCTCCTGCCGGGCACCAGGTCCAGCTCCACCGCCTTCCTGGCGATGTAGGTGGCCGCCATCTGCACCTGTTTGGGCAGGCCCAGGTTGGAGCAGAAGCGGGACATGAAGTCTCCGGTGGTGATCAGGTCCACGCTGGTCTCCAGCGCCTTCAGGATCAGCTTGAAGCATCTGCCGATCTCCTTCTTGGAGATCCGGGAGACGGCGCAGATCTCTGAAGGGGCGGAGGAGAGAATAGGGGAAGAAAATCTATTCAGGAAAGAGCGACAACGTTTTTTTCTGCCAGTTTCGATTAGTACTTGCCTCTTATGGCCAATAATAACAACAACATAACACACTTTCTTATCTGTAGTTTATGCACTATTAAGGGTGAAAAAAGGCTGCAGCTGTAATGTGCAAAAAATAATCATTTGATTTATAACGTTTATTTTCCCTCTAAACCTTTAAAAGAAACGTTATAAATTGAAATAGTTTTGCTGTAAGTTACAGAGTGTTGGAGATATAGGCTGTATACGTCTGCTTTCTCTCCATCACAACAGATCTAGACATCACGCCTGTGGTTTCCTCACCCAGATCAGCTTCATGTGGGAACTATTTACTTTCCACCATATCAGTGCGCAGGAGGAAGCTGGCATTTAGTCATGAATGTATGTAAACATGAATGGCGTCCTCCTCTGAGCAGCTCCACGCTTGGTTCTTACGAGAGAGTAAACCTGTCCTGACCTTTGAACGTCCTCGGTACTCCTTCCTGTCTGCAGGCGATGTAGAGGCAGGCGGAGGCGATGGCATCGTTGGCTCGGCCCTTCAGGCTCTTCTGTTCATAGACCTGCTTAAACAGGTTGTTGGTTCTGTCCTGCAGGGCAAACGCATCATTTACATTAGCTGCATGTTCTTAATCAAAAGTTCAATCACATGGTTAAAAGCTACATCTTTATTCGGGCTCTACTTTTAAACTGATTGGCAGAAACCTGAGCGTTCCAAACCACATAGAAATAAAACAATATATACCAGGTTAAAGCGGGTTTTGATAAATAACAATTAAAATATGTTATTGTTTTTGCATAAACCTTTACACAAATATCATTCAAATCTGCCTTGATGCACATGACATTGGAAAGGAAATTCTCCTTTAATATTAACTGTCCAGCTAGCTTTCAGAAAGCACCATTATTACTAAATGTTACAAGAGCAAAACAAATCTAAAATGCCGGAAGACTTTCCGACTGACGTTATGTGCTGAGATTATGTCTACATGTACATAAAGTGGAGGAAGGATCCGAGCGAAAAAAGGGTGTCACCAAATCCGTTGGCTGAGTGAGGGGAACTGACATTCAGATAAAGTGAAACAGGAAATGACAACAAGCTCCAAAAAACAAAGACTGCCACAAAGTAGTGTTTATCTTCAAACTCAAAATAAAGTGTTTCTGAAAAGCTAATGATGACCATCCATGTCAAATCAATAGAACACTATCTTCTCCTGATGTTTAACTATTACAAAATGAGTCATGATGACCAAGTACACATAAGGCTAACCTTTGCCTCTGCTAGTTACATGTCCACTATATTTAAATGGTATTCATTTGATTTAATTAGAACACAACTGTTGAACACGTTGAACAGCCGCTTTATTCAGGAGACACCAAGGGATACTCAACCCACTCGTCCAAACTTCTGCAGTTTAGTTTCCATTTCCAAATAATGACATGATTACATAATAAGCATATATATATAGTCCAGTTTCATTTCTATTGTTCTCTTGCCCACACGTGCGTGGTTTTCATTTCTCTTTGCTGTCTCTTGTGCGTTTAGTGTGACATGGCTCCTTAAAGTGGAGCCGCTTGTTGTATTCGACTGGCTAACCACACCTGCTTCAGCACATTAGAGACTCAGAGTTAGGTTGGAACTTACTATGATGTTCCTTGGCAGGTTGATGCGGTCGGCCATGGTGGTGATCTCTTTGAAGGCGTTGAGCATGGCCCGGTCCGAGCTGCTCATGGTCCGCCGGTTCTGGTACTTGGAGTTACCGAACTCATCGAAACTAGCGGAGCCGGTTCCCTGTGGGGCGAACAGTGGATGTTCATCAGTAAAACTCACAAGTCATTTGTATATACAATGCAGTGGCGAGCCGTCAGGGCCCTCTAGGGCAGGGGTCTCCAACCTTTCTTCATCTGAGAGCTACAAAAACAAAAAACAAATGCTTCTGCAGTCTAGCTGCAGCTTCTAGCAACGGTCTTCTGTTAAAAAAAGGACACTGAATGTCCTGAATGTGGCATCACACACAGGACTTGAGTCTGAACACAGCAGACAACAGGAGTATTTACAACAGCATATAACAACTAAAATACTGCATGTGGGTGCACACTTACATTCTCTGTCTTACTGTTACATAAATCCCATGAATGTATGAGATTAAGTTAGCTTCATTATATCTCAGTGATTAAGTGAATAATAAAGTTTCTATCGGGTCACTATCAGCCTGTCACTCATTATTTTCAGGGAGGGGGCGGGGCTTAGAGGAACAGAGGAGACGGTGATCGCGGAAGCTTTTTTCCTCCTGCTTTCACAAACTTCACACAAGTATTTATCAACTGAAAATAGCAAGAGGACATTCATACTCTGCAATCCAAGACTTGATTAAATCCATCAAAAACCTGACATGACGATAACGAGTGTTTTTCAAAAAACACAAATCCCTCCCTGTGTCTCTGAGCCGCAGCGACGCGGCCTGATTCAGAGCGGGTCATTCTGCTGTTGGTTCTGGACTGGTGTTGCTGGAGAAAGCAGACTGCTGCCGCTGTCACGTCTGTTCCTTGATCTCTGCGTCACCGACCAATTTAATATTTGTGTGACAGAAAAAAATTCTAAAATGAAAACTTTATTGTCCTGCCGCGGCCGAAAAATCAAGAAGCAACCTTACTACGCTATAATCGATAGGCGAGCTACTGAAAAGCTGCCCGCGAGCTACCGCTAGCTCGAGGTCGACGTGTTGGAGAGCCCTGCTCTAGGGCCTCTCTGAGGGCCTAAGATATTCTAAAAAATAATATTTAAAAACATTAAAAAAATATATATTTTTCATTAGTTTTACCAAAATAACTTGATTTAATTTTATTTAAAATAAAATTTCCAAATAAATCCTTTGAATCTGCCTGTTCAGTTTCTGTTTGAATGTGAAGGGTTAAGCTCCTTTAGCCGTCTCTGCGAGTTACTGACCACCAATCAGTCACCTGTAGGTGGTCCCTCTCTACATTCACAGAGGGCCAGCTATAGTAACTCAACGAGAGAGTAATGTCAAATGACAGTACAATTGACCAATCATATCTTCCCTCTAAATGGGCGGGCTTTATTTTCGCGGACTTTATGACAAGTTCCGCCCGCTGTGAGGTCTATGTAAGTGGTGCAGTGACGCGTCCTAAAACCCGAAAGTAAGCTGCGCTCGGATTCCCTCGACAGAAAGCAGTGGGATTTCTCCATAGGATTTTGGAAAATAGCTTGAAATAAGGTCTGTGGAAAACGAACCTGTTAGATAAATGCACGTTGTGTTCAGCCGGATAATATCCACATGTCTATCCTACTTTTTTTATTTTCGAATTATAAATCTAAACGATAGATTTATGATGGATAGATTTATGATTAGCATAAGTTTGTTCATGATGGCTCACTTCAGTGATAGTGATGACATCGTTGCGAAATTATTATCCGAGTAATTTTCAAGATTGAGTTACAATGATAAATTGGAGTGGCAAAGGATCAGCTGAATAACCCGCCATCAAGTGCTTCATCCAAAAGGACAGGAGGATGGACTTTGTGTTTAAGTGATTTGATCATCAAAGTAATTTGTTGTGACTTGGCTGTGGGTGCCCTGTCATGATATGTCTTTATATAAATGGTGTTGTTCTGTGTGGTAGAGGGTCGCTGTCATTGATGCGTTTTGCACCCCGGGCCGCTGTTTTGATATTCCGCTGAAGTATACGCTGTGACGTAATATCTCTTCTTTTTTATTTTTATTTTTTTATTTTTAGGGAAGGGAGGGGGGGGGGGGGGGGGGGGAGGGGGGGGGGGGTCAGAGGGCCTAGGTATCAAAGTCACGGCTCGCCACTGATACATTCTCACTATCATTTGTGTCACATGGGTTGTGATGTCTTCATTTGATCAAGTTCATCAATCCATAAACACTACACCTGTTGCCCGTCGGTCTCAGGACAGGGGGTGTTGTGTAACGCCCCCTGAGACATACGTTTCATTTGATCAAGCTATATCTGGTACAAAAATTCCAGTTGCTAAAAATCGCCTGATGATTTGAACTGCCAGCACCAACATCTTGAAAAAGGAAGGACTCCTCCTCACCTTGCTGATCATGGTGGTGAGGTCTCCCCCGTTGAGCAGGGGGTTCTGAGCGTCTCCCACTCTGGAGGGATCTTTGAGAGCTTTCTCATTGGAGAAGGTTCTCCACTCTGAGCCGACGTCGATTACACGGTCACCTGAGGAGAGACAATTCGGGCAATTTAAAGCTATGAAAATACATAAGGAATTAAAGCACAGATGAACCATTTCATATTATTTAAATGTAGAAGTAATAATGTTTCTGATGGGGGCCACAATGCTGTTTTCATCTTTGAAATTGATGCATGGTTTTTGACTCGAGAAAGCAAAAAGTAAAAGTCATTGTGCTTTTCCTCCTGGGGCCCAACAACATGCCTCCTTTGGATCGATACATGCCATGCGGTTGGTTTTTAGGTCAGCTTTTTGTTGATGGCTGCAGCTGATGCTCCGAAACAACATGTTCTTCCTTCATTGATAGAAACAAAGAAATGTAATGCAACAACAAACACTGAGGTGCTCTTTTCAGAAACAACGCCGTGTCGTTTTGGTAGATTTAGTTAAAGGCCTTGTGAACTCAGAATACACACAAATAAAAGAGTTGTGTGGCTGCGTTACATCCCTCTGGAGTCATTAACAGAAGATGGTGCAATATTCAGCATTATTCCCTCAAGGACTGTCTTACCCCTTCCCTACTGACTAATCAGAGCATCACATGCAAATAAACATTATTCGGAATCTAGCTTAAACATCTTACACATCATCCCTTGCCCTTTTTCTTTCTCATGTTCTCATCAATGTATGTTTTGAGACAGAAATACATAATAAAATCAAGACTAATGTCCGATCCTTCAATTGCATTAAGTCAGAGATGTACAAAGGATCCAAGGTGTGACAAAGGCCTGGCATATTGCTATTTATCAAGCCTGCTATTGGCACTGCAGGATTACATTTGTGATATGTTAATCCGGTTAGCTTTTGATATGATGTACAAGTGTTTGTAACGTCTCGAGGCAAAGCAACAGTCATCTCCTGAGAGGAACCGAGGGCTTGCATCAGAGAGAGCGGCTGGTGTGTCCCCCATGACCCCCCCGTCATGGGGCTCGTTAGAGGAGCACTGTTCCCTATAGATTTCTCTCACAGCCTGCATCACATGTTCAAAGGCTGTATTGTAGTACTATGTGCAAATGTATATCGTTTTTCATTTTCTAATGTGTTACGTTTATTCATTTTTTATTGCATTCTTAAAAAAGAAACTTATCTTTTCATTTTGTATTTGATTCTAAAAATGGAGCAAAAGTCATCCCGTGATAAATAAAGATTGCAACTCTGATTGTTGCTTATATCTGTGCCTGTATGCACCTTCACATGACGGCTTGATTCAAACCCTTTGTTAAAACGTCTCACCTTGTTTTCCATGTCAGCAGCTGTTGTGCATTTCAATCCTTCATTGAATAAAGCTACTGCTGACTACACGCGCAACAAACATGTAATTAGGGTGACTTGGTAGGGCCGCTAGAGGATGGACAAGTATCCATTCCTGTTTTCTGCACAGCTGTAGACCAGGTCCATAAGAGACATCCATTTATTATGGCTAGCTTTTCCACATTCTAGCTGCAAGCTTTGGACATTTCTGTCCTTATAGAGAACGCAGCTGATGCAGGACTATTGTAAATACATTGGCATCCAAAGTAAACTCAAGTACAGGAACTGAGAAATGTGTGTGTGATTATCACAAAGATAAGTTTCATTTAGAGAAGTGAATTCAAAGAAAGAAGCACAGTAATCCAAATGAAAGGAAGGATGTGTTCCAACAAAAACACACTTGTCGGTGGTGTAAATACTGACCTACTACAAGGCCACATTCGGGGCAGATCATGTCCCCGGCTCTGTAGTCCTCCACCAGGATGGCATCAGGGTGGTTGGGACACTGAACTCTGGGAAGGGCGAGGGCATCTCCGCTACAAAAGGCAGAACAACAACAACGGTTAAGTGATCAAACAGCAAGACACCACAAAGATGGGAAAGAGAGGAACAAACAAAGGTTAGGCAGACAGAGCTCATGCTGAGGTCAGGACGCAAAACACACATGCATGCTCAAGTCTTCAAAGTTTGGCCACATAATGGAAATACAAACTGCATCGGGACAAGTTTTCCACTTTTAAATACATATTTCACATAGTATAGATTTCTCCTTCTTTTGTCTGGCAGACATTAAAGAAATATAATCAGTTAGTATGAATCCATGATTAATAGTGCCAACATCAAACAACCTAAGGGCAAACAAATAATAGCAGCACAGAAGCATCAGCTTATTTGGAATTACTTTATTAAATTATATAGTTTATTTGTATTTATTGTATGAAATGTTAAAACGTAAAAAATGCACATACGTTTTCTAGAGCGGCATAATTATGAAACATGGCTAAATGTGTTCATATAGAGAACATTCTTCACATTAAAAGAGCATACAAATAACATGTGTTATTATTGTTGCCTCAGTAGCTGAGGATGAATGACCTCGGTGGATTCAGATGTAATCGAAACATAACGTGTACATGTTGGTTCCTGGACTACATCCAACAAACTAAACGTCACGATGATGTGGCGATAGAAAAACAGACTTTCCATGGACGTCAAATCATTACTATCCTGCATTTACTCGTTACAATTACATGTACACACGTTTCCCCGACAATGATTGTATTGTCAACACTTATAATGACTTAACGTTTATGTGACAAACTAAGGCAAGAGCTGAAATAGATACGCTGCCGACTAATGTTGCGTAAAAGCTGAATGTAGACAAAGTGTACAGGACAAAGGCATATGTGTTTACAGTTTGCTGGCAGTGACCGCTAGTGTCTATAATAATGCGAGTTCAGTACCTTTTAGTTTTAGCCTGAAATTACACAATCTCTTTCTGTTGTTGACGGCATAGATGGCGAAAATATCTCTACGATAATAAGTGACGTTAAGGTTTAAATGATTAAAGCCATTATTCGCAATAACGGTGAGAGAATGGCATAGCGATGAGAAACGGAGACACAGAAAGTGACTTCTGGCTACATCTACCCAGCTAGCTAGCTAATAAAGGTTAGCCGTTACCTAGCACAACACATCGTACAAACAACGGTACGAATAAGGACGTCATGTTTTTGGAATAGCACTAGCGTCTCCCATCATGTCTAAGTTGATACCCTTTACAAAGTACATTATTGGAGTCACACACTAAGAATGGTGAGTTGTTATATTTGGTCAAAGTTGCTACGCACCGGCTTGTCGACGCCATGTCACTCCTGAATGCTCGTCCGTGTCAAACAATTGAATGCGCCACCTCTATTTATAACTTTTTTTATCACGTGTCCATTGGAGTACGGGGAGCCATTAGGCTCAAACTAGTCGAACTAACCTCCTGATTGTATAACAGTGTTTTGTTGACAAGAAGAGTGACAAATACTTTTAAACACAACAATTGAAATATCTATTATTATACAATCACGTTTAACATTTGGTAATATTCAAATGTATTTGTACGGATTAATGTTAATAACTTTTCTAAGACATTTCCCGGAAATCAGGATACCTCTCAAAGGTGACATTTTAAAGATATAGTACAATGCCAATGCACGCAATACCAGTGACGTGATTATTGAATTACAACAATATGATTAAACCACAATATACGATCCATCGGTAAAGCTTTGTTGAGTAAGTCTCTATTTTCCTGGGACGGAACTCTGATATGTAATGCTAATTGAAGGAAGACATTTGAATTTCCTATAAAAAAAAAAACTAATTCCAACCAAATTACAATGTTATTCATTTTTGATTTATTATTTGAGACTTGATATATTAAATATTTTTGAATTTATCAAATCTCCCAATATTATTTTTAAATGAAGACATTTGATTGATTGGAATTAAATAATAGGAAGTGAACCAACTGTACCCTTTTTTCATTATCCATATACACTTTTATGTTTGTGTATCTTTGATCGCCTGTGATAATGATGTAGAATATAAAATATATAATTATATGGACGTGCCAAACAAAGCAATAATTACCAATCAAACCAGCAAAGGTATAAAGTAACAGAGAAAAATGCAAACCCATTATTGGATAAGCAATAAAAACAACATCATTTCTTCCAATTTCTTATAACCAAGTTATATCAATGGGTAATTCAAATATCTGTAATGCAACAATAAATCCCACACTGTACATCACAAGTGATCCTAAGTTGTCTACTGATGAGTCACAATGCTGCTGTGATTTTGCTGTTGACAGTGGCAGCCTGTGTTTCTGTACCAATCTGTGACTGCTCTCTGCATCATACTTCCAAGTCTGTGAAGGAACCACACAGTGCCACAAAGACTCACTTGATCTTAGTTTTTTTGGTAACAGAATGACCAATCTACATCTGTCTATACATTAATTAAATAATTTCAGTCATATAAACATGAATTACCTAATACTTTATGGTATGTGTGGAAACATTTAGGCTATACTGTTGTTTCTCTTTACCTATTTTCTCACAAGTCTTCTTTGAATACTGGAATAAACTATCATCTGTTGTTATGCATATCATTACCTCTCAGTATCAGTGAAGAATGCCAGTGTGCGTCAGGACAACAGCAGGTGGAGCCAGATAAATAAGAGTGTGTCAGGCTCTGTAGTGATACACTGGATGATGGTTACAGTGATTCGTTTTCATGCTTTACTCATTTATCATGATCTCTTTCAGGGGGGAAACATATAAGGAGTCTTACATTTCAGATCATATTTATTTGAATAGTAAAATTAAAATGATCCTAGCTCAGAGTATAGACACATTTTGCTGCATATAGGCATCATCTTGGCAGTTAAAACCACAGTTTTAAGACAACATGGCTAAATAATAGTGACTTTTTCAGATTCCTTCAGGTACGCCACCACATAAACAGTTCTATGTTAGAGAATCAGAAGGCGTTCGAAAACAATACTGAACGTTTTTATTGGTGCATATGGTACAGATTCAGGGCTCAACGTGATTTCAATATATAAGGGACTCCAGGAGATTAAAAAAGCAAGTACCATATATATAAAACAAAAATGGGAAAGGGAAACTAACAGTTGTATTCCAGAGGAAATCTGGACCAACTATTGTGAATTCCAATGGAGAATAACAAGCTCCTCCTCATGGAGAGTGTTCGCCTGGAAGAGTCTCACTAGATTTTTGATCACGCCCGCCCAGCAGTCTCACCATGGAGAGGATGCTGCTGGAGGAATTGTGGCTCCCAGGAAGCAAACCATTACCACATGCTCTGGGATTGCCCAATAGTAAACACTTTTGGGCATAAGGTTTATAAAGAAATTGTCAACATATTTGGAACAAAAATGAATTTTAATTGGGACGAACTCCTCTTCGGTTTCCTGCACTCAACAGCCACAAATATTAAAACAAAATACTTATTTGGGATGTTGAGTGTAGCTGCCAGGAAAGCAATCACAAAGGAATGGCTCAAACAAAACAGCCCATCGATAGATGATTGGTACGATATGGTTTATGAAATCTAAGGGTAAGAATAACTTTCTCTATGAGGCTCCAGGAACTTAACATATGGAATTATATTGTGAGAAAATCCTATACAGTGACATCACGATACACACTATTTTTTGAATTGCTAGAAAGCATGTTGTCATCAAGACACGAAACGATATGTATCCATAATGTATGTCAACAACTGAACAGTGAACTGTTTCTTTATGTGACAATAAAAAATCTCCTTCTTAAACAAGTATATAAAAAGCCTCTAGAATCAGCTTAAAATGTATATACACAAAGCTGAAAACAGGCTTTTTTTGGGTGAAACTCGTGACAAATCAACTCTTTAGACATACATGGTTCTCACAGCAATGCAATAACGATAACAACATATGAGGACCTTATTTAATATGATGCATTGCTGTCGATTAAACTGACTAACAGTAAATAAAAGAGTTGAAATATGTACAACCATGAACATGTACAGTATATCAATCAACATACACATGAATGCGAAAGTATTTTTGATCCAGAACCATCATAACACACTGACAGGGAACATTTGACTGCAATGAATGCTTTTACTTGAATACTTGAGGAACAACAGTGCAGATTTTATTCAAGTAAAGTTTGTAATGCAGGACTTTGAATTGAAGTAGAGTATTTTTTTCAGAGTTTAAGTATTTCAGCTGCAGTAGTATCTTTATACTGATTAAGAAACAATGTTTAAAAAAATATGTGCACCACAAGCTATTCTTTTTTTGTCTCTTTTTCACTCCAATGTTGCAACTGATTCTCGTCTGAAAAGTGTCCCTGAAAAGTATTCATTTTTCACATATCTTTAACGCACGTTTTCTGAAACTGATGACGTGGAACCTTTCCTGGACTGTGGAAAATAAAAGTTGCATATGTAGTTACAAGTCACAGCATGACAGATATATCAAAGGCAATCCAAACAAAATGAGGGCATGAAGAGGCCTGATATCCAAGCAGGAGAGAAGTAGCACATGTTCTCAGTCTCTGTATTTGTCTTTGTCTTAAACACACATAAACACACACTCTGTACTCAGCAGCTGTTTATTGGTTTTCCAACAGCAACATCATATCACACCACATCATCGCTTACTGTATTTCAAGTAACAACAATGGATCCACATGCAGGAACAGCCTGCGTGCAGGTCTGGAGTTTGTGTGTAATTTGACACATACACACCAACACACATTTTGCCTAAAGGAAATAAATGACCAAAGAAACAGGTTTGTTTGGGTTTGTGGCTGGTATGAATTTGAATTTTACTGTGTATTTTTTGCTACATCACAAGTGTATATCCGGTATGCATTTAAACCACCAACTAATGTTTGTGAATGTGACACTACCTTCTGTACTCTTTACAAATCAGAGAGGGAGGTCCACACTGAATTATTTATAGCTCAATGGGCCAATTCTTAACACACTGAGCTGGTTGCCAGGGGCGTCTAGGGTCCCCAGCTGTTGGCCCTGTCTCCCCACAGACAGGAAACCCCATACTGTCCGACTACTAGACTGCCAGTCAGTGTGACAACAAACCAAAGCATTGCCTCTTTACACCGTTTCCCTTCCCCCCTCACCACACCGACCATATGTCCTGCCAGTCAGGTAAACTAGGTTAGGAAACAGAATCAGTGTCGATAACAATTGTTATTATGGCTGCTACCTTTTTTTGTAACCTTGATCCTGTAACAACACTGTTGTCAAATAACACCTTGCATTATAAATTATTTTACTATTTACTAGTGTTATTTGGCTCTGCATTACTTGTATATATTTCAACTACTTCTACAATGATGCCGATTATTTCTTCTTAATTGTATTTGTTTGATTTGATTAATATGTGCATGTCTCTTTATTTAAGGGTGCTATATTCTGCTCATGTTCAGGTTTATATTAGTATTTAGTGTCTCTGCAGTGACATGTCTCCCTGCTTTAATGTTCAAAAAGCTCGGAGGCCATTGAATCAATTAATATCAGCATTTATCATATCAAAGGGTTGAACTTCTGATACTGTAAACACCTGATAAAGATGAGGGGTTTAAGCAAATGACAGAGAATTCATAATTTAAGTCAATGATATTTAACCTGCATGAACTTAAACAAAGATGTACTTGCCTGGGTACAGTTTGTGTCTTTTATAAAAAAGAGTTAACATGACATGGAGCCAGAGAAAGTATTTGCCCTTTTTAGGTACATCTCATATTTTAATGATAAAGGCTAAAGGTATCCTTTTCATTGACTTAATATATATAGGCAAGCCAAATGGGCTCTTCATTTCTTATCTCTTTTCTCCTGCTTTGGCTGCACCAGACACTTTGTTTTGTTTCAAGGTTTGATATGTTGCTCACTGATGGCTCCTTCAAGGCCTGGCGCTGTGCTGATGGACTTTTGAATCATTAATGTTATGAACGCTGCAGAGATGAAGCTGCTTTCTTGTTTAGTCTTTGCTGTTTTATTGATTGCGTATGTACTTTTGTCTATTGTAAATGTCCTCGAATAATCAATTAGATGTTTGGTCGATAACATCTCAGAAAATGGTGGAAAACATCTTGCAAAATATGAATATCTTTCCTGGCATAAAGGAGTAAAGAAACCAGACAATAATCACATTTAAAAAGCTGGAATTCAGATATATGTTCTGAATTTACTCAAAGTGCTTTATCGTCAAAATACTTGCCGGCTAATTTAAAAGTCGATTTATTTTGTAACTCCAAAAAGAAACCTGACGAATATTGGTTTTGCAACAAGTTATGAAAGGTTTCATTGTGACTGTCTGAAAATGAGTTAAGTGTGTTTACATCCACTACTTTCTTATTGACTTTGTCCACACTGCCTTTGTTTGGGATTCATTAGGGAAGCCACTATGAACTCAGCTATACAAACTGCCTCACTCAAGTCTGAACAAACATTATTGGGAAAACATCTCCATAGAACAGAACACAGACAATGATCAGTGTAATCATTCTGCATGTGTTCATGTGTGGTCACACCACCTTCACATCTGATCTTTGAAACCTGGCAGACTATCGCACAAAATGCCCCACTGCCTGCTATTCTTTCTTTCCTTCTTTCTTTTTTTCTCTTCCTCTCAAAGTACAGGAGTAGCGTGAGCGAGAACAGCGTGCCCGCAGCCAGCAGCCCAGGACCGGTTGAAACCTGTATAGGGTTGCAACTGAGGAGACATTTCCTCCACCCTGTGCATCATCAACCAAATCCAGAAAGAGCTGGATATGATGCATGACTTCAGCACTCCAGGGTCCTATTAACTGCTGAGTTTATCAATACCCATAATACAGATAGAAAGATGGATAGATATATACATACATAGATAGATAAACAGTGTTGCCCTATGGTAATAACATGGTATATGGTAATTACTGTGTCGTGTAACAAAACAAGACATCCTGTCCAACACGTGGCACGTGCACAAAAGGCACATGTCAGAAGTCTTATAATTAGTCAGCTAAGTTCTTTCAACACCACGATGCATTTGTGGTGTCTGCTGCTGCTACTCTGAAACAAAGAGGGGGAAGCAGATGCCGCGTTCAATTCTCACTGGAAAGTCGGTAAATAAAGGAGCTCGGCTTTCAGTTGGTAGGCCGTGGAAAGTATGCTCTTGGTTTTTGTTCGGTCATGCATTTCATTTGTTTCACTTGCTTGATACCTGCTTTAGTTAAATTATAAAAGGCATTTTAATAGTGACACTTTGTACAAAAGTAAATATAACCCCATTGACCCCCCGACCCCGGCATGAGTTAGGCCTACATATAGCTTAGTGCCTTATGCAAACCTTGGGGGAAAGCATTTGCGTATTCACCAGGTATTCACACCTATTTGAGTTTGTTTCTTGTTTTTTAGAGAGGGGTCTAATTTCTGCTAGTAATTAAAGGATAGTGGCTATATTTACCACTTCAAAAACAAATGTAACTCCACAAATAATTGCTCGTACATACGGTTGGGAACATAATAACGTTAAGATATTTCCTTCGTCAGAGATGTGCGAACGTTAATATAAACGTAGAAATACAAGGTAGAAATTATTTGCATCATTATAAAAGTAAGTGAAACATTAATTAATGCAGTAGCAGCCAAATAACACCAGTAAATATATTGCAAGGTGTTATCATAAACCGGTCTTTGTTACAGTATTTTTTTTTAAAACGTAGCAACTAGTAATAACAATCGTTATCCGTTATTTTTCAGGCCAGCCGTGGGCTGTTTAACCTTCTCCCACACGCCCTGAACGCAGCACAGATAAACTCCAGGGCGGTGTCTTCGGGAAGTTGCCGGAATGTCATCCTCCAATGAGAGGCTCACATAACACCCACAGCAGCGGTCTGAGCGGCTCCATGTTGGATCTGCCTGCTCTTAGAAATACATTGGAGCTCTGTCAATCCGTCTGTCTGCGCGTATTGTCTGACACACGGCCGGGCAGCCGGCTCTGCTCCCGGGCTCAGGTAGGAGGGATGTAGCCGACAGACCGCGCTGTCACCACCAAATATTCCTCGGAGCTTTTTGTTCCATAAAACCGGCGTCATTCCCGCACTTGTGAGCGGGGCTGAGAAACCAGTTTAGAGGCGCACCTGAACAACGGAGCGAAAAGTGGCATGCAGGCGGAGGAAGAAATAATTGGATTGAGATAACGCCTCGTAGGCAGTAAGTGTATTTTCCGTTACCGTATGTTTTAATTGTTTACTTTTAACTGTAATTTTCAATAACCTGATTGATATTCCGAGCAGATAACGCTTTCCAGAAAAATAAACTGGTTACCTGAGTGTTTTACGGCGGCACATGCCGATTCTCAATTGAACATGTTTCAACAAGTCACATGACCCAATACCCAACTGATAATAACTGCGCACTCACGTGAAGGGAAAAGTCAAGCGGTTCATCATTCTGGGACAGACATGTCTTATTTCCTCTTTTGGTTGAACTTAAAAATGCATAGTCTACAGCCTGTCTTTCAGCAACCTGTTTCCTGTCTGTCTGGAATCTAACCCCCAGAACTGGTTTCAACTTAGTTTACCCTAAACTCAACATTTGTCGTAATGTAATTACACTTAGCACGCAGTACACTGGCTGCCATCACGTGGTGAGGTCAGTTGTATGTAGTTTATCTGCACAGGGCAGCAGGGACATGGCACTGCTGCCAGGGTGCCATGTGGTAAGGGGCCCCTCCCTGTCCTGGGGGGGCCACCACACACTAAGCTTTGTTATGTTTTCACATAGTAGCCTGTTAAGATGTGTTACCTCTGCTAAGTGTGATGAGTTGGGGGAGGGTTGATGAGTATAAAGCACTGGAGCTCAACTTTGTCACCCTTGCAGTACACAAACACCACCTGCACTGCCGCAAGATAAATCATTAAGCATGTCAAATATTATTCAGCCATCAGTCATTTAATTATTCACTCATAACATGTCAAAAACAACCTCCACCCCTACTTGGAAACTCTCAATAATAATAGCATTCACTCAAAAATAAAAACATGAAGTGATGACACACTATCATGAATCTTATTTTGCAGTGAAGCAACATCAGAGTGTAACAGATACAAAAAAACGGTATAACAGCTGTTAGAAGTTTATAACATATATCTTGTTTCAGCATATAAAATGGTGGTGCAAAAAGACCAACAATATCTGAGGTTATTTAGAAGCCCTGTTGCCGTCCCATAGTTTGTCCAGCAGAAAACAGATGACTTGCATGTTCCTGAAAGGTAACTTAGTATAACATAGTAGTAATACCCAACACTGGGAAATCTTGGTCTTGATATGGAGACAATAGCCTGAGACATAGGTTATTGCATTTTTTTTTTTGGCTTATTATGCCAATATAAGCAGATATTTGTTACATAAATAGGTTACATTTTTTATCTGGATCTAAGAAATGTGGTGAAAAAATGTAACAAAAAAATTCTCAATGCTATATAAATGAAAATCAATGAGATGCTGACCCAAATAGTCTCTAAATAAGAATAAGAAGTATCAGAAGTAAGTATCTCTGGATATAGTAATTTCTGACATTTAGGCTGATACCAAATATCCATAATAAATGTAGGTCAGCTGATCATGATTACTTTTTTTTTTGTAATGGTCTTCTTAAATGATTCATAAAGTATAATTTATGTGCATTACATTTTAATGAGCCTACATGTGTCATAGGGAAGGAAGCCGGATCTGAGTGGTTTGTTGAATCACATGTGACCAAGGCAGCCCATAACAAACAGACTTTCCTTCTTTGTCTGTTGGTAGACACCTCAATTAGCATAAAGGGAAATGCACAATTTATACGCACATGGACTGATGAAGAGAATCTTTCATGATATATGTCTCATTTCTGAAATACAATTTATTTTATGTTCGAGAAAGCCATACCTTTTTAAAAAGCCCTATTCTATTTTTTTCTAAACCTCTCTAAAAAGGTCAAATGTCACTTGTTTTGCATCAATCTTGATACAGGGTACTTATTATATGTTATAGTTTGGATTCCTAAAGCTTTTAGTCTACTATCCCATCATTCAAGGGTGGTTTTCACTATAAGTAATGGTTTATTTTGCACGGACTCTATAATTTACGTTTTTTAATATGTCCAATCTGAATTGACTTTAAAATAAAAAAAAATCTATATTGATTCTGACTTTTCTACATCCAACTCACAGGTGTATCATTGCTTTGAGAAAAAAGATTATTAATTTACCCCTTTTTTAGAAGGGAAGTTATAGTCATTTGTTCTGGGAATGTCATTTTCGAGCCTGAGGCCTGAAAAACAGACTCGGGGCTTAACAGGTTAAATAACTGCTGCTGAATTGTAACCTGTTAACTTGTCAAAACACAATTATTTCATTGTGGATTTAGGGGATTAGAGGTAGGAAACAGATGAAAGAATAACCAAATGAAAGCCCCCTCCACTAAATGAGAAAAAGGCAATTCACTAAATGAAACACACACGTGCAAAACATCTTATTGAGTCAGAATAGTTGGTGGACATCAAATAACTGTCTTCTCTATTTCCTCTCTATTCCAGTAACAGCCTGCTGTAGTAATCTGCTTAAACATCATTAACACATAACTGAATGAAAGTAGACTGCAAAGTGAGAGTTGGCACCCACAGATAAAAGGCTGGCGTTTACAGTGCTACTATCTTCACATCCACAGTGTTTGTATCATAGAAACTCATGGCGAACGTTATTTTTATTTTCATTTTTGTTTCCGTAAAGCTTACTCAATGGGACTGGGTATCATTTTAAAGATAGTTATTGACCATTTCAGATATTGGTCATCAGACAGAGGGATAAGGGCAGCCACTAGCGATTATTTTAATTTTATAATCTTTTGTTGATACATTTTTCTTAATTAATCATTGCTCTATAAAATGTCTGAAAACTGTGACAAGTTAAGGTTTATAGGTGGTGTTTTAAGATCTCATATTTGATCTGACCCACTTCCAAACCCAAAGGCATTTGGATAACAATCATAGAAAAGCGGTAAACTTGGAAATAGAGCATTTATTGAAATGTTTTGCTTAACAATTACAATTACTAAGGATGCTCCGATCAGGGTTTTTGGGGCCGATCGCCGGAATCAGAATCGGCCGATACCGATCATAGGGTGGGAGGAGGCTATGGGGATCTTCCATTTAAAGTGAAGTTTAAAACTCAGTTAATTGGGCTCATTTTTATATTGCTTCAGTTTATAATTGTAACGGATCGAAAAGTTCAGATGAATTTTTCAATACATTATTACATTCAAATGAAGTACATTATTCAAGTTTACATTAACTTTGGATAATAACACGGGAGAAATGAGCGGAAGCGCTTTCTCTCTCTCTCTCTCTCTCTCTCTCGACAGCCTGTCAGTATCTCATGCAGCTCACTGATCCAGTAATGAGTGACCCGACAGTGAAGAATAAACATATTTATAACTAGTTTAGCTTGTTCCAGAGGTAGATAAAATAGCTAAGTGTGTTAGGTCTAACTCTTGTCTGTTTTGCTCCGCTTACCGGTCCGGCGGGCGGAGCTGCTGGATTTCTGCTTCACACACGTTGCATACCGCTATTTTATTGTCATTTTCAGACACCTTAAAATAATGCCAGACCGGTGAAGCCATTTTGGCGAGTTTTGCAGCGCACAGAGAAAAGTGTCATGTATTTTACGTCATGTGATCGGCTCTCACGATCGGACTTTATAAAGAGCACCGATCACACTTTTAAGAGTGAATATCGGCCGATAACGATCGGCGGCCGATCGATCGGAGCACCCCTAACAATTACCTTAATCATAAAAATGCAACCACATAATTTTCTGTTAATCAATAAATGTTGAATCAAGCAGAAACACTTGTAGCATGACATCTTTGAGCCTTACTTTACATTCTACTTCCTACAATGTGACTGCATACGCATATTGTGATGTCAATGCTGAAACGATATATTGTCCAACCCTTGTACTAATTGTTAATGCTAAAACAACTAGAATGGATGAACTGACTCTCCTCTGTTTGTTGCAGTGATGTTCACGCTCACTGAGGTTGCGTCCCTGAATGACATCCAGCCGACGTACCGCATCCTGAAGCCATGGTGGGACGTCTTCATGGACTACCTGGGGCTGGTCATGCTCATGCTAGCCATATTCGCCATGACCATGCAGATCACCAAGGACCAGGTGGCTTGCCTTCCTTGTCTCGAGGAACCGGACGAGGCTTCGGGGGTGAAGCCTAATTCGTTCACGCAGCAGAGTGCACAGAATGGGGCTTCAGCAGCAGCCCCCGTATCAACATCCCTACCCCTAGTCACTAAGGATATGCCGGACGAAATGGCCCATGAGATCCACGTCACACACCAATACAATCAACCTGAACCGACAGGGGTCAGGACCAACCTGGACTACCAACAATATATCTTCATCAACCAAATATGTTACCATGTTGCCTTGCCCTGGTATTCCAAGTACTTTCCTTACCTCACCCTCATCCACACCATTGTTCTCATGGTCAGTAGCAACTTCTGGTTCAAATACCCCAAAACCAGCTCAAAGATTGAGCACTTTGTTTCAATTCTAGGTAGATGTTTTGAGTCTCCCTGGACTACGAAGGCTTTGTCTGAGACAGCTTGTGAGGACTCTGAGGAGAACAAACAGCGGTTGACAGGCACCTCCATGGCCCAGAAACATGTATCTTTAGAGGGGAAGGACGAAAGCACAAATGTGAACTCCTCCACACCCATGATTGGGGTGAAGTTCTCTGCAGATAAGCCTATCGCAGAGGTCCCGAGCAGTATGACAATCCTGGACAAAAAAGACGGAGAGCAGGCCAAAGCCCTGTTCGAGAAAGTACGAAAATTTCGAGCTCATGTGGAGGACAGCGATTTTATCTACAAGCTTTACGTAGCGCAGACTGTCGTCAAAACGGTCAAGTTTATTTTGATATTATCCTACACTTCTACATTTTTGGCTAAAATAAATTTTAAGCACATTTGTGAACCCGATATTAAGCAGCTAACTGGATACCGAAGGTTCTACTGTACGCACAACATGGCTTTCATGCTGAACAAGCTGCTCATTAGCTACATGGCTTTAATCTTGATCTACGGGATGGCTTGCTTGTACTCTCTCTTCTGGGTGTTTCGAAGACCGCTCAAAGAGTACTCATTCGAGAAGGTCCGTGAGGAGAGCAGCTTTAGTGACATTCCTGACGTCAAAAATGACTTTGCATTCCTCCTACACATGGTTGACCAATATGACCAACTCTACTCCAAACGCTTTGGGGTCTTCTTGTCCGAGGTCAGTGAAAACAAGCTTAGGGAAATCAGCCTTAATCACGAGTGGACCGTTGAAAAACTGAGGCAGCTTGTGATCCGTAATGCAATGGACCAGCAGGAGCTGCACCTTTTCATGCTCTCTGGTCTTCCCAATGCAGTGTTTGACCTAACAGACCTGGAAGTGCTGAAACTGGAGCTCATTCCTGACGTGAGATTCTATGCCAAGGTCTCCCAAATGAGCAGTCTGCTGGAGCTGCATCTCCTGCACTGTCCGGCCAAAGTTGAGCAAAACGGCTTTGCTTTCCTCCGGGATCATCTCCGCTGCCTTCACGTCAAGTTCACTGATGTTGCAGAGATCCCGGGGTGGGTGTACTTGCTGAGGAGTTTGAGGGAGCTCAACCTCATGGGCAACTTGAGCTCTGAAAATAACAAAATGATCGGGCTAGAGTCCATGCGAGATTTGAGGCATTTAAAGACATTATGCTTGAAGAGCAACCTCACAAAAATGCCCACAAACATCACAGAGCTTTCACCACATCTGATTAAGCTAGTGGTGCACAATGATGGTACTAAACTTGTGGTACTGAATAGTCTGAAAAAGATGACAAATCTAATTGAACTGGAGCTGCACACGTGCGAACTCGAGAGGATTCCCCACGCTATTTTCAGCTTGACCAACCTGCAGGAGCTCGACCTTAAATCGAACAACATCCGAACCATAGAAGAGATCATCAGCTTCCAGCACCTCAAGAGGCTGACGTGCCTCAAACTGTGGCACAACAAAATCATCACCATCCCTTCCTCCATCGCCCAAGTCAAGTCTCTGGAGTCTCTCCACCTGTCCCACAATAAACTGGAGACCCTGCCCCCAGCCCTGTTCACGCTCCCTAAGCTGCGGCACTTGGATGTGGGCCACAACTCCATCACAGTGCTCCCTCCGGATGTGGGCCTCCTCCACAATCTCCAGCACTTAGCCATCAACTCCAACAAGCTGGAGGTGCTGCCCAAGCCTCTGTTCAGATGCACCAAGCTCAAGGCGCTGTGTTTGGGGAACAACGCGCTCACCGTGCTGCCGGAGACGGTGGGTCAGCTGGTGCAGCTCAATCAGCTGGAGCTGAGAGGAAACTGCCTGGACAGACTGCCTGTGCAGCTGGGAAACTGCCGCCTGCTGCGTAAAAGCGGCCTTGTGGTGGAGGACCATCTCTTTGAAGCACTGCCTGTGGAAGTGAAGGAGAACATCAGCAGAGAGAACAACGTGTCGTTTACCAGTGGCTTATAGCACACAAAGCATGACAAGCTTGCATAATGGATGTACGAGTAAACTCTTAATGTGTGTTCACACTGGACGCGAAGCAAATCTTTTGTGCGTCGCGATTACATGTTAAATCAGTGAGCACACTTGCAAAAGCATTAATTAGGTTTTTACTAACCAATATCAGTATATTGTTATTACTGCATCATTTTGATACGTCTATTTAAATTAAATCAAGGCAAAATATGTTAATTTCGTGAAGATAAGCCCCGCCTCCTCGCCAGTGGTATAGTTTGAGTGACGCTAGTAAACACAAATGATGCTGCGGTCAAACTCGCAAGAGTAACGTGATGCGGTTCTTCGCTTAGCGTCCGGTGTGAACGCACCATGATTTTAATGAGTTGTCTTATATATATATATAAAATGGTACAGAATGCTTTTCTTGTTGCTGAGTATGTAATTCAGCAACTTTTTTTTCATAGCTTTGAGTAATAAAACATTTTGCTTCTGTATGTTACTTCTCTATAGACCAAAACTGTTCACTCCAATGACACAGTATGTAGATTTATCATTATTGTTTTAGGTACTCAGGTATAATTGTAACCATGGGGAACAATCTTTTTGCCTTAACTGCTGCTACTTTTTTTTTTTAACAGTGAGGGCTTTCACAAACAAAAAGGCCAAAAATGAATATTTCATGTTTTCTTGTCAGTTTTTCATACAAAGAGACTTCAATGTAAGGGGACACAATGAAACACTTTTTTCTTAGTAGTTGTTTGAAATCATATAACCTTTATTTTCCTCCATGTCTTGTAGCCAACCGATCGAGTTTAGAGTTGTGAAACTCAGGTGGAAACTAAGCACCAGAATTGACCCTTTACCTTACTTGTGTAGAGATTGTATACTAAAGGCTTATAGTAATTCATTTGCACATTGAAAACTTAATGATTTAAAGATCAGTGAATGTCCTTTCTGATAACATGTCCCAAGACCAACGTGAGCTGATAAAGGGAACTCTGTTGACTGTCTTTTTTTTTCTAAATCATACTTTGAAATTTGAAATGTGTAATAAAAACTGCGCACAGGTAAAACTGATTATTTAACAGATTCTTGTAATGACGTTAAACAATTTCTGCCTTTTAATGTATTTCTGCATACACCTATATATATATACAGTATTTATTCTTCAGAGCTGCTGTACCACCTTTGAGATCCTGCTCAAAGTTCACACCTTTATGGCACAATAAATCAAGATTTTAGAATGATGTCTAATTATTATTCAGCTACTTCAGGTGCACTCTGCTCAGCACTATAGCAGAAAGGGAAGTGAATAAATCAAGTGAGTTAATCCGAATAATTCCTTTTGACTCATAGCAAGAAATACAGGAGGTGGAACTAATAACATTAACAAGCCTCTGTCTCAGGCATTATTGCAAAGCAGCAATTAATCATCTTATTAGTAACACTTCTGTTTGATGGTAGTTCCTTTATTTCCTGTCAACAAAATAAGACATTTTGCTCATTTCCTCTTTTGGCTTTGTTGGCTAAATTCGGCCGCTGATCGTTTTTTAAACTGCCCAAAATGATAAATATATATATATATATAGAAAAGGCCCCGCAATTCTCTCTCTTGGCACTTCAACCAATATTTTACTGATAGCTACATCTTAATATTAGATGTACACATTTACATACCCATATTCATTTTCATCTTTGGAGAGGGCACTAGGTCAGAAACCAATATATGGCAATGTCTGCCTCATAATATTAAGTCTGCACTTAAGCTGTGCACTATATTAGAGTTTAAAAGTATATACATAATTTAAAGATACAGAATACTTTTTGTAATATGAAGGCACAGCAATTAAATGTAAAACTTTAAACTGTTAAGAAGTTAATTTGGCGGGGTTCCCGGTCTATAAAACTGATTTTCTTGCAATGTAACTGGTTGAAATGACAGCTTTTACTATAGTTTGGACCAAGACTCCTTATATTTTTTCTGTATGGACCATGATCAAAAGGTTTGCCCTCCCTGCTTTATGGGCTCCATACAAAGGCCCCTAAGCCAAAATTCACAGAGAATAGAATGTTCCCAACCATACAATGAACATTAAGGTTTAGAAATGTGAGCATATCAGTCCACGTGATGCGTTTCCAGGTCACTGATAGTAAAGAAGCGGCAGGGTAGGCTTAACCCACATAATCCATAATCTGTTTCACCTGGTGTCTAATGTTAACATGATAAAGATAGATAATTCTTGTGTTCATCCATCCATATGATCCTACAGAAGATATGTCAAATTAAGACTCCCTCCTGCCCATATGGGTCGGCTTTTACTGGAGACCTGATGATCTTCTGCAAACCTGTAACATTAGAGTTAGTCAGAGTGAGCGAGTGAGTCGTGGTGAGGAGGAAACAATAACTTCACTGTTTCTGTTGTGATCTTGTCGAGGGAATAGAGCAGGTCATGCACGTTATGCATGTAGGTAACCTTCTGTTCAACAATCAAATTGAAGCCTTACAGTAATAATAAGGAAACTTATCTAAGAACTGAAATGATGATGTTCCTGACCTTAACACTATCCTGGTTTTAGACATGTCAGCAAATACTGTTGCTCATTACATTACGCCAATGTACTCTGTTTGGATTGAATTACTTTAGATTAAATAGTTATTTTCGGTACGAAATTATACTAAGTTTAAATAAACATTTGTTTCACAGGTTTCAACATAGTTTTTTTTTCTTTTGATAACTTTAAACACTCAACCATATGAGCTTGTATGATGCCAGCATGAGATCTGTAATGGCCTAATGGCTTTCAACATTTTGTCAGTTTGAGCAAAACGAGCTGCAAGCCCCTAAGACCCTCTGTCTGTGGTAATTTAGTTCACAACAAATGCATATAGCAATATACAGAATGCAAGACAGATAATTATTAATGTTTTACTGAAGTAGTACTTATTTACAAGCATTTATTGTTTATTGGACACACTTAATCTGGGTCCTTATTCAGGAACAAGGAAAGCCTCAGAATTAGGATTTACTACGTGTCAACTGGTTTAATGCTTCTTATTTAAAATATATCGTTTTCTAAGCTTTATTACCAAAAGTTGAAATCCTTTCTTCTGGAGGAACCACTATGTCTATAATTTCCTTAACTGCATTAGGCCTATGCTGCCAATAACTTTATTATAACAGTTTTAGTGACTACAAAACATAATGAACATGAACAAATCCATTTGGAGGTCTGTATGATTCCCTTCTTAATGGTATTTAGAAAACAATTGCAATGTACAGAAGAATCTCCTCTTGCAGTATGCTGCCATCTGTCGGCAGGTGAATGTTTACCTGCTGTTTGTAACAGTAGGGCCTGGCTCATTTCGTGGCATCTGCAGGCAGTGGCAAGTACTTCCGGCATCTGCCACAGAGGCCACAGATACCACAGAGCAGAGGCCTCTGTGGCAGTTGCCGGAAGTACTTGCCACTGCCTGCAGATGCCACGAAATGCGCTTGCTGTCTCTCGTTTGTAGGTGAACTAGCTTCACTTCTCACTCATTCTAATTCATTTACTTTCCCACAAAACAACCACATGATGAACCGTCAGAGTAAAGCTCCACCAAACCTTTCAGCTAAAGGTGCTAAAGCAGCAGCTCCAGCCTTCAAGCAGCAGCAGCCGCAGCCGCAGCCGCAGCAAAGGTAACTGGAAGGTAACTTTAGCCCAGTGCTTCGCTTTAAAAACTAAACGTTAGCTTAGCAACGCTAATATATCTGAGAAAGTGTTCCGGTTAACAATGGCGTGCAATGTTGCTGGTTTGAATAGTTGGGAAACTGAGGGTGCATGCAATTATTATTAACCGCTACTTCGTATATTTTTTTTGCAATACACGGTTGTGTATGTGGCTAAAGCTAACAACACAACATGCTAAGCCAGTTTAGTTTGCTAGCCTAACTTGTTGAAGTTAGCACAGATAAAACACCATTCTGCATTTACCTTGCAATATGCAGGTTTTGTGGCGTATTCTTTTACTGTTGTATTTACTTAGTTTTGTGCTAATTGTTCACGTTGTCATCTGTTTTCTGTGATAAATAGAATACCCCAGGAGTTCAAAGAAGCTATGCTTCACATCCCAGTGAAGCCAGCAATCAACTCACAGCCGACATTATCTACGGCTGCTACCGCAAAATCAGCAAAGAAACGTCCAGGTAACTTCAATGAACACACTTAGAAACAGGCATTTAGACACTAAATCATCAAGTGAATGTTTCTTTTTCTTAAATATATGTTTCGAATGTTATCACAGGGCATGAGGGACATTGGAGAGTGACATGCAACAACGTTTCCCACCTGGATTTGCACTTTAATCCCTAGGCCACTACATTGCCCCAGTCTGTATTTGATCTTTAGTCAGAGTGATTGTATTTGAGAGGTAATACTGCAGCGCTTTAAAAAACACTGCACGTATACTGCTAAAGCATGTCATAGTTTTGGTTCTAAAAAGATATCAAGGGAAACCAGTCAGCTGTAGGAAAAGCTATTTCTGGGTTCCTTTTTCCATTTTCATATTTGGGGATTACTGTTCTTTTGTACATGTTATAAACAAACAACTTCACAATACTTTATTCAAATTTGTATTTGAACAAATATGTACCCTCTAACAAATATTGTGCTTCCTGCGATTGGAATATTACACTACTCTCGATAGCAATTATGATAACATGTTGCTTGATTGTGCAGGCCTAACCCAATGTGTCAGAAATAAATGATGTTCATTGTTATTCATATTGTTCTTATCATAGCGCAAACCTCTGTTGATAAATGGAGGTCTTCGTTTCAACCATTAGGAGATGGAAATTACTCTATGGACGAAAGCAATGAAGGTTCACGAAGGTAAGCAGCCAGTGATTTCTACTGTAAACTAAGTGTCAGGTAGAAAGTGATGTTCCCTGTAGTCACAATCCAGGACATCAAATATGTCAACCTTTTACTTTGTCTTGTTGTGACTTAATTGTTGAAACGTGGAACAGTTTCACTCAACCTCCTATTAGTTTTTTCTCATTCTAGAAAAAGTAATTGTATTTAATTGTTTTCCCCCAACAGCACATAACATTCATAGTGTATGTGTAAACATTAAGTGGTTAATAGTATCATGTCCTTACAGAAGATATAGTGCTGCAACTGACCATTATTTATATCATTCATTAATTGGTCCATTATTTTCTAGAATAAATGTTTGGTTTTAAATGTCAGTAAATATATGTCCATCTCAGTTTCTCAATGTCCAAATGTCTTCAAATGTGTTGTTTTGTCATTCCAAAACCCAAAGGTTTTCACAAAGCAATGTATTCTGGAAACAGCAAGGATTCATCACTTTCGATAACTATCCAACCATAGCAAATCTAATATGATCTAGCTAATAGTAAATTGCATTCAACAAACACACTAACCCTTCTTTGTTCTCCCCCAGGGTTGAGATTTATGATCCTTACGATCCCGTCTCGTCAGACTCTGAGCACGAGATGCTACAAGCCCAAAACCGTAACCAGTCACCCCCGGATCAGGACAACCAACTAGAACATCAGCATTTGTCTCCAGGTCAAGACTGCCAGAAAAAACGCCGCTTTGCCTCGACCTTCATTGAGTCAGTGAGCATCAACATGCAGGACTTGAGCCCTGAAACTGGACCCAGCGAGGGTCGAGATCTCAGTCCAGATCATAGACTACCTGACCATAGACTGCCTGAGCGACAGGCTTATAGCCCCAGCACTGAATCACATGACATTTCAGGTTATGACTCCATGAGAAGACATCTGGACCACAGAGTGGACAGCCCTGACCGACTCATTCAAGACTCCTCCACCCAACACTTTCCTCCATCCTATGGAGAACAGCGGACCAACGGGGAGGAGAGGATCACAGTCCCAGAATACATGAGACAGGTATCAATAATAAAACTCAACAACCTGCAATGTTTGTTTCCTGAAGGTTGATGTTTGTGCAGTTTGTGTTCTGTGGCTTTAGGCCCATCTACTTTTGTCACACAATAAATATTGTCCCAGTAATAATTGCAATAAATGATATAATTGTCAGTGTTTTATGGCACTAATGTAAAGCAATTCACTTTTTATTATTATTATAATTTTTGTATACACTGGAATTGGAATGTGACTCTAAATATATAAACAAAGTGCATTGTAACAACTTACTTGCTATAAATGATATACAACAATAGCACTGCTTTATCATTTGGCTTAAACTGAAGATGTTCCAACATCGTAGTTATGGACAATAAATCATTATTGTGTCGGGTCCAGTTGTAGACTTAAACAGCATACATGATCTGTTTGATGTGCTTTTCTATTATGTTGCATGATACTGTGGTACCCATAACAGCTCATTCTCTCCTGTGTAGATGACCAAAGTTAGATTATCCCCCCCCAGGCTACAGAGGGACTATCCACTTCCGTTGGAATCCAGGAGAACAGGTACATTTGTCATATGACCCACCATTTTAAGTAAATGTAGGAGAAGTCAATGTAGGAGAAGTCAATACAGGCGAACCAATTAAATTGCATGAATCAGCTTATGGGATGTTTTGTTTGGAAACCTATTTGAATAAGCAAAACAGTACTTCATTATCGTGTTGTGTGCATGTATTTCCTCTGTAACCTCATAATTATTCTGTTTCTAAGGTTCTACTGGATTGGACCAGGTTCCACCTTCATCTGATGTGCCAAGAATCAGGAAGTTGAGAATGATAATGGACACGTAAGAACTAAGGATACTGATGCCCGATTGTTTAAATATGCTACACGTAGAGTATTTACATCACACTCACTGCAACAGCAGCAACAAGAAATCACATGGTTATATATTTTTCAATTTTTTTATATTGTCATCTGCCATAGTTTGGCTAAAATAGTGCACAAATGCAGAGCCTTTCAACCAACATAAAAATATGGCAGTATTAGGAGTAACATAAGAGGAGGAAATGCACACAACTTCATTCCTACGCTGATAGGATAGTTGTTTTTGGCTGTCATCAGCTAAAGTTAGGGCTGGGCAATGTATACAAATATACACAACTACATATATACACAACTTGCACTAGGTATGATGTTTTAAATGAATAGCGCAAACATCTAGGACAAATTGTCTTGTCATTTTTTTAAGCTGGCATGAGCTTTGGCCGCTTTTTCCCATGGCTGTCTCTCCCGCTCATAGACACACAAAAAACACTCATCATAGCCTAAAAGTATGATGGTATTTTTTAGGTCATTTATCCAAGCCCTAGCTAAAAATTCAATGTAATTGCCAACAAAAATTCTTGTTCAGAGCTCCTTGAATAGCTAAGTGTATTGTATCTCAAATGTGTCACGTTTGTTATAGGGTATAAACACTGGGTAAATGACCAAGTTGACAGAACATTACCATTGTGCACACTTTTAATTCCAATTGTTTTAAAACTTTGTGACTTTTTGCTTTGGTACTTTGAATGTTAGCCACTGTAGTTGCAAAGCTTTATTCTAAACTGCCACTGAGCATGACTTATTATGATGCGAGAGCTGTGTTGAACTGATCTACGACTGACAGTTCTGTAGGGACAATCTCTTTGATTGTTTTGGAAACGGCTTTAAAACCTGATATGGAGGTTTTAACAAGTGACTTAAATGTTAGAATGTTTTGGTTGTTAGTTTGGTATACATGGTTGTCACTTTAAGCTTGTATAAGATTATATACATGTTTATTTTGTGCTGTTAAAGGTCTGTTTTTTAGCAATACTAAATGTCATTATATTTTTCTTTTAGTATCCCCTTAGACATCTCCTGTGACCTTTGTGACGTTGAGTTTATCAATGGCTTGGAGCTGGATGATCACTTGGAGAGCAAGAGTCATTGGGACATCCTGGAGTACATCCAGCAGCACAATAACTATGATGATGTGACAATAGCCTTCATACAGGTAAATAATACATAGTATGGCTAAATACATCCTATTGCCTATACCAAATGTTGGTGCATATCATTATTTTGTTTTCTTGGTGATGGAAGGTTTTTTTATTTCCGTAGGAAGTCATGCTGCATAAAAGCCATCAGTGCACCCGAACCATAGAGAGTAGTGCACTTCAAGGTAAATCTCTTCCAAACAACTTCGAATGACACACGATCTCTTATCAAAGTATTTTCTATTCCAGACAATTCAAGTCTAAATACAATCCGTTCTTTGTTTTGTCAGCTCTGCAGGAAAACGACCACATGACAAAGATTGAAATGTTCCACTGTGCAGCTTGCAGCGTCTTCCTATCCACAGCTGCTTCCTCAGTGCACGCTCACATCACCTCTCAGGAGCACCTCGTCAACACCAAGGTAGCACTGCTGTACGGTAGCACTGCTGTACGGTAGCACTGCTGTGCAGTAGCATAACTTTTAAAGCTGGTATAAGCAGTGTATTTTATTTTAGGCATCATCAGGAAAGCATTTAAACTTTGGAGGATATTTATTTATTTAAATGGTCAGGGAGAAAACTAAATTCCTGAATCTTCTCTTTACTCGGTCTTCACGCTTTAGAAAATCTAGCCTGAAATCCACGAAAGATGTTTGCGACTCACAGGTCATTTCGGTTACAAATGCATGTGCACGTCCTTTCAGATAGTGAGAGACTGGTGCAACCACTGCCTACATTAAAAAGCAAACCCTTAAAAGGAAGACAGATTTTTTTTTTATCAAAAAGAGAAATAAACAATATTTGCAAAATAATTTTACAGAAAGAAGAACATTTTGCTCATAATTTAGTTTAAGGCTCACCATAGCCAAGGATTACAGATAAGCTACAGTTGGCAGAACTGCTACAGTTAGCAAAAAGCTAAAATATTAGCAATGTTTTTTCTTAATCTTTAAAACACTTTGCTCACATGCATTTTCAAGCATTTGGACTACCTATGTTGTAAATGTATTATAACATCTATTGCACGTCTGTCCGTCCTGGGAGAGGGATCCCTCCTCTGTTGCTCTCCTCAAGGTTTCTTCCATTTTCCCTCATTAACTGGGAGGGTACCCTTTTGGAAGTTTTTCCTTGTCCGATGTGGGGGTCCAAGGACAGAGGGTGTCATATTCATATTCTGTACAAACTGTAAAGTCCACTGAGACAAATGTACATTTGTGATATTGGGCTATATAAATAAACTTGAATTGATTTTAGCTAGCGAAGGCCTCGCTACGCAGGTTCTGTCGTCTCAAAGGTTACAGACCAACACATTTGCAAAAGAAAACGGACAGTAACATAACTATTGTTTTGGAGATGAATGACTGTGAATAACCATGCTTGTGTGGCGGGAGTGGCTTAGGACTGAAGGAAAAACTGCAGGATGAGGGCTGTATCTTCGAATTCTGGCATACCATGTGACATGGTACAAGTTACAACTAGGACTAAACTATGCTCGAAAGTTATTATGGGCTTTTTAGCCAATGATGCTAACGATAAACTGCCTACCCCAGCTTTGACAATTCGTTTTGTCTTAAATCTCTTTTTCTTTTGTCAAGTATAAGTGATGATTATAATTCTGATCGGATTTCTTTTTTTACTGAAGGATTTTCAGGTGGAGCGGAGACTTTCCTGCCTTGACAAAGCAGAAACCATTATGAAGAAGCTGAAACATCAGTTTGAACACTTCCTGGAGGTATTTTGCAAGAAACAACATTTCAAAACTATTCCAACTCAGCCAATGGCATCATGGAGAAATGTGTGAAGAAGTAAGAAATGAGGCCAGAAATGCAGGGAACACTTTATTGATAAATATCTCCTTCTCGTCTTTGCATTCTTATTTTGTTTCTTCAATTAAGTAGATCATTCTAATATTTTATGAATTACAGAAATAATCCCCTAAAGTTAAAAGCATGAACACTCACCTTACATTTTGTATATATGACATGTCACTAGAGACTGCTGGGATACTCTTAAGATTTGTTTAGTTTTTGGACCAAGAGACATGGACATACTTAACAATCTTAGCTAGCTAACATGCTAACAATATCGCTATGCTTAACATCATTTGAGATTTTCAATGTGGTATTATGTTGGCACAAGCAATATATTCATATTGACCAAGTCAGTAATCTGCTATTGAGTCCAAAAGAAACCGGTTATGAACTGGCTCTGTTTACTAATGCAAATAACAAGCTATTCTAAAGAGAGGTTTACAGCCTGTCAGATGCTATATTACCTGATCAGATGATCTATTTTATACCAGCCATCTAAAAGATGCATTGCAACAAAAGAACACTTTTCGTCGTAAAATGATACCATAATAACTTGGTTCTGAAAAACATGTAAGTTATTATGTAGCTGACCCTTGTGTGGGTAAAGGTACATCTGAGGCCTGTACTACGAAGCCGGATTTTCGCTTAGCGAGCTAACTTCAGGGAAAACTCAAGGTTTCCGGTCCTACAACACTGGTTCACTTCTTAGCGGGCTAGATCTCCATGGTAACTTATGCTGAACGGCTAGCCAGGGGCCTATACTACGAAGCAGGATTTTCGTTTAGCAAGCTAACTTCTGGGATTTCCGGTCCTACGAAGCTGGTTCACTTTTTAGCGGGCTAGATATGTGAATATGTGAATGGTGAATCGCTTCTACTTGGAGCATATCGCCACTATACTGTTGATTTATTTAATGTATAAACTGCCCATATTGTTCATGTAGAACAGTTTTCATGTAAGCATGCACATTGATTTTATTTTTAATTGAATGTAACCGTTTCAATAAGGATACATCTATTACAGGTTGAGGTAGAAACCATGGTGATAACAACAGTGTGCAGAGTTTAAAGCGATCAAGTCATATTACAGGATAAATGAAATAGGCCTACAGTTTAAACTGCCGTTGCAGTTCAAATCACCGACTGTGTGAACGTGAAAATGAATAGAATATCACCTCCCATCTTCAGAGCAATCTGACTATTATAACATTAGCGTTAAGAAAGCTTACTTAAATATCTGCCACAACATAAGTAACCGGATCAAAGTAACATTACGTACAATCCGCGGCACTGAGTGCAGACGTCGACGTGCCATTATCATTCATATCACATCATAATGTATCATATATTTCCTTATCTGAGTCAGCTTCTTGAGCCGTATCTGGCCGTGCAACACTCACAGTGTCACATACTGTATGCAGAAGTATTATTGACGTGCCGTCAGGTCGAACCGGATGACTGCGGGGCTAACGGCCCGTCTACACTACAGGCGTCGAAAAAGCTTGAAGCTGGGCGTGTCTGAGGCTTGGCGATTTTTTGCGAGCAACGCGACCAACAACCAATCACATGAATCTCCCGCCCCCGACATACAAAGCAATAGCAATGTTAAAACGAAGTAAACTGGATATAAAATCCCCAAACAGGCGAAAACCTACCAGTTTCACCCACTGTCTCTGCCACCTCCCTCCATGCCTCGCTCCTCCGGTTTGTATCCCGGTAGATGAACAGAGACTGATCATACAGCACCGGGTGATTCACCGCTATAATGAATTTTCCCTCCATTTTTTTTAATATGAGGAAATGACCTGCGTAGTCTCTCCCAGCATACACGCGGTTTGATTGGCTAGCTTGTACTGGCAGATTTGCATAAACGGGATTTCATTGGCTGACGCCAGCTTCGAGCAAGCATCGAGCTTCAAAAGTTGAACATTGTTCAACTTTTGATGCCGATAGACGCTCGCGATGCTTGCAACGCCTTGCCATAATACCCACAATGCAGTTCGGCGAAGTTTGAAAATATCCTACGTCACCCCATTCAAATGAATGGGCGAAGCATTGAAAGCATTTTTTGACGCCTGTAGTGTAGACGGGCCGTAACGGTTCGTGTCGCTACCAGTCCGCTGACATGGCGCGTCAATCAACGGTAAGTTTTGCCCATTACTTGCCCAGTATTACTTTGAATATTGTTATTGTGATTGAGGATTAAATCCGCTTTGAAGACCACCGTTTTATATCGTGCAGTTTAGCGGCAAAATAACGTCAGTTAGCCAGCTAACGCTAGCTTTGTTGAGTTTATGCTAGCTAAAGTAGTGGTTGTCGTCTACAGCAGTAATTCATATATTATAGCCTATTGCTTTGGCACTAACGGTTGATAACCGTTTATGAAAATAAAACCAATTGAACTGTGCTGAAATAATGACGAGTTTTATAATTGTCTTGGGCTCCTGCTGTGTTTTTAAAGCCTTTGTAAATTATCCATGCTATTTTCTATTTAGAACGAAGACTTCAGAATCTTAAAATCCCTTGACGTTTGTATGCAATTGTGCTAAATTCAACTCTGGAATCAAGCAAATATTAATGTTTGCATGACATTAGTTATTTATATTTTGCCATCACTTAATGATACGTTTAATACATTTAAGTCAAGCTAAGGTACATGTGATGGTAGCTAGTTAGTGCTCTTACCTGTGATGCCTCCTCCAAACAGCATAATAACCAGACTGTATCATTAAAACTACAAGTACCAGTTCTAGATCCTTGACTTTAGACAAACAATTCAAGAGACAAAATGTATTTAAAGACCAATCTTTATTTGAAGGGGCCTCTTAACCTGAGATATTAGTTATACAGTAATAGTATTGACAATCTAAAAAAACTGAGCAACTCAACAGTCAACTTTTTATTTCTTATTGTCCAAAGCATTTATTATTTTCATTTTCCCCCTCTCATATTCAGTGTGGACGGATTGAGACAGCTGCTGAGACTTCAGGGAGAAACCTCCGTGTGATGGACGTCCTGTCTGTTGGTTTGGAGAGGACTGAGGGTCTTTCCTCTGCGAGGAGGACCAGGCCTGATGGAGGAGCCCATGCTGGGCATAGCTGATACCAACTGCACAGGCCTAGTCTGTCACTTTATTTGACTAAATGTGTTTACTTATACATTTAATAGGTTTACACCTTCTGTCCATATGTGCTTTTTATTTAAAACATGTTTGATTAGCTTTTGGTTCACATTTCAATAAATTGTATTTGTATTCCTTTTGTCCATTATTCTTACTGAAAATGTTAGATTACACATTCACATCTGACTGAAGATTGGCCCCATTTATTTGTGATGTTGCAAACTCTGCGGTACAAGGCACAAGTGATGTGAAGCTCATAAAGTGAGGCAAATAGAAATAATCAGCTGATGGAGTGTAGATGTGGAAATAGATGCATCTCATCAGCTGACTATGTTTTTCGCCACACTTTATAAGCCTGACTATAACCACCCCTTCTCTGAGGTGCAGGCAGCGTCACAAACAAATGATGGTCCTGAGAGACTACAAAAATATTCGGTGTGCAGATCTTTGTTTTCACAATAAAAGTAGTTTCTTAGACCCCGGCCACACGAGGACGAAAACGGCTAAACGCATAGGATTAACGCAAACGCAATCGCAAACAAGCTTCCGTCCACACGCAATAGTTATCCGGATAGTGTCTGCCCACACGAGACCGCTCCGTTTAGCTCCAACCGCTGGAGAAGCTGCAGTACATATGCAGGAGCCTGTACGTGGCGCTGTAACTTCCTCCACAAAAGCAGCGAAGAAGCATGGTTGTCACGGTTGCCCTTCTGTTTATTCTCCGCGGTGGGGGCCGAGGGAACCGGGCAGAGTTTTTCGCCAGTCAACGTGTATTAAAGTTTAAATCTTCCGACAAAATTATAAAAGTGCCGGTCAAAGGTGTTCTTTGTTATTTATTGAGCTTTAAAACAAATGAATAATGACTCTATATAATATAATAATATAAATGCACGGAGCCTCTCTTTTTCCTCCCTCTCTTCGGACAGCGCCAGTGTCTGTTTCATGCAGCAGCTGATCCAGTAATGAGTGACCCGGCCGACAGTAAAAATAAACATATTTATAACTAGTTTAGGTAGTTTGAGAGGTGTCTCCGTCCTGTCAGATTAGACTTCACTCGCGTTTATGTCCATATCGAGAGAAAGATAAATAATCTGAATTCAGTGTGCAGTTTACTTTGACGCGGGGGTGAGCAGCAGAGGTGGGGAGAGGCGGGGCTATTGCGCAATCATTATCAGAAAATGATCGCTGAAGCTGCAGTACATATCCACAAAAGCAGCGAGTAAGATCCCCCCGGATATGTAAGTCTGCTGTAGATTTTGCACAAAGAACTGTAGCATGGTCAGTAGCGTCCGGAGCACGATAGCAACTCTGCGATCTGCCATTGTTGTTGTTGTTGGTGGCGAAACACATCAGCAATGGCGCGGGGTACGCGGAGGTGAGCAGCAGAGGTGGGGAGAGGCGGGGCTATTGCGCAATCATTATCAGAAAATGATCGTATAGGGCGCACACACGGAGCTGTTTGACCCCCCAGAGCGTTGCGTATGCCGTTCTATCCACCTTGGGACCCGTTATCGTTTCCTCAGTCGTTTAGTGCCGTATGCGGTCGTCCTCGTGTGGCCGAATGGTCTATATGACACTAAACGGTAACGCAAACGGCCGTTTTCGTCCTCGTGTGGCCGGGGCATTAGTGAATGTCCTGTACTGGTCTTAAAATCTCATAACATCAGCTTTTAATGTTCCTCTTGGATGTTCTTCTTGACCCTCAGAGAAGGAGAAAATGTTGAGTCGTGTCTTTCAGGCATGTCCTTTCCTAACAAAAATGACAGGAAACATAAAACATATTATTGCAGAACAAGTGTGTTATTTATGAAAGAGGTGTGTTTGTGTGTTTAGGGGCTGTAGATATAATTATTTTTTAATTGTAATCAGATTATGAATTAACAGTATGAAGTTCATCAATATTGAAATATGTTATTATCAAAATAATATTTAACTGTTACAAAACGTAGTGCAACTGTAGAAGCTTGCTGTTGTCTCACTGAAAGAATAACTTTGACCACGGTTTTTACAGACAATATTGAGAGATAAATAGTAGCAGTTCTCACTATGTGTTAAATAGCTTTGCCTTCAATACATTAAATTAGAAAGCTGACAAAGTCATATTGCTTGTTAACATCTAAATGTAACCTTTTGCATGGAAAAAAACCTCAACTTAACTGATGTGTAGGTGATCTAGTATTTAGTATTGTTTAATTAAATGTATATCAGTGTATTCAAGTCAATACTTCATTTATTTAAACCAATATCTTTCTTGATTCTTTGTACAGTATGAAAAAAAGAGTCTTTGTACCTGTGCTGAAGTTCACTGCTGTGAGGACTCCAGTTCTGTCTCTCTCTGGTCCAGCCTGCCTGTATCACCTGGACACCTTAAACAAACAGATATATATGTAAAGTACCATGTGTACAAACAATATCACTTCTTCTCTTCTGTTGAACATGTTGAATTGTGTATTGTCCGAGTCAGGGTCCTTTTTTATTTTTACTGTAACTTTGGAAGTTGTGTTACCAATGCTTACTGTTTATTTGATATTAATTTGGTAATACAATTAATAAAAACAACACGGTTTGGGTTTGTTCTTCAGATATGCAGTAGGGCCTGGCTCATTTCGTGGCATCTGCAGGCAGTGGCAAGTCCTTCCGGCATATGCCACAGAGGCCACTACTCTGTGGTAGCTGTGGCAAGTACTTCCGGCATATGCCACAGAGGCCGCTACTCTGTGGTAGCTGTGGCAAGTACTTCCGGCATATGCCACAGAGGCCGCTTCTCTGTGGTAGCTGTGGCAAGTACTTCCGACATATGCCACAGATGCCACAACTTGCCGAAGCATCTGCCGCTGCTCAACGGGTGCCAGAGTAAGAGAACGTTTACGGTAGCTGCCACTCGCCTTCCGTGGCAAATGCTGCTATTTAAACCCGTATTTATCGTGTAAAATGTCGCTGTTTTGGCATGACTTTATCGAACTGATCTGTACACAGGACTGATGATCTGCACAGGGTTGGGTTGTAACTGAATACATGTAACGGCGTTACGTAATCAGAATACAAAAACCAAGTAGCCTAACTGTATTCAGCTCGCGTTACATTTGAAAAACAACTAATCCGAATACAGTTACTTTCGTAAACCTGAAGTGAATACATTTTGGAATACTTATTGGAATTATTGGTGGAAAAGTTTCCTCATAAAATGTATTCTAATATTCATTACCGGCAGAACTGTGTGCACAGCGCAGCAGCATGTCTGTGAGGCCCCGCCCCCGCACGCAGATGAGAGAGAGATCTTTTTAGATATATTGAAAGTTAGAAACGGAGATGGTTCGATAAAACGTGCAAGATAACGTTTATGTAGCATTTCTTTACTGTCGAAATGACATTTCATAACTGGATCAAATCAAAGTGAATGGCCTGCTGCTGCTGAAGGCATGGGGCAAATATAAGTCCTTTGCCTAATTTATAAAGTAAACCTTAGCATCTCACTAGCAGTGGCAACTGCAATCAGTTACAGCTGCCCTAAGTCTGTAGCCAAGTCTAATAACACCAGTGTACACGTTGCTGTGTCAATACAGATATGTATTTATCAATTATTTGTCTTTACTAGTCATACACCTGGTTTATCGTAGCAAGCAGTGGAAACTCCCCTCAAGAAGCGAAAATTGCCAAGGGCGTTGCAACCCTCACTCGCCAATATTTCATCATAAATATAGCACGTTTGTTTATTTTAGCAAACCATGCTCCAAGTAAAATTGAATAGAAATTATAATGTTTTAAAAAATAGAGATCGGACCATCAGTCCTGTGTACAGATCAGTTCGATAAAGTCATGCCAAAACAGCGACATTTTACACGATAAATACGGGTTTAAATAGCTGCATTTGCCACGGAAGCCGAGTGGCAGCTACCGTAAACCTTCTCTTACTCTGGCATCTTGTGGCAACTCCCGTTGAGCAGCGGCAGATGCCTCGGCAAATTGTGGCATATGCCGGAAGGACTTGCCACAGCTACCACAGAGTAGCGGCCTCTGTGGCATATGCCGGAAGGACTTGCCACAGCTACCACAGAGTAGCGGCCTCTGTGGCATATGCCGGAAGGACTTGCCACTGCCTGCAGATGCCACGAAATGCGCTTGCTGTCTCTCCAGATATGACAGACGTTAACGTGTAAGCTCAATAATGAACTCCAGCTCAACCAACCATATTGTAATATCTAAGTAATCATCTTGAAATATGACATTAATAATTGTAATATACACACATCTTATTGTGAGGTTGATTTCACATACACTACTTCGACGTTAGCTAAATAGAAAATAGCATGAATAATTTACAAAGGCTTTAAAAACACAGCAGGAGCCCAAGACAATTATAAAACTTGTCATTAATTCAGCACAGTTCAATTGGTTTTATTTTCATAAACGGTTATCAACCGTTAGTGCCAAAGCAGTAGGCTATAATATATGAATTACTGCTGTAGACTACAACCACTACTTGTTTAGCTAGCATAAACTCAACAAAGCTAGCGTTAGCTGGCTAACTGACGTTATTTTGCTGCTAAACTGCACAATATAAAACGGTGGTCTTCAAAGCGGATTTAATCCTCAATCACAATAATAATATTCAAAGTAATACTGGGCAAGTAATGGGCAAAACTTACCGTTGATTGACGCGCCATGTCAGCAGACTAGTAGTATGGGCTCAGAACAGTCTCATAATACACACATGCACACAGAAGGATTCAAACTTGTATTTCCGGATCCATACTTGTGTTTTTCAATGCACACACACATGTATTCCGTTTCATATACATGTAAATAAAATCTAAATACAGAAAAAAGTTTTACATATGTATTTTTGATCCTCACTTATTAGTTTCCCGTTTAAATCCTCTGAACCTGCAAACACAAACAGCTTTCTGTGCACGGATCGCTTTGCATTCGTGTGTGGGTTTTTTGAGACTCCCCTGACGCTCAGCCGATTCGTACTTGTAATTTTTTCTATCTATAGCCAATCAGATGTCTCCTTCATTCTAAGCCAATCACATGAGCGCGCCCCCACAGGGTAAGATTACTTCATATACGCATTTTGCGCAGTCCGGTCAGCTTGCTAAACAGAGGGCGGAGCAACAGGTGATCATGCAGAGCAGCGTGTCTCCATCAGACTCAGCAGCTGATCTGATCTCTCTCTCGCGTCCGGTTATACTTCACTCGCGTTTATGTCCATATCGATCAGATCCAGCTCTCCTGATCGGCCTTTATAGAGAGCACCGATCAAACTATATCGGCCGGTAACGACCGGCGGGGCTCCCCCCGTTAACAGGTCACTGTCTAGCACTGGCTTCGTAGTGCACTGATCGATTAGGCTAAGCTAACCTGTAGCTGCTCCCTCCACACTCACAACAACTTCATACAGACATAAATAAAGCAGCTGTATTCGCCATACAGGAAACACACATTTAAAACGGTTTTGCCTGCCGTTTTTGTGTACACAAGCATTCATCAATGGTTCGGAAAGTGGCGCTGTACCTTAATAATATAAAGGCTTGTATTTGCGTGCATTTCCTGTTCGGAAAGTGGCAATGTACTGAGAGTGGAGGTGTCCTGAGATTAGCGCCTGCAGGCAGGCTCCATGGAGCTGTCAGCTCCGGACAGCGCAAAATGCGTACATGAAGCGCTACGTCATGAACGCAAGAAATCTACCCTCGTGGGGGCGCGCTCATGTGATTGGCTTAGAATTGAGGAGACATCTGATTGGCTATAGATAGAAATAATTACAAGTACGAATCGGCTGACCGTCAGGGGAGTCTCAAAAAACCCACACACGAATGCACAGCGATCCGTGCACAGAAAGCGGTTTGTGTTTGCAGGTTCAGAGGTTTTAAACGGAAAACAAATATGTGAGGATCAAAAATACATATGTAAAACTTTTTTCTGTATTTGGATTTTATTTACATGTATATGAAACGGAATACATTTGTGTGTGCATTGAAAAACACAAGTGTGGATCCGGAAATACAAGTGTGAATCCTTTTGCAGATCATGAAATACAAGTGTGAATCCTTTTGCAGATCATGAAATACAAGTGTGAATCCTTTTGCAGATCATGAAATACAAGTGTGAATCCTTCTGTGCGCATGTGTGTATTATGAGACTGTTCTGAGCCCATATGGTAGCGACACGAACGAATTTTTCTGCAAGTGAACATTTCATCACTAAGTTCATTTTTTTTCTACAAGCTACAACACTTTCTTTTTTTCTTCTGTGACTTCAAATGTGGTTCACAGTTACGTGGATATTTTTATACAAGTGTACATTTGGTTCACAGTTACGTGGATATTTTATACAAGTGTAAATGTATGCCCACAAGCTCAGATTTTTTTTCTGCAAGTGCTCACATCAGCTTTTACACGCTCTCGCATTTTGCACCATATCTACCTTCATAGTTTAAGTCATGGATGTTTAAAGTTTAATGTCTTCATATTTGTCTAATATGACTTTTCATTCAGAAAGTATGACGCTGCGCTGTCATTACGCTTCTCCATGTTTGTGATTGGTCGAATGCTCCAAATACCACCCCTTTCATGTGAACACGCACCCAACTAGATAGGGCAAAGCAGCTGGTTTGAGTTAACGAGTTGATAACCAGCGTCGTTGGACAGTTTAGCGAGAGCGCGTTTGTTTTGGATTAGGTAAACCGGGTAACTCAAACATATCCAGGTTAGGTTGAACCGGCTTCGTAGTACAGGCCTCTGGTGTTTGAGCTATTGTTTCTTTAAATATACAACCTAATGTAGAAAGTAAAAAATAGTAGCACATTACAGCATGTTAAAAAAACACTGTGCATGTAAGATAAGGTGAGATTGCGCTTTTTATTTATGTCGATATGGCATTAAAATATATAAGGGACAGTAAACCAAATCTTTCCAAGTAAAACAAAATAAATGTACACATCTTACATTATAACACTAGGAAATAGTACCAACTAAGGCTACTAATAAAGCTGCTGATACCAATATCTTAAATGGGATTGTTTTAGTATCCTTTGCTCCTCCTTACTGGTTCCTCCTTACTGGTGCAAGAATATACTTTTTTTTTAATCTAAAAGTAGCAATACAAAATTGTAAAAAGTACTCCGTTACCAGTAAAAGTCTTGAATTCAAAATCTAACCAGTACCAAAAGTAAAAGTACTTGTTATGCTTAATGCCCCATTTCACGATCACACATTTCTTTGATGAAATTGTGTCGATAACAGCTCGTAAAGTTGCCATTTTTTTCTCCAGGGTGGCAGCCCATTTGAATGATGCGAACCAATGGAAGTCTCCAAAAGACAGCTGATGAAGAACCCTGGAGTTAAACCACTATCACCACCCGTAAATGCTGCATTTGAGTGGTGTATTGCAGAGTCATTCAGGATTTGTCTGAATAAAGAGTCTCATCTTGTATCAAGGTTTGTTCCCTTTGTCACACATTGTCTGTCACATTTGGTTAATGTTATCTACAGGACCCCTAGTGCATCACCATTTGAGCATTTCAAGAGGACAAAGTGTGTAGTATTATTCATTTACAGAAATGTTTTTTTATATTTTGTGTGGAAAAAAAAAAGATTGAAAAAGACAACTTGTTTCTTGTTTTCTTTTATTTAGAACAACACAAATGTTTTAAGCATTGTATCTGAGTGATATAGTACATTTAAAATAAAATTATTTTCAAAACAGTATATTCAAACATTAAATATAGGTGACATGTATGAAGGGCGTCGTCAGCACCGGCTGTGCTTTAAGTCTTTTTTTTCTTAACCACCTTCAGTTTTAATTTTGTATTTGTAATAAAAACAATGCAGTTAACTGAAATACTATTTTTTTTAAAACCACTTTCTATGCATTACAAGTTTGTAGACATTTTCTTTTTGTTCTTGTAGAGTAGCTCATCTTTCCACTCGGGATTCGTGGAAAAGTGAGCTTTCAGATGCCATCATTTTCAGTGGGAATATTCATCTCACTCACGCTGTGGCCTGGAAACAGAGACTGTGGGCTTGGACATGTTGCAATACAACAAACATGATTTTAAGCATCTTTTAAAGAGTGAAATTGATACAGAAGAGAGGTGCTCCCAAATTTTGACAAAAACGGAAACCATGAAAAATCTGAGGTAAAGGTTGTCTTGGATTCCACACTATATTACTGCATAAAACAAAATAGTGTGTCCGTTTGGAAGTGTATTTCCAGAAAATGAACCATGTAAAAACAACAAAAAGTAACAATATCCAAATAATTAAAAAAATCTTCTGTCCAAACATGTACAATATCTCTCCATCATTGACCAATGATTTACTTTTAGCCAGTATTTTGACTAAAAGAGAAAAGAAAAGTGAAAACATCCAATGTACATACACATAGTCTAGTGAAATCTAAAAAGGTCCCCGTTGGCTTCATGAGGCAGCGTGTGTGGCTGTCAGAGAGCTGTCTTGGTCAGTCTTGAAAGTTGAGGGGTCCCTGGGCAGCGAGGTGACCTCCATCATGCCCAGCCCAGTGTGAGGGACACTAGTGTTCATAATGTGTCTCTGTAAGTGTTTAATCCAGTCCTCCTGCACCGACAACGGACCCTGGAAGACGAGGTCACAGAACCTACAGAGATCAAACATTGAAAAAGATCATTAGATATTACACAGCTTAGATGAACACTGAATTCTGATCTGGTTCTTTTGGAAATTCTGCAGTCAAATCTTTCTCGATAGTAGACCGCTGATAAGGATAGCAGAATGTTGCTAGGAATAGCAGACTGTTGCTAAGGACGCTCTGTTCAAGGGACCATGTGTCACAGAAAGATGTCCAGACAATTTTACGCCGGTAAACACATTAGTTTCCCGTTTTTGAATATACATTTTTTATCCATATTGGCTTAACTGTCACCAGTCCAAAAAGAAGAAAAAAGGAACAACAAAAATGGGACTTGGATAGTTACAGAAAACCTCGACCAGTACTGCCGTTATTTCAAGTTGCATTGCTGTCGCTACAGTTCCAGCCGTTGCTTCACAGAAGAATTACTATTTTTTCTTAGCTGAAGGAATACAACAATCTAATACGATCAATAACCCGACAGGATAATCTAAAAACCCTCTTCTCCTATTTGGAGTACATTCTTCACCATAATTGTTTTAGAACTTAAAAGGTATCCTATTATACTATTTTTAGGCATATATTATGGGTCTCATATAAAAATATATAAAAAACATGTCTATGATGTGTTTTGCTCAAAATACCAAACAGATCATGCATTTTAGACATCCCTCATATCCCTCTGTTTCAGCCCTGTAAGAGAACTTCTGATTCGAGGAGGGGGAGTTAATGCCTGCTCAGAATTCTACGGATATACAGCTAAATGCTCCCGTGATTGAACACCATCATGTTCCAAACCACATCAAGGATTATTTCTGAAACAGTATGGAGCTCAATTGCTTTTGTTTTTGCAGGTTTACCACAAGGTGAGGTTTTTATGTCCTGCTTTTTTACACATACTGGCCGTTTCTCAATGTCCAGTACACATGCTGCAGAGCCACTATTTCAAGTATACTACGTCATCGAGTGGCGCCGAATGCTGGGCATTTAACATGCATTTAAACAGTCCTTCGGCGCAACTCGATGACGTAGTATACTTGAAATAGTGGCTCTGCAGCAGGTTTACTCGACATTGAGAAACAGCCACAGTCTCCAGTACAGGTTAGCTCTGAGTGTTAGGGATGCTTGCTAATGTAAACAAAGACCATATTACGTCACACATATATATTTATGTATAAAAGACATAAAAAAGTGCATTTTACAGGATAGGTCCGCTTTAAAGAAAATGGCTGGCAACAGAAGCAAACAGACCACAAAAATATTTTGACAGCGGTCTGTTGGATTGCAAACACGATGATGTACGCTATTAAAAACATATAATCCAATATTATAAACTATATACAAAAATTACCTGCAGGTGAGTCTGTACATTTCCTCTGGAGTTTGTGGTAAGGGCAGTAGCTTCTTCTTTGAGCCAGGCCTTGAGCGGTACCTCCTTGCTTTGCAGTCAAATGCTGGGAGACAGAACAAACTTTTTTAATGATCAGCACTAGCCTTGCAAATTCAAAACCCAGATTGGATGTGTGGACATCATTAGCTCTATCTTTATTCATCATTAATATTCTGGCTCTGTGTCTCAACAGTATTGGCCAATCCAGTGTCACTAGGACCAAAAGCCTAACATATACAGTGGGGCAAAAAAGTATTTAGTCAGCCAGCAATTGTGCAAGTTCTCCCACTTAAAAAGATGAGGCCTGTAATTTTCATCCTAGGTATACCTCAACTATGAGAGACAAAATGAGAAAAACATTTCTATGGGGTTGAGATCTGGAGACTGGCTAGGCCACTCCAGGACCTTGAAATGCTTCTTACGAAGCCACTCCTTCGTTGCCCGGGCGGTGTGTTTGGGATCATTGTCATGCTGAAAGACCCAGCCACGTTTCATCTTCAATGCCCTTGCTGATGGAAGGAGGTTGTCACTCAAAATCTCACTCACTCAAAATCTCACGATACATGGCCCCATTCATTCTTTCATCTTAGATACATCATCTTAGATACAGGAAGCGCTCAAACGTTTGTGTGAGTTTATCTAATTTAGCAGTGATTCCATGTCAGCCACAGCTTGTTACAAAAAACATGACTGATAGTGTGTTTAACAAACTTAAACTAGCTTTATTAAATGTCAGGTCTTTGGCAGGAAAAACATTTTTAATCAATGATTTTATCACTGAGCACAATCTCGATTTTATGTTTTTAACAGAAACTTGGATTGAACAAAATCACAGTGCAGCTGTTCTTATCGAATCAACCCCTCCCAACTTTAGTTTTATGAGTCAGGAAAGAATGCATAAGAAAGGAGGTGGAGTTGCTATTCTGTTCAATGATTCCCTTCAATGCAGGAAGACATCGTATGGAAACTTTGATTCTTTTGAATATGTGGCCCTTCAGCTGAAATGCTCCTCTCGAGCTCTGTTCCTAAATATCTATAGACCACCCAAATACTGTGCAAGCTTTTTTGATGACTTTACTGAACTGCTGTCTATAGTGTGTATTGACTTTGACCGTCTAGTCATTGTTGGTGATTTTAACATCCATGTTGACAACCCCCAGGACAGAGGGGCAAAAGAACTGTTTTGTGTTCTTGATAGCTATGGACTGACTCAGCATGTGACGGAGCCCACGCACAATAAGGGGCACACTCTGGACTTAATTATCTCAAAGGGTCTGAATATCTCTAAGGTTGTGGTGACTGATGTTGCACTCTCTGACCATTCCTGTGTTTTCTTTGAGAGCGCTATTTCTGTTCACAAAAATGTTCAAAAAGAGGTAACCACAAAGCGATATTTAACTGAAAATACTAGGGAAATGTTTACTCAGAATTTTTCTTCCACACTTGCCCCTGCTAACATCTCAGTAAATGAGCTAGTAGATCATTTTAATTCAAAAATTAAAAATGTTATAGATGCCATTGCTCCAACTAAGGTAAAGGAAGTGTCTGGCAAGAAAATATCTCCATGGAGAAAGGCCATGAGCGTGAAAACAGAAAAAAGAGAATGTCGAAAAGCTGAACGCAGGTGGCGAAAAACAAATCTTCAGGTTCACTTTGAAATCTATAAAGAGAGACTTGGCCTTTATAATTTGGAATTGAAAAACGCACGACAATCGTTCTTCTCTGACATCATTACCAAAAACAACGCACGTACCTTGTTTGCTACCGTCGACAGACTAACTAACCCCCCAGTGTCAGTAGCCTCTGAATTTCTATCCACCAAGGCGTGCAATGATTTTGCCTCCTTTTTCACTGACAAAATTCAGAAAATCAGACAAGCAGTCAGTGCCTCTACATCAGGATCAGCAAATGTGTTGTCCCTATCTCCACTTAACATCAATTCAGACATCATGACACAATTCCATCAGATTAATGATAAAAACCTAGAGGACATTATTCAACTTCTGAAATCCTCCTCCTGCTGCCTTGATATTATTCCAACAGGATTTTTTAAAGATGTTTTGCCTTGCATGGCCTCAGATCTACTTCATATAGTAAACAAATCTCTTCATTCAGGTATTTTTCAACAGGCCCTGAAAACTGCAGTCATTAAACCGCTCTTAAAAAAGAATAATCTAGATGCTTCAGTAATGAACAATTACAGGCCCATATCAAACCTCCCATTTCTAGGTAAAATCATTGAAAAAGTTGTTTTTCAACAGTTGAGTAATTTCTTGCATTTAAATAACTGTTGCGATGTGTTCCAGTCAGGCTTTCGTCCAAACCACAGCACTGAGACTGCTCTTGTAAAGGTCTTTAATGACATCCACTTAAACACAGACAGTGGCAGAACTTCAGTGTTAGTATTATTAGATCTCAGTGCTGCGTTTGACACTGTTGACCACAGCATATTACTAGACCGACTGGAAAACTGGGTGGGACTTTCGGAAACAGTTCTAAATCCTACTTAAAGGACAGAAACAACTTTGTTTCTATAGGTAAATACACATCTGAGTTGACAAATATGACATGTGGGGTTCCTCAAGGCTCCATCTTGGGGCCTCTTCTCTTTAACATCTACATGCTACCAATGGCTCAGATAATGAAAAACAACAAAATAAGTTACCATAGCTATGCAGATGACACACAAATGTACATAACAATTTCACCAGGAGACTATGCTCCAATTCAAACACTGAGTAAGTGCATTGAACAAATCAATGACTGGATGTGTCAGAACTTTCTCCAATTAAACAAAGATAAAACTGAGGTAATGGTTTTTGGAGCCAAGTCAGAACGTATAAAAGTTAGCGCTGAGCTTCAGTCTGCAATGTTCAAAACAACAGATAAAGCCAGAAATCTAGGTGTAGTCATGGACTCTGACCTGAGTTTCAACAGTCACATTAAAACAGTTACTAAATCAGCCTACTATCACCTAAAGAATATATCTAGGATTAAAAGACTAATGTCACAGCAGGATTTGGAAAAACTTGTCCATGCTTTTATATTCAGTAGACTTGACTACTGCAATGGTGTCTTCACAGGTCTCACTAAAAAATCTATTAGGAAGCTGCAGCTGATTCAGAACGCCGCTGCTCGAGTCCTCACTAACACTAAGAAAGTGGATCACATCACTCCTGTTCTGAAGTCTTTACACTGGCTTCCTGTGTGTCAAAGAATAGATTTCAAAATACTGCTGCTGGTTTATAAAGCACTGAATGGTTTAGGCCCAAAATACATTTCTGACCTCCTGCTAAATTATGAACCATCCAGATCTCTCAGGTCTTCAGGGACTGGTCAGCTTTCTGTCCCCAGAGTCAGAACTAAACATGGTAAAGCAGCGTTCAGTTATTATGCTCCAAACATCTGGAACAAACTCCCAGAAACCTGCAGGTCCGCTGCAACTCTGACTACTTTTAAATCCAGGCTGAAGACTTTTCTTTTTGTCGCTGCTTTTAATTGAACTATTCATATCTTAGACTGCACTGTAACTTTTATCCATGTACTTTTTCTTTTAATGTTTAATTGAACTATTCATATCTTAGACTGCACTGAAACTTTTATCCATGTATTTTTTCTTTTATTGTTTATTTTATTAGCTTTCTTTTTAATGACTGATTTTAAATGCCTTTTTCTTAATGTCTTTCATTTTTTGTAAAGCACTTTGAATTGCCTTGTGTTGAAAAGTGCTATATAAATAAACTTGCCTTGCCTTTCCTTTACACGGATCAGTCGTCCTGGTCCCTTTGCAGAAAAACAGCCCCAAAGCATGATGTTTCCACCCCCATGTTTCACAGTAGGTATGGTGTTCTTTGGATGCAACTCAGCATTCTTTCTCCTCCAAACATGTCTAGTTGAGTTTTTACCAAAAAAGTTCTATTTTGGTTTCATCTGACCATATGACATTCTCCCAATCCTCTTCTGGATCATCTAAATCAGGGGTCTCAAACTCAAGGCCCGGGGGCCAAATCCGGGCCGAGACTTCATTTTATGTGGCCCTGCAAGAGCTTGCAAAGAATATAATAAGTGTATTATATACGGTTACATGCCACTTTACAGAAGAAGGTTGCCCATAAACTACATGTCCCACAATGCATCTCATTTTGTGACATGCGCACTGAAGAGACTTGCAATTATTTGCCCTGGACTTCTGCTTTCAGACGTAGTTAATTACTAAGTTATTATCCTATCCGATAATAATCCAATTCAGAGGCAATAATGTAATATAATACATTATTTTATATATATATATATATTTATATAGTTACAACCGGCCCTTTGAGTGCAACCTTTATACGAATGTGGCCCGCGATGAAATTGAGTTTGACACCCCTGATCTAAATGTTCTCTAGCAAACTTCAGACGGGCCTGGACATGTACTGGCACGTCTGGCACTACAGGATTTGAGTCCCTGGTGGCGTAGTGTGTTACTGATGGTAGCCTTTGTTACTTTGGTCCCAGCTCTCTGCAGGTCATTGACTAGGTCCCCCCGTGTGGTTCTGGGATTTTTGCTCACCGTTCTTGTGATCATTTTGACCCCACGGGGTGAGATCTTGCGTGGAGCCCCAGATCGAGGGAGATTATCAGTGGTCTTGTTTGTCTTCCATTTTCTAATAATTGCTCCCACAGTTGATTTCTTCACACCAAGCTGCTTACCTATTGCAGATTCAGTCTTCCCAGCCTGGTGCAGGTCTACAATTTTGTTTCTGGTGTCCTTTGACAGCTCTTTGGTCTTGGCCATAGTGGAGTTTGGAGTGTGACTGTTTGAGGTTGTGGACAGGTGTCTTTTATACTGATAACGAGTTCAAACCGGTGCCATTAATACAGTTAACAAGTGGAGGACAGAGGAGGCTCTTAAAGAAGAAGTTACAGGTCTGTGAGAGCCAGAAATCTTGTTTGTTTGTAGGTGACCAAATACTTATTTTACCGAGGGATTTACCAATTAATTCATTAAAAATCCTACAATGTGATTTCCTGGATTCTTTCCCCCCATTCTGTCTCTCATAGTTGAAGTGTACCTAGGATGAAAATTGCAGGCCTCTCTCATCTTTTTAAGTGGGAGAACTTGCACAATTTGTGGCTGACTAAATACTTTTTTGCCCCACTGTAAGTGTAATTATCTGTGCCTGCAGGAAAAGTAGGCCCTGAAGGCTTTCTGCTTCAAAAAGGTTGTTCCTCCAATGGATGCACCCATGAAGCTCCACAATTAAAATCGTTGCAATATTTTACTTGCTGATGCCATTCTGGATCTTTATCTTGGGGAGGACACAAATAACCACCGGTACACTCATTACAACTATGATGTGGTCCTCACAACCTCTTGTGGTATCCGGCACTACAGACAGTTTTGGCTTCATCTGCTGAGAGTTTGAGTTATCTGTCTGAGATGTCAACTGACATAACAATACAGTGAAGGTGAATAGATTTCATTTGTCAAGTTACATTGAACACATTTCTGCCAGTGGATCCTTGCTCTTTCACTGATTGACATTTGGTGTTAGAGTAAAAAGAAGACTGCTAGCTAGACAATATGGTTAGAAACACTGAATGTTTTGACATTTTAGAAAATAGTTTTAAGAGGAAGGATTAGGTTTAAACGATAGAAATGATGTGCTTTGCTGAGAAAAAGTTAATGTTAGCATAACTGTTTGTTTAAGAAAAATCTCAACAGGTTATCATTAAAAAAGTTGATCTAATGTAGCATTCTACAATCTCAAATGACTAACTTGTGCTCTAAAAATGGCTGTTCATTATGTCTTCAACTTAAACTGTTGCTGATGGCACTTACCGGTTCCGTCAAGTACGGCATTCCTTTTTCGTTTTGCATATGCCCGCAGGTGATTAGACAAGCTAACACCACTGTGGAAAGTTGCATTGCAATGGACACACATCTTCCTATTGAATTCACCTTTCTCTGTAAAAAGACAAAAAATACAAAGACAAACAAATAAGTTGAAGTATAACATGGTCATGCTGATTTGTTAGTGGTATTGAATCTAAATTCAATCATGTAAGGTTCATAAAATGTATAAAAGCTGTCCTATAATCCTATTGTTAAAAACCCTGCATGCAGAATTACTGCTATTAAAGTTTTGATACAGAAATAATGAGATTATTTTTGCATTATTATATGCAAAATGCTCCTCAGTTTTGGCCACAAAATCAGAAGGATTTTTGGCAATGTCATTTTAAGCCTTTATGCTGATGACACCACACTTTAACAACGCTTTCAATCTGATGTTTGTTTCTCATATATTTGCATTAAACAACTGCAAAATGCATTTTAAATGGGTCAATTTGCATTGGTTTGCCTCTAACAAGCCATCAAAAGCTAAGACAGGATTCTTTTTCCAATAGCTTATTTCTCTTAAATGTACAAGTGAGGTTATACTTTTAATTAATTGAACTTTATCATATCAGAGATATTGATCATGAATATATAAATAGGAATACAGGATTATAGACAATTCTAAATTAATCAAAAAACATCAATGCCCCAGTATATAACCTACTGGTTAGTAATTTAAGGAAGTTACTTACCGCTAGGGGTGTAACGGTTCACAAACATTTCGGTTCGGTACGTACCTCGGTTTTTTGGTCACGGTTCGGTTCGGTACAGCAGAATTTTTTTTCACAAAACAAAACATATATATATATATTTTTTTTATTATTATTAAACTGTGAATAATGTATTCACTCAAATAAATACAAAATATAATAAAATAAACATTAAGGTGCAGCATTTCGATGAACTGAAATAATCTGTATTTGAACTTTACTGTAGGCTACTAGTACTCACAAAACATAAACTATTAGTTTTGGGTTTTTAATTATTATTAAACTGTGAATATTCACTCAAATAAATACAAAATATAATAAAATAAACATTAAGGTGCAGCTTTTCGATGAACTGAAATAATCTGTATTTGAACTGTACTGTACTAGTTCCTAAGCAGCCAGTTTGACATTAGGACTGGCTTGTCATTGTATTTTCATGTTTTTTTAAAGAAAAATGAACTTGTCCACATTGCTTGCCGAAAGGGCAGATCTGCTGGAACTAACAAAGTCTCCTGCTGTGGAGAACACCCTCTCTCTAGGGACAGAGGTAGCAGATACAGCCATGCTTTGCTAACATGGCAACATAAGGATATTTGGCGTTTGTAATAGCTTTGGCTCGGTCTGAACTCTCTGCGAGTGGTGGAGGCTTAAATGCTAGTGGGAGTTGGGTTTGCACTTCAGTCTTTTTTCTTTTGGTACCGGTGATATTCGCGTTCGGTGATGCCTTTTCAAGAGTGTGCAAGTTTGATGTATTGCCAGCCGCGCAACCAATGTTAGTTGAACAATGCTGACAAACAGCTTTGGTTTGGTCTACCTGTCTTTGTCCTTCATCCTTGTACGTAACTGCGAAACCAAAATGTTCCCAAACCGGAGACTTCAATGATGCTGGAGGATTTTCGAGCTCAACTTTATCTGCGTTCGCCATTAATTTTCGACAGTTCCTCAAATTACTGACTACATTTGAACGCATCCCTCTGTCCAGCTCTCATAGTATGCCTCTCATCCAATGAAATGACTTGCTCGCTCTATGACGCGTTGAACCCAATGTGAGCAAATTACTCTGAATGCTGCGACGCAGCACCTGAGATTACTTCCAAAAAGTTGTTCACGTTCTAAATTTTTTACGTTTAACGTTATATTCGTTCGGTACACACCTGTACCGAACCGAAGGGCCCGTACCGAATAATTTCGGTACGGGTACGTGTACCGTTACACCCCTACTTACCGCATATTGAATTTGGCAGTGAAGATGCAACTCTTGATCCTGGACAGTGCTCACTGTTTGAAGAAAGTAACATGTTTCTTGCCATCTGAAGGGACCCCTTTATTTTGCCGTCCTCCTGACACTTCCTCTTCTTCAGAATTCCTATCAAAGCAGTTGTGCCGGAGAGTGAATTTTTAACATCCAACTTAGTCTCTGGTTGCCCTTGTTCCGATTCTATTCCCGCCAAAGAAAACGGGGACATCAATGGTGTGGAATCAGTGCAAACGCCGGGGCATCCAATGGGCGGTGGCGTGAAACTGTCAAAACTGGAAAGCTTTGGGGAAGCACCATATTGGAAATGGTTCCTTTTCTTTCCCACAATTTGGAGGGCCCGCTGGAACTCCTTCTTGTCCCGCATCAACTCGCGGAGTAAACATAACGGGGATTTGTTCTTTGTTGCAAAGCTTTTACCAAGCTTTTTGAGGTGGCCTCTTATGTGGTTGGACTGACCAGTCCTGTTATCAAATGAGTCCCCACATAAAGGACAGGAGTGAATGCTCTTCACAGTCTCAGATTCAGACTCCTGTTGCTGTAACGCTGAAAAAAGATAAAAGAAAAATCAGAAACATAAACATTTTGCAATAAAATTACAAAAAGAAACAGATTCCAACGTAAAATAGAAAACCAAAGTTTGAACCTAGTTTAAAACTGAGGTTTTACTTTGGTTGGCCAGTGTATTGAGTAGGGTTGTAACGGTTCACAGAAGTCACGGTTCGGTTCGTACCTCGGTTTGGGGGTCACGGTTCGGTACGGGTTCGGTACAACAAGGAAAAGCAAAAAAAAGTCCCAAATGCATAATTTTTTTTGCTGTTATTTATTTTTAACAGTAGTGCAAGTTTTGGTATGAAAATAAGGAACTCTAACATTTGGAATCATTAACTGTATTACACAGTTAAAAACAAACCACAAACAGTACCACACACACTCAGATGGCCATATTATTTATAATGGCTGATGTCAAACAAAAAGGTAAATAAGGTAAATAAGCTGTACAACTAAAAAGAATGTCTTGAAAATATTAAAATAAATAATAAGAAAGTGTTTCAATCACAATCAATAAAAGGCAATACAGAACTGTATAACATCTCCTGATGTCAAAATATAAAATAAATACAATGATAAATGTAAAACAAAATCAAATCTGTACCTTTAGGAGCAATGTCTAACATGTGTAATTAACGTGTGAGTGTGTGAGGCCATTATGCCTAAATAAAAGGTACTCAAGCTTTACTCTATTTTCAAGTTGTTCTTCAAAAAGATGAGTTTGTCTACGTTGTCAGTAGTGAGGGCAGATCTGTTGGCGGTAACTATGTCACCTGCCGTCGAGAAAACCCTCTCGCTGGGGACTGAGACTGACTCGGATATGATTGAGCATGTTTGACGTGTTACCACTAGCATACCGCACCGCTGTCGAACAACGCCGACACACCGTCCTCGTCCGATCCACAACTCGCACCCCATCATTGTTGTAGTCCACAGGGAACCCGAAATGTTCCCACACAGCTAATTTAAAAGAAGCAGGTGGGTCTTCTAGCTCCTGTGTGTTGTGTGAACTCGCCATAGCTAACTTTTCTTCTTCATGTATTGTGTTCGTTTTGTTGTGATTTGTTCTTGTTCTTCATTTGTTATTTACGGGCGGCTGGCTTTTAGGCACAATACCGCCCCCTGGATTATATATAGTGTAATACTGCCCTGAGTGACAGACTTTTTTCCCACTCGTAAAAAAAGGCGTATTCGCCATGTGACTGCATGTGCCGAACCGTGACGATACGGGACGAATACGGATACCGTTACACCCCTAGTATTGAGTCTATCAGTTGCGAGAACTAAAATCTTGGACGTGCCTAGGTGGCTTAAAGGTTTTCCAATGGGGGAACACAACCAGGCTGATAAAAAACAGTTTTTTTCCAGAATAGTTCAAACCAAAGAAGACTGCCAAATAATGTCTCTAATAATCTTTAATTTCAATGAAAAACCAAAGTGTGCACGACTATGCTTACAACGATGCATGCTACTCTGTAAGGTTGTTCCACGAATTTGCAAGATTGACGTAAAGTAATAACCGTACTAGTGTTATATAATAACAAATAGCACCAATGGCCAAAGTCCCAAAAATATAAGCCAAGTTTAAATAGAAGAACATGCAATAAGTGCATAGTTACCTTTTTTCAGTCTCTGGTATGCTGACATCTTCCGTCGAATTCTTGGCCTCCTGTCGTGAGTAACTACTTGCTCAGGAGGAACCACATGGCGTGCATTGTAGCTCAGTCCAACCCTATGAAGATGCCCTCGGACATGATTGGACAATCCAACGCCCGACTCAAAGATTGCAGGACAGTATGGACAGTTCTTCCGTTCCGAATCCAACTCTGACAAATCCTCTGTGAAGTCTTCACACAATGGTATTTGGTTGGAGTCTATGGTTTCTTGAAATACTTCTGTTTCAATGCATTCTTCTTTGATTTCAGGGTCAGTCTGCTCTTGCTCTTCAGTTTTTATTTTTTCAAACAGCCTTTTAGACGCCTGCAGAGCACCCCTCATTGACATTCTTCTGCTATAGGTATAAATTATGTTTTGCTTTTCTTTCTTTATACCACTGTCAAAAAAGTCAGTATCGGCATCTGAATCGGTAAACTGGAAAATGTCTTTTTTGTCATAGTCTGACAGTTCTTCTTCTTCTTCTTCTTCTTCTTCTTCTTCTTCTTCTTCTTCTTCTTCTTGGTTTATATTCTGTGGAGTTGGCAGAGTTTTTGGTAAGATGAAGCATGAGTCTTGGTCAGAGGTGTTGCGATATGGGGTGGACATCTTCCTTTTAGACGGTGACTTTCTGAGTGTTGACTGATGTCTTTCTGCTGAACTATGACCATTTGGGGATAAAGCTGCATCTTCAACTTTGACTGTCAAGGATCCAGGCAATTGATCAGAGACATCTTTGTCACATTTGGAATCCAGAACCAATGTGCTGCGATTATTGCTTTCCCTCTTCGGTTCTGCAATTTTTTTTCCATTTCTTTGTCGGGACAGGAGAACATTAATGGATTTGTCGAGCTTTGATTCCGTTAGTTGAGACTTGAGACCTCTCTTGATCTTGCTATTTTTGAATAAGTCTGAAATATCATTGGACTCAGTCGGTGAACAAGTTCTTTTAGACGAGATCTGTTTTTTTATAGAGATTTTAGATGTAAACTCTGCATCTTCTACAGGAGATGAACTATTAGGTGTGTGCTCCTCCTTCGATTTTTGTGCATTTTCTTCTCTTAAATGTTCTGCTTCGTATTCCTCAAAGGTTTGTTGATGACGTCGCAGAAGGTGATTCCTAAAAACATTTTTGCTAAGAGCTCTATAAGAACAAATGTTACAGGAGTAGATTTCAGAGTCTTTGTTCTGGATCTGATTTCTTACAGTAATAACAGTATGCTGCATAATGTTATGTCTCCTAAGATCAGTCTCACTCATAGTCCTGTAGCTACATTTGTCACATCTAAACTTTCTCTTGTCCTTCTCGTGTGTTTTGGCATGTTGAACAAACTTGTTTGGGCAGTTTGTACCAAATGGGCATTGAGGGCAGAAAAGATTCTTTTTATCCTCTTTCTTCTTATCATTCATGCGTTTGATCTCCTTAGCGAGTCTTGCCGTTTTCTCCTTGTGCTTGGACATGTGCTCAATAAGCAAACCACTTTGTTTGAAGGACAGTCCACATTCTCGGCATATAAAAAGCTTTGGCGAAATATTCGGCGCGTCAACGTGAGACTTCATGTGACGATGTAAATGATGTTCTTTCTTGAATACAAGCTTACATTTTGAGCACGGGTAGCATAATGGCTTTTCCTCAGAATGAGAATTGATGGTAAGTCTTCCCTTCAATGGTAAAAGCCCATGACCTATACTGTTCTCGTTGGAATTTCTGGCAGGTGGATTGTAAAGAATGTCCTTGATGGCCTTGACTGTTCCATTAGGATACTTTGTAACTTTACCTGATGGAGATGACTCTGACTGGGGAAGGTTCCTTGACTTTCTGAATTTTCTGAATGGAATGGAATCTACGTGGTCTTCAACATCAGACAATTCCTCAGGTGACTTGTGGCTCAGATTGGGGTAAAGGTCCTCTGAGGGATCCACCATGACAACCATGTCCATTTTTCGTCTCCTTGTCTTTTGGCTGTTGGAAGGAGGGTCTTCATCTTTATGCTCCTCACCAGGGGAATCCCCATGGTTCTCCCACAGAAACTGCATGAACTCTTTGTGAGGGTCCCAATGAAGGTCACTGGCATTACTAAAATCATCCAATGAGTTCTCCGGAGAGTCTTCATCAAAACCCCAAATTCCTGCAGTGTCAATTTCCTGCACCGTTTTTAATGGGGTGATGCTCTTTGTCTCCTCCTTCTCTATAGAGATGCTGTTGAGTTCATGGGCTTCTGTAGCCTGGTGCGAAGGTGGTCCATTTCCCAGGCCACCCGGAGACAGCATATCTGTGTTCGACAAAACATCTAGGACGCTGTTTTGTTTCGAAGAAGGCTTGCCGTAAGAATTGGTGCAAGATGCGGATTCTTGGGTCATTCTCACTGGTTCTTGCAAGAGTGTGAGGGCGTTGATTTCATGATCTGCATCTTTGTCGTCTTCATCAACACCGGTCCGACATGACATTTCAGCTGCCATGACCTGAAAAAATAAAAGTAAAGCCTTCTTAGATATTCCTTAACCAAAAGTAACTACAAAATCCAGTTATCACTGTAGCTTCTCAAAGGTGACATAAAAACCTTCATCACCTTTGGTGGCTTCTCTGTCCCGGCACAATAACAAATAACTGATCACTGATCTTAGTAGGGTTGTTGCCTTTGAATCTTTTGTCCGTATTCTGAAGTTTAAAATGTTCCTCTGTAATGTCCTTGGGAGATTTTGACTTGATAGCTTCAACCTATTAAAATGTGTGGTGAGGTGAGCATTTGTATAAATGAGCATTTGTATAAATGTGTAAAACCAGCTCTGTGTAAAACCAGCCTTTTGGGGGGTATGAGTAGTTTAGTACCGGTAAACAATAAAATACAAGGAAGTCCAGTTCCAAAAAAATATTAATGTGTGTAATGGCTTATCAAATGCCAAAAGCCTGCAAATAGTTTGTAGTACTCACAGAGAAGATTTTACAACTGACATTTTAGAAACCATGTTGTATATTTTATACGGATTCGGAGGTCAACAGTAAGGGTTCGTGCTAGCAATAAATCAAATCGAAATGTGGGCTTGCACCCTGCATTGGTAGAGAGACAGGCTCCATTCAAACTAATAAAAGTGCTCTAGTTAATGCGAGCATGAAACGACGATAGGCGCGTTTTGTTCACTGGAAAGTGAATGTGTTCACAGTAAGTCTCGAAAATAAACTAAAGCTAAGCTTAACTAATCTAGCAATGCTGCGCTGCTGCGTGAAAATGTGGCATATAGTTCTGGTAATTTTTTGGGCCTAAATAGATGAGCAGTTTAAAATGTGTTTTACACCAGCCCAGCTCTATACAGTTTAATAAATAAAAAAATAAAAAGAGTGTATATTTATTCAAACGTCATCATTACTATCTGAAAAAGAATGCAAACATTACGTGAAAAAGGGATGTTAATTATTTCTGGAATAAAGTATATTTTTCATAATAAAGCATTAACCACGTTGTACCAAATTGACATAACCAATAGTTTTCCCGGGGGGAAATCAAGTTCATGAGCATTTTGCTTAAAGTTAAGAGCTTGAGCTAAGCTGTTGAAAACTTTTATTGAACCATTGACGCAACGTTTGCTAATTTGTGTTACTGTAAACGATTAAAAAGGAGAACATTTAGCAATGTCTTGTTGTTTATTTGTCCCCTGGTGTGTAAAAGCCTTCAACCTTGATCATTATGAACCTGAAATATTAAAATATGTATTTTTTACATTTAATTTGTAATTAAACAAAAGTGCCCAATTAAAAAGGGTTTGCTTTGGTCATTGTTTCACCACATCGCATGGCCTAACGTTAACAAATAGCAGTCGTCATGTAGTTTATATTGCACTTTAGCGCAAGCAGACGCTCACTGCAGAGGAAGTAATCCGGATTTAGTATAAGGGAAAAACAAATAGTATAGATTGTTGGAGTCATTTTTTCTCTCTCGAGTGTAATGAGCATTAGAAACCAGCCACTAGAAACTGCTAGAATGGCAACAAAAAGTTGTTGTTGTTTGTGTTTAAGTTTAAAAAAGAAAATGGGGAAGAAATTGTTGGATAGGGAGAGACGATTAGTTTTTATTTTGCAACTATTTAAAAATAGTAATCCCAGCTAGCTGTTTTTTGTGTAGCCTATTGTGATAGCAAACCTTAGATTAAAGAAATGCTAAGGGTTTTTTTCACTGTTCACATTTTAGCATCGAAGATATAAAGCAGATAATGGCAGATTTGTCAAAATGTAACATAGTCATAAACTGTAGCTCTTAATATAATCGTAAATCAGTGATGGTTACGATGTTTAATCATCTAGCTAAGATTATAATAAGACATTTAAAACTTTTAGAATGCTGTGGTGAACAACAGTGAGATTTATGTTTCAAGTCCAATATTGATATGCTTTATAAAGCTAGGTCGTTTTTGAAATGATTAGAATGAGTCTGTTGTAAAAAGTAAACCATTCAGTTATTTACATTGTCATCAGAGTTAGATTATTTACTCAACCAGCTATCATTGACTACAATATAAATATATCTAATTAAAATATACTTGACACTTGCTCTGATGATTAATCGTTGCCATTTATAATGCTACAAGGTCGCGGTAGTGAGAGGTCTTGCATTTGAAGGGCAATAAAAGTGTCATACCAAGTGAATGCTCCTGTGTGAGATTTGTTTCTAACATATACACAGCAGCACTGAAAATGCAAAGAGATGGACCTCGGAAATGGCTTATAATAAGCGGTTGTGGATATTGTACAGAGCTAAAACTTTCAACACAGTAGTTCAGTTATATGCCAACCTACAATAGTTGGAGTATGTTTCCAATGCTATCTTAATACAGGGCAAATTGTATCATTTATACCAAGTCCCATAAGGGTATCGTTGCATTTATTTGACGTTTATATCACGCTGTGTTGTTGGATGCTGCTTGTGGGAGCTGCAGACCATTCCATTAAGGCTGTTCCACACCAAAACCTATTCTTCAAGCTAAACTATAGCTATTGACAACCGTTTCACGCTATTTACGCAACAGACATTAATAACATGACGAAAAACAAACAAACGTTACCTCTGAGCGGTGCAGATGCAGACAGGGCGCAATTTAAACGATGCATTGAATAATTTCTTACTTTCGTCTTCCATCTATTTCACAGTCGCCATTTTCCGTGCTGGTCTGGTGTGGGACAGATCATTTCTTTTGTAAGGGTAACCATACATACAGTTGTCTCCACAGTAACAAAACAAATACATGCTTCACATATTGCGTTAGTAGTGGAACTATTTTATAAAATAGCAATAGTATGAAAGTTATGCAAGTTATGGTCTTGTATATTTTCGTCACGTAATGTTACGAGTCGGCGTTATGTCCCCCCGAAAGATTTGTAATGGTTCAGTCCAGATAGGAGGAATAAAAAACCTGAGTTAATGACCATCTCCTTTGAGTATCAGATTTTTTTGTAGGTGACGGCGGTGTAATCATCGTTGTAATTGATAACATGAATTGAAATCTCAGTTAATAATTGTTTTTTGTTTTTTTTAAAGAACATATTTTTGTTTTGCTATGTGAACTTGTCCTTCACACATAGACAATACTTGTTTGCCAACACAGGAGAGATGTTACACTATCCCCCAATGGTTGTATTTTTCTCACCGGTCTTTGTTGCTTTCGCGGCCGGTTAAGTTATTCACAGTGACGTGTGTTTTAAGCAGAAAATACACCTTCAACATAGAAAAAAATTCATTTCAAAGTAGTATTTGTTCTAGTTGGGCAACTTATATTTTAATAAGAACAACAAGCTACAGCTGATATTTTTTATTTTAAAAAACAGTATTGTTTATATTAATATGCTACTTAATATTGTTGTTATTGAACGCAACATGGTATTCGGCGCTGTCTAAAATGTCGAATGTGGCTAGTGAGGTCAATGTTTAACAACTGATTTGTAATGTCCCTGGAATACATTTAAACATTGACACAGGTAAGTTCACTGCTAGAAAATAGTACAGATAACTTTCATATAGGTAATTAGTTAAACTGTTAGGCAAGTATGCAGTTAACTGATAGCCTTTGTTTAAATGTCTTCATATTTTAATATTGCTAGCTGGTTGTTCAGTAGCTAAGGCCTTAGCTTAAGCTAACAAAGCCAAAGTTGTTTCACTCTTTTAGCCTGAAAATGTAGTTACTTAGTATTTTAACTGAGATACTAACTACATTAGTCATAATGGAATGTACATTGTTCATATGTCTTGGTTCAGCAGGTGGTCTTCTTATATAGCATTCAGGTATGTCAGATGTTTGTGGAGTAGAAGTAGGCTACAAAGTAACATAAAATGGAAATGCTCAACTAAAGTACAAGTACCTCAAAATTGTAGTACAGTACACAAGTACAGTATTTAAGTAAATGTACTTAGTTACTTACCACCACGGTATTTGTAAGTAGCTATGCTAAATGCTTAAATTCACATTAAATCAGCAGTAAGATTGCTTACAGTATTTCTATGAAAGCCATACATTTATTAATACTCTTTTGTGTGTCGAAACATATCATGTATAAACTCATTTGGAAAATGTATTTAAATATTATAAGAGCGCTTTGTTGTGTTAATTCAGACAACTACAAACGTTTAAAAGCCTCCAAGGTTGCAGCAACTATGGTGTTTTCCTCTCATTCGACCTTTAAATAAATCTCAGCCACAGAACTAATATTGTAAAGAAATAGCTTCTCATTTATTGCTTTGGTATTACATCTATAAAAGTATTTTTGGTTTGTTTTCTTGTTCAACCATATATCACCATTTACCCATAGCGATTGATTGGCATTGCCCAGCTTTGCGTTCACATGTGTGCACGCCTCTGGGACCTGATGAGATGTTGGACTCCGATGACTGCACCTTGTCCCTGGACAATCTGTTTTTTGAGAAACCCATTGTCCACAAAGTGTGAGTACAAATAGATGCCCCATTTTATCAGCATCTTTCCTCTCACAGCTGAAGCATTTTTCTTCTTTCTGGATTGTATTTGCCAGAAAGCCACTGCACCAGGAGGTCAGCCCATGGCACCTGGACATGCCTCCGTCTCTTTCTCAGGTCCCAGCCACTCAGGATATGCAGAAGGAGGCAGAGTCTCTCTCTTCTCTATACAGTATGTTGTGCTCTGGATTAGAGTGAATTCCTTTTCACTTGACTTGAGTAAACTGCGCAGTATCTGGTCTACTAAATGTAACTGTGTGACTCACTGACACAAAAGGCTTGATAGCTTTCCCAATTTTCCATGGTTTGCATAAACAAACCGGGTTCTGTGTCTTATGATATATTCTCATAATCGTATGTGTAACTGAGCTACAAAACAGAGCTAGACAGCTAACCAATCAGAGCAGACTACGCTCTAGTTTCAGACAGAGGGTGAAAAGAGGTGCTGTAGCACAGGCAGTATGAGAAAAGTAAAGAGCTTTTTGAACATTAAAGCATGGAGAGTAGAGACACAAAATACAAATATGAACCTGAAAAATGAGCATAATACATCCTCATTAAAGATGTCACCAAATCACATCTACTTCCTACTTTGTAACAGTATATATAACTATGTTTTCCTTCTTTAAAATTACTCTCAGGTTTCCCACAAATACCCAAGCCTTCTTTTAAAGGATCAGCTGGCTTCAAGGCTTTACCAGCAAAAATCAACAGTCCATACAATTATAACATTGATGAGAAAGAGAATGATCAAACTCAGGATGGCAGAAATATCAGCAGCAGAAGTGATGGCCTTTGGGGAGGTGAAGGCTTCTGGGATTATTCTCAGGATGTCTGCCATAGCGCCAGAACTGGGGATGAAACCCCGCAGGAGCCTGGTCATGCAGCCATAAGTAGGAGGTGTTTGTCTCTTGATGGCAGCAAAAGCCCACCTCTACGAAGAAGGCAAGTGTCAGTTATCAAGACTATATTGTTTATGGACAGTCTCCCTTTTGTACATATTTTGAAAGATGTGATGAAATCTGCACCTGGAGGCAGTATAGGTTTATTATTCAAATGTTTTAACTGCCAATTATTTATATATGGCCTTGAGGCTGTAAGAAAGCAGGCCAAAAAGGATTTTGCGTCTTGGTGGCGGATGCAAAACATACATTTAATAAATGCTTAAATTAGCATGGTTTAATATAATTAACTTTAATCAAATATACTTTAGGGAGAATGAAGTTGTTTTGCCAGATACGTTTAAACATACAAGGAATTTGCTTTTGTGCATAAGAAAATAAGTTGTAAGAGAAGGTCAAAAATATAACGATTATAAAAAGAAAAATATTTTACCATTAAAAAAGAATAAAGACAATACTTTACACCAAATGTAAATATAAAAATATATATATTAAAACATTTAGTACAATGAATAAATGACAATATGTGACAAACTGAAAAATAGTTCTAATAATTTTTAATAAAAGCAATGCATCCATTTTTGCTTTTTCTGAAGTGGGGACACTTTGAATCCCTTAAATGGTTGAAACCCATGATATGCTTAGTGAAAATGAATCTAAAGTACACCATGAAGAGATTCGCTTTTTCAAATCAGTGGACAATTCTTAAAGATAATGAAAATATGCTAAATTGTCCCCCATATCCTCCAACGCAGCCTCAAAACTGGCAGTGCTCTCATTCTTCCTCCCTCTATCAATTCTTCATTCCCTCCCAAAACAGCTTGTTCAAGGTCCAGGTGTGGAACAGCGGAGGTGACTCGTCAAACAAACATGACCTCGGAAACAGCGGCAGCCAGACAGCATCCAGACCTCAAACTTTTCTCAGGCCGGTTACCATGGCGACAGCGCCTCTTCCTCCTCTTCATCTGCCAGGGGCGACAGTTAGGCAGGCGGCTCCTCCTTTCTCCCCAAACAACAACTTCCCTCCCCCTCCTCTGGTTTTCTCTGCAGTGAGCGGCCGCCCCCCGCAGCAGGCGGCACATGCTGAGGCGCAGGACAAGGGCACAAAGAGAGCCTTCGTTCCTCCCATGACGCCTCAGCCGCTTCACATACAAGGTGGAAACGCAGCGCCAACACAGTCAAAGACACTGTGTCCCTTACTGGTTCACCAAAAATCACGTGTACAGCTTCTGTAAAGTGCTGCAGCTACTGTAATGAGCATGCCCAGGTCGAGCCGCGGCAGCAGCTGCCACATTGTGTTTGTGTGTGATGAGGTGAAATGAGGTGAACTCCCCTCAGTGACCGCTCCATTGTAATGCAACATACTAGGCACTAGGTGGTGGGTTGAAAAACAGTAGAAGCTGTACAGAGTAACAGTAGTGCCTTTGTAGACACATACACTATGCAGCGTTTCCTTTTATTTTCGTAATATCATATTATTTATTTATGTACCAGAGACACATTTTAACTAAGTACATTTACTCAAGTAAAGTACTTAAGTAACATTTTGAGGTATGTACTTGTACTTAACTGGAGTATTTCAATGTTTTGATACTTTGTATTTTCACCCCACTACAATTCAGAGGTAAATCATGTACTTTTACTCCACTACATGTATTTAGTACCTTTAGTTACTTTACAGATGTGGATGAATGATGTGAAATCTAATTAACTCTTAAATCAGACTTTAGTTCCAGCTGGAGTAAATTCACAAGCTACCCTGCAGTATACAAAGTCATTCAAACTAGCTGCACCTTTACCAGCTTTGAGAACACTTTCATGATCAATCATTATAAAACACATCATATATATTATTCTGAAATGGACCAATCTGCACAATGAATACTTTTACTTTTGGTTCTTTGAGTATATTTTGATGCCAATACTTTTGTACATTTACTTGAGTAATGCTTTGATTACAGGGCTTATAGTATTCCTGGTAGTTCTACTTTTACTTAATTACAAGATCTGAGTACTTCTTCCACCTCTGGACATTTTGACTGCAGGGGATGGGGATTAAACCTCTGACCCTCTGATTGGTAGATGCCCATTTCCCCCCTGAGCCACAGCAGCCCCATATTTGCATAAAAACACAGGAATAGTCGACATAAAAATATATTAAATGAACTACTAAGATAAGTAAGAAAACACTAATTACTAAACAATTTCTGCCATTAAAAAGTACAAAAAAGATTTCTGCAATTTTACTCAACATTCACCAGGAAAAAAAAACTGTCCATTTTAAACCCTGCAAAAATGTTAACATTTCTTATTAAATCTGTGAGATTTGACTGAAAATTAACGTGTGTAATATTTTGTATTTTAGGGTCCTCTGGGTCTGGAGTTTTGAGACCAGTTTCTGAAATCCGTATCCTTTTTGTGGTTGGCAAAACAATATCAAATTGTTAAACTGTACTTGAATGCTTCTCCAATTTTGCAAGAAATGTTGTTTGATTCTCTCAATTTCCTGAACCATGCTAACACAGCAGCAAAGTTCAGATCCGTCTTCAAAGAGTTCCCCTTTTTCAACTACGTTCAGTCCAAAGCATTAGATGATGTAAGCATTACTTGAAAACCTCTATAAAACACTAATCTGAGGATTATGAATAACATAACGTGTATTTCTTGTTTGCTGTGTTCACAGGTTCTTTACACGGGTAACAACTTTGTGGCATGTGCCCCTACTGGATCTGGTAAAACGGTTCTGTTTGAGCTGGCCATAATCCGTCTGTTAATGGAGACCTCAGAGCCCTGGAATAACGTCAAAGCTGTCTATAGTGAGGATAATATTGTGTAAACCCATTAAATACATCATCAAAGCTCAAGTCAGAGTAGATTTGGCCTAGAGTAAGGATTTATTGTCACAGCATTTTTTGTTTCCAGCCTTAGCATTGGAAGAAACAATTCCGACTAAGAAAGTTTAGAAGAATTCCTGAAAAAGTGTTATATTTTCCTTACTCCAAAGAATATAGAACTTGGTATATGTATATGTTTGTCTTACTTTATAACTGATTGAAAATATAAAACACAGATTTACTTTCCTGTTCTATATAAAGGTTGCCAATATGAACAAAGCATCTGTGTCTAGCATGTGGAAGAAATCCTATACTATGAAATACAGCCTTAAAGGTCCCATGTCATGGCCATTTCTACTGATCATAATTCCATTGTTGAGGTCTACTAGAATAGATTTACATTGTTCAATGTTCCAAACTCACATTGGTTTCTCAGACAGCATCTCTGTATAGTATGTGTATTCACTCTCTGTCCTAAACGGCTTGTTGGAGCTCCTGCCCCCCCCCCCCCCCTCCCTATGAGCCCAGTTGGCCGTCTGTGAGACAGCGAGACACAGCTAAATCCAGCCTGAAAAACACAGACTCACAGCCTCGCCGCGTCCCGCTGTCTCAGGGAGGAGAAATCGGCGGAGCTGCAGCTGAGAAAAGATTGAGTGTGTGTGAGGAAGTCCGCGGATTGGTCCAAATGTAACGGCTCCACGTACGTAACGTAACGGCTCCACGGATTGGTCCATTTGGACAAATGGGTCCATTTGGGTATGGGCACGTCACTGTACCCAGGAAGAAAAAGAGAAATGTCCAACGAGGCATTCTGGGGCAGCATAGACAGGTCTTTTCTGTGTTCGAGTTGTACTCGCTACAGGGTGTACTTTGAGGGTTAGTGACTCTGCAGACCGTTTACATGCAGAAAAACCTTCATAACACACAAGGGGACGGGTAATAACCGGAAAAGCATGACATGGGACTTTTAACAAAGTTAGTGAAGATCAACAGTGTTTCAACACACACTCCTGATTCAATCATTCACTGGGGCTTTGAAAATGTTTCTTCTGACTTGCTTTACTTTGAGTGTTTTGATTTTGGATTCAGTTCTAGATGTATGTGTTTCTGAGGAGCAGAGAAGTGTTTTGTAATAACACTCCCTGTGTGTTCTTGTCAGTGGCCCCCATCAAAGCACTGTGCAGTCAGTGCTTTGAGAGCTGGAAGAAGAAGTTTGGGCCTCTGGGGCTGAACTGTAAGGAGCTGACGGGCGACACGGAGATCGATGACTTCTTCGAGATCCAGGACTCCCACATCATCCTGACCACGCCTGTGTGTGACACTACACTGCGTCCTAATTTAACAAATGCAACAATAAAATGTGATAAGAACTTACTTTTGAGTATTTCATGTTCTATTTCACTTTATTTTGACAGGAAAAGTGGGACAGCATGACCAGAAAATGGAAGGACAACTGCCTGCTGCAGCTGGTCAGGCTCTTCCTTATCGATGAGGTCAGATACTTTGTTTGCAGAGCCTGCAGCATCCAATAATGTTATACAGGGTTCCTTTAAAAGTCTTAAAAGGCTTTGAATTCATAAATGTATCATAAGGCATTAACTGCTATTGGAATAATATCAATATTTCTAAAGTCTTAGAGAATCCTTCATTAGTTCACCTGCAGTGTTACAGCAACAAAGGGTCCAGTGCAACAAGAGGCCTAAATAAATAACAAATAATATAGAAAATGAAAATTTGAAAGTAGATATTTCAATTGCCATTATTATATAGTAATACTATAATGAAAAGCTTAGACATGGTCAGTCAAATCTTCAAATAATTGTTCATATCTATGTTTTAAATCTTCTTACTAATCTCTGTAGGAACCCTGTCATGACACCTGAACATGTTAATACATTGAAACCTAACCTGATCAAAGATCTCATTAAATGTCCTGAATGATATTGGACCAATAATTTAATATCTAATTGTGTTCTCATGGATAATTTACCATTAGATGGCTCTATTTTCAAAACTAATGATGTTAATGTTTTAGAAATGTGACTGTACCTGTTACGGTTGAGTGAAGGAAGCAGGACCCAAATTCAGATAACTCAGATTAACCTTTATTTCAAGGATATTGAAAAATAACTTGGACAAAACAGAACATTCACCGGTGAACTCAGTCACAAACAAAAGACGAACCAACACTGAACACAGGAAGAGACAAGACTAAATACAGGGAGGGGTAATCACAGGAGGAGAAACAGCCGGGCAGGGGAGGAGAAACACAAGGGCCACAGGTGAACACAATCACACACCAGGGAAACTAAACAAAACTATGGCCACCAGGGTGGGTGGAGGGGGTCTGGAGGACGGGTTTTGGGATGACAGCCCAGGAGCACAGCGGAGGGCCCGGAAGGGATCTCGGGTGGACGGCCCCGGGGCAAGGCAGAAGCCGAGAAGGGGGACTCGGGTGGACGGCCCGGAGGCAAGGCAGAGTCCATGGTGGGGGTCTCGGGCGGACGGCCCGGGGGAAAGGCAGAGCCCATGGAGAGGCGAGGACCACAGCGGGCGAACTCAGGGGGCCGAGCATGAGGGCGAAGGCAGCGGCAGGAAGAGTCAGGGGGCCGGGCCCGAGGGCGAGGACCACGGCTCTCAGGGGGCCGGGCTCTCAGGGGGCCGGGCTCGAGGGCGAAGACCGCGGCTCTCAGGGGGCCGGGCTCGAGGGCGAAGACAGCGGCTCTCAGGGGGCCGGGCTCGAAGGCGAAGACCGCGGCTCTCAGGGGGCCGGGCTCGAGGGCGAAGCAGGCGGCGACGGAACAACTCCGGAGGACGGGCAGGAAGGCGCTGACGGGACAGCTCCAGAGGCCGGGCAGGAACCGGAGCCGGTGGGACAGGCTTCGTCAGGATCCCTCACGGAAGAGGACCAGGAGTTGGCAGGACCCCCGGCGAGACAGGGGGCGGCGGGACCTCCAACGGAACAGGACAAGGGGTTGGCAGGACCCCCGGCAGAAGAGTTGTCGGCGGGACCCCCAGAGGCACAGGACACAGGGTTGGCAGGACCCCCGGCAGAAGAGTAGTCGGCGGGACCTCCAACGGCGCAGGACATAAGATTGGCAGGGCCCCCGGCAGAGGAGTAGTCGGCAGGACCTCCAACGGGACAGGACATAGGGTTGGCAGGACCCCCGGCAGAAGAGTAGTCGGCGGGACCTCCAACGGGACAGGACATGGAGTTGGCAGGACCCCCGGCAGGAGAGCAGTCGGCGGGACCTCCAACGGCACGGGACATAGGGTTGGCAGGACCCCCGGCAGAAGAGTAGTCGGTGGGACCCCCAACGGGACAGGACATTGAGTTGGCAGGACCCCCAGCGGAACCTCCAACGGCACTTCAGTAGGGACTTGAGTAGGGAGAGGGCTTGAGAGGGATCTCGAGAGGAGACTTGAGAGGGATCTCGAGAGGAGACTTGAGAGGGATCTCGAGAGGAGACTTGAGAGGGAACTCGAGAGGAGACTTGAGAGGGAACTCGAGCGGTGACTGGAGAGGGAACTCGAGAGGTGACTGGAGAGGGAACTCGAGAGGTGACTGGAGAGGGAACTGGAGAGGTGACTCGAGAGGGGACTCGAGAGGGGACTGGAGAGGGAACTCGAGAGGAGACTCGAGAGGGGACTCGAGAGGGGACTCGAGAAGAGACTCGAGAGGGGACTCGAGAGGGGACTCGAGAGGGGACTCGAGAAGGGACTTGTGTCGGTCGGTACGCCGACAGGACACGGGGAGCTGGCGTCGGCTGGAGAGCCAACAGGAGACGAGGTGCTGGAGTCGGCCGGTACATCGACAGGACTCGGGGAGCTGGCGTCGGCCGGTAAGCCAGTCCTGGAGCCGAAACTGGAGTAGGGACCATGGCTACTGGGGCCGGTACTGAAGCCGGAACCATGGCTGCTGGGGCCGAAAACATGGCTGTGTGGGCCGGCACTGGAACCGGAACCACTGGAGCACGGGCTGGAATCTTGGTCTTACAGATGCGGACATATACACACACATATATTTATATAAATATATACAATTTCAGAATCAAACAAGTATGAGAGCAATCTCATAATAACGTAACACAATCAGAGACTGGATATATCCCCCCCCCCCCCCCCTCTCTCTGGTCGCTGAAATGGGGAATTGAAATTACGGGCCAAAAGTTGTACAAGTATTAAAAATAAGCATAGGACACCAAACCAACTGAGACCCGTCTCAGACACACACCTACACACTACCACACACACCTACTGCTCCTAAAGCACAATCAGGCTACAGCCGTTGTGTATTTTATTATGTGAAGCACTAAATGGTCTTAGAAAAATATCGACTCTTTGTTTGTAGATATCTAAATATCGACTCTTTGTTTGTAGATATCTAAATATCGACTCTTTGTTTGTAGATATCTACTAAACTAAAGCATACAAATACAGAAAGTAATGTAGGCCTGTTATACTGAGTGATATATATTATACACACTGCTCTGCTTTCTGCACGGACCTCACAGCTGTAAACATCGCGTTGCGATGAAAGCAGTTACTAATATAATATCCAAGGGATGCATGCAGAGCTGTCATTGGCTGAGATAAGTCCGGCCGTGCGTCACGCCTCCACCGTTCCCGGAAATGCATCCGTGGAGGAGCCGTGGAGGATGCATCAGTGTCTCCTCGGTTAGAGCTCCTCCAGAGAGCCTCCTCGATGCTCGATCCTCGGTCCTCGATGTGCATTTAGAGAAATTAGATGTCCTTCAAAATGGCACGCTGAAATCCATTTCCGGGTCACTACCGGAGGACCGAGGAGGGGAAATTTGAGTATTGAGAAACCTCTAAGGAGGAAAACATGACAGGGAGAACCGAACAGCAAAATAAACCCAAACATACAAAACTACAAACGTGACATAACATGAGAATCGTGACAGTACCGTTCTTAACACAAACTGATGCTAGCTTTGCCTTATTCGAAAATAAATTAACAGGGGGATAAAAGGTGCCCAAAATGTTACTTTAAGAAGAAAAATCCCTTATGGCAATTTAATAAAAGCAAATGTTCTTCTTTTGTCCAACCTAAGATAATTTCTAGTCTAATGGACCATCCTTTAACAACGAGCAATCAGCATGGCTATGAGCGGGTTCATTTTCTATTTCCAGGGATTTGACTTTTATCTCTGCCTGATAACAACGCAGATGTTGTGAATTCCAAATTCTACGTAAAGCCTCAAGCTTACATTTCTAAACATGAACATTCCAGTGGACATTTTCACACATACATTATAACATTATCCTTCAAAATTATGACATCAATTCTGAAAAAATACCCACCTGACAGGTATCACAATCTTTCAGGATTACATTTTGGTCACATCATGACATTATTGGGTCACTTTTATTTAGACTTCCAGTATATGATTACATCAGGCACTTATTTCCTGCACAGAGGTGGATGCTCACTGTGCACCAGAAGATTCACTGTCTACAGTGTGTTTTATTATGCCGCAGTGTGTGATGCCACATAATTACCCTCTGCCCTCAGCACTTCATTTCACTTGAGGCTAGTCATTAAAATGATAGTACATCATGTCCTGGGACTGTGTATTATGAGAATGCATAGGACCTGAAATACACCTTCTGATGTTAATAATGGAATACAGGGCTAAAGGATAGCTTTATTTGATTTGACCTACATACCGACATCTCTGTGTGGAGCCTTTAAGGCAGGGGTGTCAAACTCAAGGCCCGGGGGCCAAATCCGGCCTGTGATTTCATTTTTTGTGGCCCCACAAGAGCTTGCAAAGAATATAATATGTTTATTATACGGTTACATGCCGAGTTACAGAAGCACATTGTCCATAACCTACATGTCCCACAATGCATCTCAAATTTGTCTTTTTTTTTTTTAAATGTAACTTTTTTTTCAAAATGTTTTTGTTTGTTTTGTGACTTTTTTTTCCATAATTTGGCTTTTCTTTTTAAATCATTTTGCGACATCCTCACTGAAGAGACTTGCAATTATTTGCCCTAGACTTCTGCTTTCAGACGTAGTTAATTATGAAGTTATTACCTTATCCGATAATAATCCAATGAAGAGGCAATAATGTAATATAATACATTATTTTATATATATTAAATATTTATATATGTATTTTTATATAGTCTTAAAGTTACAACCGGCCCTTTGAGTGCAACCATAATGTTAATGTGGCCCGTGATGAAATTGAGTTTGACACCCCTGCTTTAAGGGGTCTTCCTAAGCCACCTGTGTAACGGCACGTTATTCCTCCAGGTGCATGTGGTGAAGGATGAGACCCGCGGTGCCACGCTGGAAGTAGTGGTGAGCAGGATGAAGGCGGTGCATGCCTACAGAACAGCACAGAATACAGAGACAGGCCTCTCCATGAGATTTGTGGCGGTATCAGCCACCATCCCCAACGTCTCGGATGTAAGTGGCTGAGAAATGTATTTATGGCAAAATAATTCAGCAGCAGGCAGCTTTCAAAGTGACATCAAATCTCTCATAATGACCAGGGTGTGATAGTAACCAGGATGCCAGGTTTCAATTAGCACATTTTTAGAAATAGGCAACCAATTCTTTATCTTTGCCTTTTAACATGTAAAAAAAACAAATATATTAAAATATATTTTGCATTGCTGATCTTAAATATTGCTCTTACAATCAGGACCAGACAACTTGGCATGAACGTTCGTGTGTCAACATCACAACGGAATGTGCAAATTGATTCAACTGACAAAGATAAAAACCAAAAATTAAAAACCAAAATGATATCTTGACGTTTTGGGAGGCAAAGTATCCCGACATCTTTGACTTTTGGGTTACCGTAATGAAGGTTTAATTATTTAATTATTATTTAGGTTTACTTTTTTATTATTAAAATGACATATAAATGCAAAGTATCTTGATATATAAATTGACTAGAAATGGCAACAATATTTTCAGTTTTGTCAACCAAGTGTTGATGCCATGCAACCACTTTTTAAAAGATATTGTTGAGTCCTGATGGTATACTTGACATAAGTAAGATTCACATCTTAAGCAAGAATAAAAAAAAGTAGCAACTCAAAGCTAAGTATCAACAGTTAAGAAAGGCACATCTCTAAGTACTGTACTTTAATTGATGGAAACAATTGTGTGTCTTTACTGTATTCCTATTGTAAATCAGCTGCTCTGCTCATTGTTTCGGCTCTAATGTTGTGTTGATAGATCGCAGACTGGCTGTCTGATGAGAGCGGTCCGGCCACATATCTGGAAATGGACGAGAGCCACCGTCCAGTGAAGCTGAAGAAGGTGGTGCTGGGATTCCCCTCCAGTCCCAACCAATCAGAGTTCAAGTTCGACCTGTCACTCAACTACAAGATGGCCAACATCATACAGACGTACTCTGACCAGAAGCCCACACTCGTGGTGGGGAAATCAAGCCACATATTGTTTTTATTGGATAATATTCTAATGTTATTATTGAAAATGGTGTAATTATATTTCTTCATAATCTAATAATGATGGTATTCTGTAGTTTTGCTCTACAAGGAAAGGAGTCCAGCAGGCAGCTGCAGTTCTGGCCAAGGATGCTCGGTTCATTATGAGCATTGAGCACAAGCAGAGGTACGTTTCTGACTTATCTATGACATGTTTTCATCTATTCATCAAACATTTGAGCTCAGTTTAATATAAAGCTTTAGCTGAACTTGCTTGACTTTGTATCTGTTAAGGCTGATGAAGTATGCAAACTCTATTCTGGATTCAAAACTAAGAGGTGAGTGCTCTTTTGGAACCATGTCAGGAGCCAGTATATCAGAACATGATTGTTTGAACTTCATTTGAACTGTTGAACATGATTCTGAGGTTATGTCTGTATTCCAGATCTGGTGATGTTTGGAGTGGGATACCACCATGCAGGAGTTGACCTGTGTGATAGGAAGTTGATAGAAGAGGCCTTCACTGTGTCAGACCTGCCCGTCCTCTGTGAGTCCTTTTATCTTGTGCTGTATATAGATGTGTGACTATATAAGTGTGCAGCACGATTATGTCACAATCTGTCTGTTTTATTTTGAAAAGTGTCCAGCCCCTGTGTTATGTCTGTTTTCACTTCCTGTCTCTGTGTTGTCCCTCCTGTTTGATTACCTGATCCTGTTCACCTGGTGCCTCTGTTACCTCATTCACACCAACGCAACTCCGGTTCAAGCTCCGTGCTAGAGCTTTTCAGGTTCAGAACCGGTTCTTCGGTTTAGCGGAGGCTCTTTTCACACCGCCCAGAGTCCGACTGGTGCTGCATCATTGCGTCATCGTTTGCGTCATGACGTAACCGTTTGCGTGCCTGCTTCATAAAGCCAAACCGCGCGGAAACCCCTCACAGCTGACACCGACAACAACAACAATGGCCGATTGTGCTCCAGCTTCCTCTGCACCTCTTCGGAAGACCAGATTCCCAGTAGGTAGCTGGTCTCTTCAGTGGATCACTACTGCTTGTTAAGTTTCTCCATCGTTGTGTACAAGCTGGATAAAACGCCGGCTTGTTGTTGTTGTTCAGGAGTTGATCCCGCCCCCGCCTCGACGTAAGCGTGACGTATGTGGTGCTTTTGCTCTAGCCGAACAATTTTTTGGTGCTTGAAACGAACCGGATTCCGGAGCTAAGAGGCTGCTCCGCTGCGGTGTGAACAGGAAAACCCGGTGCTTTTCAAGCTCCAGCTCCGAACCGGCCCCGAAACACCGTTGGTGTGAATGAGGTATGAGTGTTGCCTTCCCTCCCCAGCTGTGTCTTGTCCTTGTGATTAGTCTTGCATGAATTGAAGTTCTGGTTTTCTGTTTGTTGTTGTCGGGTCCTTGATATTTGATGTTAATGAGACAGAGTTCTGTTTTGTTTTTCTTTGCCTTGCCCAGCTCTGTTTATTCCTGGACAACTGTTTATAAAGGACTTTCCTTTTAAAGTTCTTTTGGTGTCCTGCACTTGGGTCCTCCCTGCTCTTCCCTCCAGCATGACAGTTTACTTTCTATACGCTGCATACACAAACGGGAAAGACAAGTGCCACGGGTTACAACATCTGAATGGACTTCACCCATATTGTGTTTATACTTTGCATGGCATTAGTCCAAGCTTTGTTACTATAGGTTTGTGTCAAAAATGCCTGTTCAATTGCAGAGAACACAACTTAAAATGATCTATACTGGTAGGTTTGTATGCCAATCACAAACCATTATGTTGTTCTACCCTTATTGACTGATATGCACCAGTTGTGGGAATCTAAGTTCAAATAAGAGTTTAAAACCTTTATCCTATGTTATTCTCTTTAATTCAGACCTACAATAAAGATTCAAAAAAAGTATTTCCATTGATTAATAAAGAAGGCCATATTATGCTCCCTTTCCTCTAGTGTGTTCTATAGGTTTTCATGTAAATGCTCTGGAAAGGCAAAAATCCCTGTGTTCTCTCCAGAGGGATTTTCTCTCCCACACACTCCCCCCCCCCCCCCTGCCTGAAACTCCTCCATTGGACCCCTTTGTTTATTTCCGTAACATAATGACATCACTGGACATCTCTAAGCGGTTGACCAATCACAACAGAGCCGGCCAGCTAACCAATCAGAGCAGACTGGGCTCTGGTTTCAGACAGAGGGTGAAAAGCTTTTTGAACGTTAGAGCATGGAGACATGTCCCAGTAGAGACACACTAAATATGAATATGAACCTGGAAATGAGCAGAATAGGTCCTCTTCATTTCGTTTCAAACCTTTATTTAATCAGGTGAATCCCATTGAGATCATCGATCTCTTTTTCAAGAGAGACCTGCTGCAAGTAGGTTCCACATGAAGACAGAAAAACAGAAAACAGAAAAACAAAAAGGACCTCATACAACATAGATACAGGGATTTACGATGTACATACCTAACGACATTCACAGGTACCAACAGTATCAGATTTCTCTTGAGGGTAAAATACGGTAAGTATCTCATATACGCTTTGGCAGTGACCATTTTTTATATGCCAACTATATAAAACTATATAAAAAATATAGCATAATATTATTTCACATAACAGTGCACGATCAGGAACTTTGGTACAGTTTGACATCATCAAATTCATTGTATTTTTATGAGCACTGAATGTATGCTATTTTCTTTTATAATACACCAGTTACCACCAGGACTCTGGCCATGGGCGTGAACCTGCCTGCTCATCTGGTGGTCATCAAGTCGACCATGCAGTATGTGTCCGGCTCCTGTGAGGAGTACAGCGAGGCTGACATGCTGCAGATGATAGGCCGAGCAGGAAGACCACAAGTAATGGCAGAATAACAATGGAATAATGCATTCTTTTTACTTATCTCCCTTAGCATGAGGAAATAAGGTCTGGTGCACCACAACAAAACAAAGTGTAGATATGTGCCTTTGTTTCAAAAGTGTACCTTTGGTGGTATCTGAAGCCGTTATGGAGATAACTGTAACTGTCTAAACACATTAACCTGATTCATAAAGATAGCAACAGCATGAGTATGAGGCACAAACTAAATACCAACTTCTGTCTTTCATCCTGTAGTTTGACACAACAGCGACTGCAGTGATTATGACCAAGATGCAAACCAGAGACAAATACATCAATCGTTTGAATGGAGCGGAAATCATTGAGAGCAGGTATTACAGCTCCGTCACTTGACATTCTTCCTCTTTCCTCTCAGCCTGAGCCGGGTTGGGTAGGACTGGCATTACATCAGACTATTATAACATAAGTACCTATAATCAACACTGATTCATAAGGTCATTAAGGAGATTTAGTTACATTGTCAAGGATTTCTTGGTTACATTTTTGATTATTAAAGTTAATTAAAATAGCAAAACCCCTATGTGGGCTATGATTAAAAAAACAGCTGCAAAAAAGATGTACAATGACCCACATGGGTAAAATACATACAGTATATCTGAAGTGCTGTTTCTGTAGGACTCTTTTGAGTTACCAATTGCAAATGATGAATATGCAAAATTTGACATGTATTTAAATCTTAAAGGTCCCATGTCATGCTTTTCCGGTTATTACCCGTCCCCTTGTGTGTTATGTAGCTTTTTCTGCATGTAAACGGTCTGCAGAGTCAAACCCTCAAAGTACTCTCTGTAGCGAGTAAAACTCTAACACAGAAAAGACCTGTCTGTGCTGCCCCAGAACGCCTCGTTGGAGATTTCTCTTTTTCCATTGTTTACTTCTTGGGTATAGTGACGTATTTGGGTATAGTGAAGCCGTTACGTTTGGACCAATCCGCGGACTTCCTCACACACACACACACACACACATTCGGCGGGACGTTGCAAGACTCGCTGCTGCGAGGAGCGGGACACTGTGAGCTGGCTCACTGGTGTGGGGTCGGCGAGTCACCGCGGACCTCAGCCTGGGCACACACACAAACTCCCAGCCAGGCTGCGGGTGTGTGTGTGTTTCGGGCTGGGTTTCGCTGTGTCTCACTGTCTCGCACGGCCACTGGGCTCACAGGGAGGGGGGGGGGCAGGAGCTCCAATAAGCCGTGTAGGACAGAGAGTGAATACACATACTATACAGAGATGCTGTTTGAGAAACCAATGTGAGTTTGGAACATTGCACAATATAAATCTATTCTAGTAGACCTCAACAATGGAACTATGATCAGTAGAAATGGCCATGACATGGGACCTTTAAGAGATGTTTCAAGAGAAAAAAGAATATAAATACTTTACAAATATGTGTGTGTCTATAATGTTCAATGTTTACATTGGAAGTAATCCAAATGTATTCAGTTTAGATTCATTTTTTTCTCCATTAGATGATGTTATTTATTTCCAACGCTGCCATTTCATTTGTACTTCAGCAATGAATGCATTTCAAAGTAACATGACCCGACCCTGCACATGAGGTAACAGTACACCCTCCTCCCCCAGCTTACACACCCACCTGGTGGAGCACCTGAATGCTGAAATTGTTCTCCAAACCATCAGCGATGTCAACATGGCTCTGGACTGGATCCGCTCCACCCTCCTCTACATCAGAGCCCTCAAGAACCCCACACACTACGGTAGGAGCTCAAAACACGCAACCCTATCAAAATGAATGTTCTGCTTCTTTGTCATAACTGTATTTAAAAAACTGATTTGACTCTAATTTCAGGTTTTTCCGCCGACTTAGACAGATATGGGATTGAGGCAAAATTGCAAGGTGAGCCACCATTTTTTGTATTCCCTATTTCCCATCAGTAAGGTAGCATTCTGTTATCAGAATAATACTGTAATAAACTATTTCAACCACTGTTGAAGCCAGCTATCATCCAAGCTGTTCTTCTGTCTGTAATCTGACTTTTTGGGTCAATTGTCCACATTACTTAAATACTGTAGTTCAGTAGTTGCTGTGTCCCTTCTCATAGAGCTTTGTCTGAAGAACCTCAACTCTCTGTCCTCCATCGATCTGATCCACATGGATGAGGATATCAACATCAAACCAACAGGTAGAGAGGAGATGAGTGTGAATGGTTGGCAAAATGCCCAATGTGCGCTTACTGAGTGCCTTCTTCATTTTAACTTATGTTCAAAGTGAGGATTACATTTAGTCTTCTTTTTCACTGGGCTTTAAAAGTAGGAGTTGGGAAATACATAAATAATGAATGTGAGGGTAGAGCTTCTCAAGACTATGAATCGATTCACAACTTACAAAGATTTATTTTGTAAAAGATTTGTTTTTACATAAAAGTCTATTTATTACAACTGATGTTTAGGAACCTGTCATGCAAGTTATTCATCACACTCAACTGCACTGTAGTTGTGTATATGACATTTGACCTTTTTGATTGACAGTAATCATACACACCATGTCGTAGTTGTATCAAGCATTATTGTGTGATTTGATGATAAATCATACAAAAGACCAATTGTACAGTGTTACAATGTTTGTACAATACATGTTATATTTGAAACATCTGAGAAACAAAAAGGCAGCTAGCCTAAGCTTACTGATTTTATTTATGTAATAGGCAGAATACAACTACGACAACTTGAACTTGCTTTTCATCAAGGCACTGACAACGTTTTTAGTAATTTGTGACATTTTACAATAAATAAATGATGCTTTTTGTTTTGGGTTTGCCTTTGTATATTTACAATATTGCAATCAGTTGATAAAACCGACAGATATAAAAACTCAATAATCCAGATTCATACACCATTTACTCAGCTTTCATGCTGCCACAACACTTTGAACAGCGCTGTGTTCTAAATTGAGAATCCATTTTGAGATGAATCATGAGAAACATTCAGATTCACACGGCGGGTGATAAAGACTAGAGAATAAACCTTCCCTAAATGATTGCTTACAATAATATTGTACACTATCAACAGATGTTAGAAAGTGAAAAGTGTGAAGTAGTCCTGTCTTGTGTTCCCCATAGAGAGCGGCAGGTTGATGGCTCAGTTCTGTGTCGCCTTTGAAACCATGAAACAGTTCAGCCAAGTGTCTGGCACGGAGAGCCTGTCCGACCTGGTACGTTCCTGAGAACACTGCACAGCAATGCTTTTAATTCAAATGCACATATAGTAACTTTCTCTATTGTTAGGCTGGCTTCCTGCAAAAGGACATTATTTTCATTATTATAATGGTAAGACAAGGCAAAGAAAATAGTGTTCAGATCAAACATGGCTGTGTGTGCAGATTGAGATGGTGTCCAAGAGCAGAGAGTTCAGCGACATTCAGCTGAGAATGAATGAGAAGAGGCTCCTGAACACTCTGAACAGAGACAAGAACAGGATCACCATCAGGTCACACACTAATAGCCTAAATCATTACCCCTATTTTGGAATGTATACTCATGAATAACATTTATCTGCATTCTTCCAGGTTTCCAATGGAAGGAAAGATCAGATCCAGTGAGATGAAAGTGAACTGGTAGGTTTATTCATGCAGTGTTTGAATAATAAGTAATGCTGGTTTATGGTTTTATTGCAGAATATATTTTAGAAATTGCTAATCAACTGTCCATTATACGTATTTTGTGTTTAGTGCCTTGCCTGTGGAGTTTCTGAGTATAAATGATATTACTGTGAAAGTAAATAAATACAATTAAATTAAATAGCAATGACATTTCATACAAATTGCAATGAATTCAAGTACCAAAGACAATTAATAATAGTTATATTGAGAAAACTAGGAAATATGTATAAACAGTAAACCACAAAAAATGATGATTATATTTATTGAGCTGAATATCGTGACAAATCGAGCCCAGTTATCTGTCATGTCCGCTGTATTGAAAGCTAATGGAATGGAATTGGTTTATGCATTTTGTTGCAGAATATATATTATGAAATGCCTTTGGACTGTCTGCTATGTATATGTTGTGTTCCTCGTCTTGTCTGTAGCTTGATCCAGGCTCAGTTGGGCTCCATTTCAATCCAAGAGTTTGGGCTTACACAGGACACAGTGAGGATCTTCAAGAATGGGATGCGCATCAGCAAATGTACGTTGCTAAAATCAGGGATAACAAACAAACAATGTACACTCTGTTTGAATTGATATTTGTCTAAACTCTGATTGTATTTTGATGCTGAACAGGCCTGTCAGAGTTTCTGAGTCACCGATCCAAGACAGGTTTCTCTGCTGTGCTCCACTCCCTGATGCTGGCTAAGTGCTTCAGAGCTAAACTGTGGGAAAACTCGCCCTACGTCTCCAAACAGCTGGAGAAGATAGGTGCATCCACATAGCATATTATAAGATCTTAAATCTAGGGCTTTTCACATGCATTTTCAAACCAAATCTTAACATTTGATAATAATTCACTGTGTTTTTCAGGCCAGACACTGTCAACTGCCATGGTGAATGCTGGACTCACCACTTTCAGCAAAATAGAGCAAAGCAACCCCAGAGAGCTGGAGCTGGTCAGTCTCCCTCCCACTGCCTTTATCTTTTTCCATCCCTAGTCGTTCCTCTGTGAGGGTAGTGATGTTTGGCTCCTAGGGTTGTACTATAGTTCAATGTATCATTCCTAATGTTGAGAAATGAACAATACACCTTCTCTTCCCTTCTCCCTGTCCTAGTCTCAGTCCTCAGTGCAAAAGTCCAAATCATTTCCAAAATTCTAAAATGTTTTTATCTTACAAAATATTTTTACTTTAACCCTCCTGTTGTCTTCGGGTCAAATCTGACCGATTTACTACTTTCGTCAATCTTAACTTTTTTGATTTACATTCGATTGCATTAAGGCTTTATGATATCCTTCACAGTAGACATTTGAACATATACAATTGCTGATCACCACTTTCATTGCATTTTGAAAGTGAACACCCATGGTGTTCCCGGTTAAAAATGACCGCCATAAAGAAAAGGAATTAGTAACCATCCGGATCAGATATAAAACACACACACACACACACATACTCTAGATGTGTTCCCCCCCTTATGTGCCCATCCCCCCACATGGATCACACCTGGCACACGCAATACATGTTCAATGTCTATTCTTTGTATATTTACTGCAGTTTTTCACGTATACCAGCAGTCTGATACAATATGTACAGTTTGAAAGGGTGTTAAATGAAATGTGGTGATGATTAATGGTTTTTGTGTTAATCTAATAGCAGTTAAAACAGGACAGGTCAAATTTGACCGCGAACACCAAAGTAAGGGGGGGAACACGAAGACAATAGGAAGGTTAATGCATATTTGTTGACGTCTAGCCTTTTCAAAGGATACATGTTCTGTACAGTTAAACAACAGTTGTCTCTGTGTCAGAAGGTGACATGCACCTGTATTCATGGACATTTGAGGCTTCATTCAAAAAAGTCCATTAAACATTTTTGAATAGAAAAACAAACATCTGATACAGACCATGTGGTACCGTCCAAGCCACAGGATTGGATCCCATGATTGAACACTGGGTTATTTTCAGTTAGTTTCAGTGCACATGAAGACGGGACAGCTTTCGGACATCAATTGTTCCATTGTTTGAGCTGGATCAGTGACAATTACTTCAACTGTGATCCAGATATGTCTCCATATATGTGTGTCATTTTAAATTCTCAAATAATTATTCTATAAAGTATTTGGTTGTGATTTCTAACTTTATATATATTGTATTTAGATCGTCAATAGACATCCACCATTTGGCAACCAAATCAAAGAGTCTGTTATGAATCTCCCAACATACGAAGTGACCTTGGACCAGGTAAAGCACAATGCAGGGTTTTATATTAAAGGCACGCATATGTTATATTACATCATGTCATTGAGTTTTTGACCATTTGTAGGTGACACTTGAGCTTATCCTATTAAAAGTGAGGCTACTTAACTCTGATTATTCTTAACATTATTAACAAGTTGTTGCTTTTTCACAGCTTCCAAGGTATAGCTGTGCTACGGCGGAGATCGTGGTGAAGGTGACCCTAAAAAACCAAGCACAGCTGCTGTCTAGGAACAAGGCCCCAGACCAGAACTATGTCTCTCTGATTATTGGAAACTCTGACAACACGGTGGTCTTCCTACAGAAACTCACGTGAGGAAATAAAACCGTTTTCTTGTCTTTGTTTTCTTTCTCATACCCTCTCTTTCTCTATGACTATCACTATTTTAGAACCCAGACCTTTCACCATTATGTGCAAAAAGACAGAGACTAGTTTGGAAGTTATTATGGATTTTCAGCAGGCATCATCTTTTTTTTCAGGGAATTGGCACTGCTGAAGTCTGGGAGCTGGACGAAGAAGATTGAAGTGGGGAAGGCCTCAATAGGAGGCGGGATCAGCGTCAATCTCATCAGCTCACAATACGGTAAACCAGTGAAATATTTTTGAATTTTACATAGAAATATATCCACAATATATATCACAGTTTGTCAACCGCAACGTGACATTTTTTCTATTATTTTGCTGTATTTTATACATAATCTTTGCTACACACCATTGAAAAGAAAGTAGCATTGTGTTGAATATTACAAAAGGCTTTTTTAGATATACAGTGTTATTTTCCCTCCTCAAAACAAGTTCACCCCCCAACTCTGTAGAGATAACATAATGGTAATGTAGTAAAAAAAACAGTTCAAGTTCATACATAAAATAGAATTAAATGAAATAGCAATAACATTTGGTAAAAACCGAGTTATCAAGTACTGCTGTAAATAATATTAATAAAAACTAAAGAAAATAGGGGGGGAAACGAAATGGGAAATATGTTAAAAGAGTCAATTACAAAACATGATGAACATGAAATAAATCCGAAATAATCGGTTTTATATTAAGCTGAATGGATTAAAGTAGGGGGTCTATCTTCAGGGAGTCGTTGTTTCCGATGTTTTGAAAGCAAATCCTAATTCCAACTGTATATTTTGTTGTTGCACACCCTGGCCCGGGTACAAACTCTTTAACTGGACTGCCAGTGCAAGGATGCAGTCACTGAGCATGTTGGCCTTTTTTCTGTCCTGCAGTGGGCCTGGACATCCAACAGAAGTTTAACGTCTACTTTTCTGGAGCCAGGAAGTTTGAAAGTGATAATCCACACCACTCTCTGCATGACCCGAGTGGACAGAGAGCGCACGCTGCACCAAATCCTCTGTCTGCAAAACCGGCTGCAACTCAATCTGTTTCTGCTACGGACCAAGGCACTACACTTTCTTACTGATCATTTGGTTAATGCTGAAGTATGAAACTGTGTCTATGGATATATAGTATGTTTTCAAAGGCAAGCAGAGGTGGGAGAAGTACTCAGATCTTGTACTTGAGTAAAAGTAGAAGTACTAGAGTGAAGGAATACTCAGTTACAAGTGAAAGTCCTGCACTCAAAATGTTACTAAAGTAAAAGTACAAAGGTATTAGCATCAAAATATACTTAAAGTACCAAAAGTAGTCATTGTGCAGATTATGCACCATTTCAGAATAATATATATGATGTGTTTTATAATGATTGATCATGAAAGTGTTCTCAAAGCTGGTAAAGGTGCAGCTAGTTTGAATGACTTTGTATACTGCAGGGTAGCTGGTGGATTTACTCCAGGTGGAACTAAAGTCTGATTCAACACTTGGTTATATTTCACATCATTCATCCACATCTGTGAAGTAACTACATGTATTAAATACATGCAGTGGAGTCAAAGTACACCATTTACCTCTGAACTGCAGTGGAGTAGAAGTACAAAGTAGCATAAAATGGAAATACTCAGGTAAAGTACAATTACCTCAAGTACAGTACTTGTACTTAGTTACTTCAAACCTCTGAAGGCAAGTTGATATTTGTGATGACTTTTTCTCTTCAGATTCAGGCAATAAAAGACAGTGCAACCACTTCTGCAGGAATAAGGATCTCTGTGGCCACGAATGCTGTGAGTACAATCCTTCGTGTTTCACTGTGTGCGTATTTGATTGTATTGACTGGCTGTCATGATCATTGAGGTCTTCTCTCCACCCTCAAGGTAAAGTAGGTGTCACTGTGGCCCGGAAGAGGTTATCCGATCCAGAATCCAGTTTCTCCTCCTATCTGCAAGACCTGAGGTGCAGGAGTGACACACTCGGGCAGACTCCTGTCAAACGGCTCAAGGTGAGGGAGGAAACCAGTAGGACTTTATGGAGTCGGTCCAAGCCTGAATCATATGCTCTTTGAAATAATAACCATCGCACAAAAACGTCTGTGAATTGAAGTGAATAAACACTATTCAATGTGTGGTAAATGAATATTAGATACAAAGCTTTTTTCTAAAAATACACTTTTTATTGAGTCTACAAAAGAATGAAAGAAATGTCAATGAGACAAGTCGGGAAGTTCATCTATTACAAATAAAAACAAGAAATAAACCAGCCACAATGAAACAGCCCCATATTTGTAACATCATAATGCATGAACAGATATTATACAGGATTAAACTATGAGGATACTATTAGAATGGTAAAAAAGACGTAGTACAGGTTGGTTGAAATATGGAATATGTTAATCCTTGATTATTTTCATCGTAGGAATTGCTTTTTCTAAATAACATTTCTTAATATAATCCGCCATGGTGGCAGTTGACTATACATTTGAATCCTTTTTAATAAGATAGCTTAACTTTGACAAACAATACATTTCTCTTCTTATTTGCTCATAAGTTAATCTAAAAAGTGTTTTATTACTGATCTGTATACATCTTGTGTTTGACTTTTTTATCATTTCTTTAAAATACATGCTGCTATGTGGAGTGCATTGGAGTGGAAGAAATGTCTTGTGTTTAAACGCAATGATAATAAAACATCTTATTGTGTTTCCTCAGATGAAAATGGGCGAGCAGTCTGTGTGTGCCAACATGCAGGAGTTTGCTTACCAACCCAGAGAGAGGCTACCTACTGCTTCCTGGTATTCACAGTCACACTGACATCTAACACCCTGATTCATAAGTGCTCATACCAGAACAAGTCTATTAACAGCTGCAAATGACATTCTGAAAAAGTGTGACAATAAAATAAGTTTCATTTCAATGACATCTGAAGAACTGATGCTAAATGATATCCATGACCTGTTTTATGTGATGAAGGTACGAAGGAAGTCAGTATGCAGCTTCAGTTAGACCTCACACTGAGACGGTGGATCTGACGGGGGAAGACTTCACTCAGCTACCAGACAGAGTTCCACTGGACCACATTGATGGTGGGAAACATGACTTGAACAACTCAGTATTGCATTTGCATTTTGCTCACCCCTTTATCTTTAATTGTATGTCTCTGTCCCTCAGATTACGATGACTATGTGGAGGAGGCTGTCCCGACACCTGCTGTGTCCCACACTTACCACCATGGTATTGTTAAACAGCTTAACTCATCACGAGACAGAAACTGGTGGTTTAGCATGATTTAACTGATTTTTACAAAACTAAAAAAATGTACACACAGCCAGTTTGTCTACATTGTCCTGAGCTCATTAAACCCCTTTGGAGCATGGTGCAGTGCATTTGTAAGTTTTATAAGGATACGGTTAACATGCTTTATGAAAATCTTTTTTCTTTGTCCACTTTTAGATGGAGCATCCATAAAAGCACCAACAAAGAGAGTGTTTCAGTTGTCCCTTAAAATATCAAACAATATCTTATTTACTTCGACGTCTTTGTTGTAAAAGTATATTACTGTAAAGGGGAAGTCAAAGTTAGCAAGAAAGGACTAAACATAATTCACAATAGACCAAATCTTTAGTCAGTGAAATTTGTAGACACACATTTTTTTGGACAGAACTTAATAGAGAGGTGAAGTCCCGCCCATCTACTTCCCATGGGACCTTATTTAGGAAAAAGCATGTATTGAAGTCAATGGAGAGAGAAAGATCATCTTTCGATCCCGTTTGAATTGTGCCACGAATTACACACATGATGTTTGTCAATCTTAAAAAATTATTTCCATGTCAAAAAAGTCACAGTTTGTCGTAAAACTGTTGAAATATAAGACTATGAAAGATATGCAACTAGAAAGACTACAAATCCCAGAATCCCGGTCCCGCATGCTGGCTCTTACGGAACCGACTAACTCCCCTTGTGTGTGTGCACAGCTCTCAACGTGCAGACTTGGAGTGATTTTCTCCTCTTTTAATACTTTTCGCCTCATTCTGAAAGAAAGAAGTGAGATGTTCCAACGTGACGGCCATCTTGGTGTGTGGTGCGAGACGGGAGTTGTAGTTCATTGAGCGGTTTCACACAAAAGTGTTACTTCACAGTTTTACGACACATTTAAAAAATGTTGACTTGCAAAATTATCTTTTAAATTGACAAACATCATATGTGTAATTCGTGGCACAATTCAAACGGGATCGAAAGATAATCTTTCTCTCCCCATTGACTTCAATACATACTTATTCAGAAATAAGGTCCCATGGAGGTCCACCGGAAGGGGAGGGACTTCGCCACTCTATGGACTTTTGTACTGGATATCACAGAAGCATAGTAAGAGCAGAAGGTGAATAAAGAAAAATGTACTTAGCAGGGACCAAATTGGAATGTTTGTTTCTACACAGTTTGTTTGTGTTATTTCAGCAATCACGGAAAAAAGTTAGTCTTTCTATATTAGTTGGCCAAGGTTATCGTCTATGCCTTTGGAGCACTTGCTTGCTGCGAATGATAAAAACATGCGATACCACCAATTATGGTCTTCAAAAGGGGGATACTATTTTTTTATTGAATAAAACAAAACCTAAAGTGCAGAAGCATTTCACTGTGTATTCATCCTTTTTATTTATTTATCCGTGTTTAGGTTCCTCAACGTGGAGCAACACAGGAAACAGTGTTGGAGTGAACCACAAACCTCTAGAAAACCAGACCAATAAAAGCTCCGCTTACAGCAACAGGTCCTCTGCTGTGCCAAACCTGAGCGCTCACCGCAACAACGCTTCATCCTCACACATCCCCACTGTCTGCTTCGACCTGGGAGATGAATGGGACGACTGGGGAGACTTTGATGATGAGAACTTGGTGAATGCCAGCGAGATGCCGTATCAAACCAATACTGTACCTACAGTCCAGCAGTCTGTTAACTACAGTGTGACAGGTAGAGTAATACCTTACTTCAGGTATGATCATGAGGGATTATGACTCAACTGTTGTAATGATTTTGATAAGAATCCAGATGTTTCATGTGTAGGCTTTGCTGCAGCATCTGCATCAGCACTCCTCAATCGCTCACAAGTCAAACCCCGGATCACCAGAACACCACTGAGGTAAGGGCAGACAAATGTCCACAAATGATCTCCAATTAAGGTGTGGCTGTAACACAAGAAAAACAAATACTGTGTGAAATATGTCAAATATCATCCCAGAAAATAACACAATCATTCATTTTGCTTTTATATTGTAGCTAAGGTAGTAAAACATTTCTCATATTTTTGTCTTTTAGGTCAATTTCACCAACTTTAAGTCCTGGATTCAGACATCCACGACCCTCATTGGTCACAGTCAAACCACAAAACAGACTCACACTCGACTGGAATATAAAGGTGTGTGTGTGTGTGTGTGTGTGTGTGTGTGTGTGTGTGTGTGTGTGTGTGTGTGTGTGTGTGTGTGTGTGTGTGTGTGCGCATGCAGAGATCTACATGGATAATATTATTTTACATACAGACCTGTTTCTAATTTGTTTAACCGAAAATCCTACTGTGGTCATAAGAGACACAATGGAGCCTTATTAACATCTTGAACATCTACTACTGTTATTGTGTCTGCATGGCTACATTTAGATGTCAACAACACATATGGCAAAAAGCAACATTTGTTATCAAGGTTGCTGTTTTGCTGATGGGATTTTGGGACTACCAAATCAGTACTTACTCCTAGGTTAAGATAAATCAAATGAACTTCAAAACGCTGGCCCTTATGGCACATGCCTGTCTTCCTCCGTTTGCAGAGACCAATCATATTCCAAGAAGGGATGACAGTGACGACCCCAGAAATTCTCCCAAACGTGGCCCCTACTACCAGAGGGTTTGATTTCTTCTCACACAGCCTCCCATCCAACAGCAGCTCATCTGTCAACAGAAGGTAGAGGAAACTATTATAACAAGGCTTTTTTGACTTATTACAGTGTTCTTTTTTCTCCATTAAAGCATTTTGACTAAAGTACACATTTTTCACCCTCTTTTTTATATTTAGCACAAACTGCAAAGAAGAGGAAGCTTTCCTGGGGATATTTGATGGTTTATTTTAGACGTTTTGTATGTAAAACTGTTATATGAATATGTTGTTAACATAATATGTTTTCTTTATGTTTGTGTTCGCTAACATGAGATTTGCATGAAGAGTTGTTGTCTGTTCTATAGGCTATTAAACATTATAATAGTTAAAGTGCATTATATGTTCATATTGTAAATGAAACACATTTTTTCTAATGTCCTATTGTTACTTATGTTATTTATTTATCTATTAAAATAAAGTATGTGTTGACTGGAGGACTCATTGCATTCTTTGGGGTATTTCAACATTTACTACATCCACAGGTCATTTGGAGATGGCTATACAATTACCTTTATTTATTTAATCAAGCTATTATTACATGTCAATTTAGAACTATCAGGATGACACTATTTACTATTTACTATGTCCTAAAGTTTGTATTAAGACTATAACATCGGTGGTTACAAGCGGTTACAAGGCTAAAATTACATGGCGTGCACACTGTTGTACAGTAGGGGGCGGTATGCAGCAGTCTGCCACTAAACCGAGAGAGGAAGAAGAATGTGCCGATGCTGCGCGAGATCATGCGCGAGATGCGGCGTCACTTTTAGCGGGGAGTTTGTTGTTCGCGGAAAGCTTCAGAGCCTGAAAGTCTACTAACTATTATAATCATCCGCCGACAGATAATTATATGTTATTTATAGGTTGTTGCCTATGAAACATACGCCTATTACCGTATGGTGTGTTCAGGTAATGTTCATATGAAGAAAGAGTTGCACTGAACGACAAACTAACGCGGTGAGTTTATTTGTGTAACTCAAGAGGCTGTGGTTAGCTATAGCTTGACAGACTGTAGCTAACAATAGCCGCTAGATTTGATGTAAACACAAACGGAGCTAAGCTTAACATTAGCTGTGCATGTTCTGACCACCTGCCAATAACAGGACAGTTTGCCAATAACTTTAGCAAGGAAATACAGTTCTCCACACTACACTGTACATTACTTCCATAAGTTAATATGACATATTGTAACGTAAATATTGGTGGAAGAAGCACTCATACCTTTTATTTTAGTAAAAGTAGCAATACCCTAATATAATAATATTATATGTAAAAGCCTGCATTTAAAGTTTTACATAGCTGTATAAAAGTATTGGCATCAACAACAAAACAATTACAAAATATAATGTACATGCAGATCAGAACGACCCATTTTGGCATTATATATTACTTTACACATTAATGACGCACTTATTAATGTATCACTTTAATGTTGCAGCTGGTAAAAGTGGGGCTTTTTAAAATATGTATATATATACACACTACCGAGTAGCTTCTGAATTTTACCAATGGATCAATAAAGTATCATCTTAATCTATAATAATAATAATAATAATGACTATTACAGGAAAGTACCTCAAACTTGTACAGTAGTACTAGAGCTAATGTATTTACCTTTCCACCCCTAATTTAGATATGTCTATGTCCTAACTATATTAACATATCAATAAAGTATTGAATCTCCTTACTCTAAATCCTTTCTTATTCAACTGTTTCAGTTAGCAGCCCTTTGAAGTGTGTCCTTTCTGACTCTTTGTCTCAGATGGAGTTGTCTCCTGTCTGCACTGACAGCACCAGCACCGAGGGATGTGTTATTAAACAGGATGGAGGGCGGAGGAGAAGCAAAGTCTCAAGTAGGTTGCTTCATGACTTGAAAACAAACACTTTTATTTGACTTTCATTTCAAATAATGCTTAAGAATATAATAAAATAATGTTCTGTAATGTCTTATATTCCATCCTGTAACACATTATTTGAGTGAGTATGTTAAAAATGGTATTGGATTTTAAAATCTTGTTAGTTTATGAGTGCGTATTTCTTTTCATGTTTTCTTCCAGGAGATGTGGACATCGAAATTGAGAATCTTTACAAAGCTATCCCCCAGCTGGCCAAGGTTTTCCGTATCACTGACAAAATCGGAGAAGGTACATTTCAAACGTCTGTTAAGGTTAATAAAGTAGGCACTCGTACACATCATTGGATTGTTGAAGTAGAAGAGTGTGTTCATGAGATGTGTGTCTGTATACCAGGTACATTCAGCTCTGTGTTTCTGGGTGAGGCCCAGATGCATGATGGGAGGAGAGCGATGTTTGCCTTGAAGCACCTCATCCCAACCAGCCACCCTACACGCATCGCTGCTGAGCTTCAGTGTCTCACTGTCGCTGGGTGAGTCCGACACTGATGTGTGATTACAAATCACTTTACATCTCCAGACTTTCAGAACGCTTGTTTAACAACTGAAAAGCTCATTCTTCTTATATTTTTGAGTTGTCTATTCAAATGAGTGTTTAGACTTTAGCTGCACGATCTGGAAAGAATAATGATCAATAATCACATCATTATTCTCATTATCATGAAAACATTAAATAAATGATCATGGTCTGTACCAAACCAATAGAATGGATCCATGATGGATATATACTTTACACACAAATTGTGAAATTGTTTTGTCACAGAAGCAACTATAACAGTCATTCCACATGAGTTCAACATATATATATATTTAAATATAATAAAATACATTCAAATACAATAAAAGCATTGACAGCAAATATATACATTTCCACAGTAGAAAATACATATATCAAAAGAGTAGGATTAATTATACAAAATGTATAACATTCCTCTATAATAGACCAATCAACTACAAACACAGTAACATATAGACATAGGGTACTACATACGTTACAAGTTGTGCAAAGTGGCTGTTTTATTTGATTTAAGTGTGGACATCTCTGTCTTTGTATATCACAGTACTTTTTTAACGAGGTATTCTTACACATATTTAGCCTTTAACCAATATGTGTGCCTTGTCCTATTAGAATATTGCACTGGTCCATATTGCAATGCCCATAAGAGTAGGATTCATTGTGCAGCCCCATTATACTTTCAGTGATCGTTAATGCTTTTGTCATTTTTAGTTTTAGTCTGAGTTCCTTTGAACTCCTGATTTTTAGTTTCTATCACCTTTTTTATAAATGTTTAGTTCTTTTTACTTTAGCAATATTACATCATTACTATAGACATCATACAGTGTTACTAATAGCCTAGTTTGAAATGAATTCATTGTGCAGTCATTCTTGGAAACGTATGTACTTTAGTGAGAGACTTGAGACACAGTGTCTAGTCAAATGCTCAATGAAACCACTCTTGTATCATTTTGTTTCATCTCTTTCCTTTAAGGTTTTTTGTTATGCTTTAGCAAATTGATGTGTGGGCTAGCTCGTTTGTAAATGCACTCTTTTGAATATATGAAGGTGCATTTAAGTTAAATCTGTGTTTTTATTGTTATTATAGACTAATATTGAAATCCTTTTTCTTTTCACTTTGCAGAGGCAAAGAGAGTGTGATAGGGGCAACATATTGTTTCAGGAAGGAGGACCATGTAGTGATTGTCATGCCTTATATGGAGCATCAAGCTATCGTGGTTTGTACTTTTTCTTTTAAAAACATGTGGCTACAGCTTTTCACTTGTAACTGTTATTAAACACGATCACCTCTTGATTCTGGTTCCTATAAAAGTTCTGATCCTATCTCCATGTATTCATCAGGACATCATTGGCTCGTTGACTTTTGAAGAGGTGCGTCTGTACATCTATCACCTGATGAAGGCTCTGAGACACGTCCACCAGTTTGGAATCATCCACAGAGACATTAAACCAAACAACTTCCTGTACAACAGGAAGAGCAACACGTGAGTACTCGCATCTCTCTGTAAGGAATGCAGCTGCATGACTACGTCTGATGGGGTTTCATTTCTTCTTCTTTTTTTATAGCTTAGTGCCAATGATTTTGGGAGCAATTATATAACACCTTTATACTCTCTAGTAGTTCAATGACTACTTTCATATAGAAAAAGAGCATTTGTATATTCATTTCTAAGAATTAGAAAAATCCTTGATAGGAGTCACATTTACAACATTCAAACTACATGGGAACAGTATTTATCTGGACTCGCAGCAGCAAGTAGCTTGCAAGAGTGAGACTTTTTTAGAATATGTTTGGGAAGACGCCAGTGTGATGGAATTGGAATATCATTTTTCCGAGCAATAATACTGGAAAGCAGAAAAAAAGCTCCTGGAAGCTGGAACCGATGTCCTACTGAAGTTACTCTGCCATCAGTTCCCCCACCCTCTCCTCAGGTCTGCATGTAGAACTGATTATCAGAATGTGCCTCTGGTCAAACATGTCAACAGAGGTCACACTCCTATCTACTTGATGTGTCCTAAGACCTACTTTAACGATTCCTAATATGAAAATGATGTCCTCTTTAAAAGTGAGCATAGAAGTGCCGAATGTGTCATGTAACTGATGAACACGAGTACATAACATCAAGTATTTCCTTGAAATGTGTAGGTATGCGCTGGTGGACTTCGGCCTGGCTCAGGGAACAGCGGACACACAGATCGAGCTCCTGAAGGTGGTGAGGCAGAGGGCAGCACTAAAAGGTGGAGGGTCCATGGGGAAACAAGACACCACACAGAGGAGCAAAGCACCACCTAGGCCCCCTCCCAAAACCACTACAGCCTCCACCTCACTACCTCCACGGCCGTCAACATCCTTACCTCATTCCTCCTCCTCCTCCTCCACCACCTCCTCCTCAGCCACTCGGAAAGCTCTGGTTAAAAAAGCACGTTGTGTCTCCACCACTGTCCCCACCTCCGCCTCTCGCACCAACCACACAAAGGTGTCTGCACTCATATTTTTCTCTGTCTGTTTTTTTGGGCACACTCGCCTGAATTTGGGTTAGGAATTTCCTGTATAGATTTTTATTAAAAATGTGTTTGTCTATGCATCTATTTGTTTCCTTCTAATGTTTTGCCTTTAACTCAATTATGTCACCCCCTTTCTTTCTGTAGGATCTGTCCGGTCTGCGCAAACAGCCTCGGCCGGTGTTTGGAGAGAGGAACCTGAACAGCTGCACTCCAGCTGCAGCCACCACCAAACCAGCTGCCATTAAAGCAGAGGTGAGCACAGTGGAAAGTAATGTTTCAGTACAGGACATGTATTCTCTGTTTATTGTATCTGAAAAGTCAAGAGTCCTTTTCATTTGGTTTAAATGAAGACCCTCTTAAAGGACATCATCAGTGTTCATTTCTTACTCGCTGTATTCTTCTCATCATAAAGTCTCTCATTCAGCTGGTAAAGTCCAGTAAAACAGAGGACCCGGCCAACAGAAGGTACTGTGCGGCCGGCCGGGGCCCGCTGCCTGTCAGGACCCAGAGCGGCGGTCAGAAGCCTCAGAGGGCCGTCCAGCAGGGCCTCACCTGCAGCTGCTACCAGAGCGACCGCGTCTGCAACATCTGCATGTCCAGGTAACAGCCGACAGAGAGAGGAGATTTCTTTTCTTGAAACAAATCATTAAGAGCCACTTACACTCACCATTCAGAAAAGGGTTCCTTAAATACTTTTGAACCTAGAGATTTGAAAGACAACTCAACCGTCCAATGCCTTTGGTGTGTTCCTCCTTTAAACCCCCTGCCCCATGTTGTTTCTTCAATAAAGGAAACCTCAGGTGGCTCCCAGGGCTGGCACTCCGGGCTTCAGAGCACCAGAGGTCCTCACAAAGTGTCCCAACCAGGGAACAGGTTGGTACTTTACAGCACGGCTTCTTAAGGATCAGATAGAACGCTTGCTGCAGGTTGAAATGTGAGGCACGCCAAACTGCCTTTTTGTCGAGCGCTAAACCATGAAGTCTAGGCTACCTGATAGTTAATACTTAAAGGTGGGGTAGGTACGTTTCAGAAACCGGCTCGAGTGCACTACAATTAGTACACAGCCGAAAAGAATCCGCCCCTTCCTTCAGACTTCCTTACAGAGCACCTCCTCCAACACACATGAACGCGCACATGACGTCAGCAGACTGGTGAAAGTGGCCGCCTGGCGAGTCATTGAAGTACTGCTGCAATGCACGCCCAATGAGGGCACGAGATACATTTGTGCGTGCACGAGATGGAAGGCTGACAGACAGGGCGGCAATCCAATCCGTTTAGCCGGGCCGGCTAAACGGATTGGTTGTACTTTTTACAGTACCACGGCTTCCACAGATGACATGTTTGTATGGATTTGTTGTCAAAGCACTTCAGATATTCATTGCTATCGGGATGTTAAGAGCATTCCATGGAATATAACAAAGTGTATCTCGAGCCGGTTTCTGAAACTTACCTACCCCACCTTTAAGTAAGACTCGTTTGCTGCTCCTTTCTGTTCAGATCATGGAAACCACAGTCCAATAGCTGTGTCCAGCCCTCTTCATACAAACATTCAGATGTAAATGACCTCACCTACATTTTAACTTAACGTTGAACTTTTCACACTAAGTTTGCATTGAGTCCTCTCCAAATCATCCCTCAATGAATCATGGTGTTCACATATCAATAGTCTTTGGACAAGAAGGATAAAACCTGGTTAGCAACGGTGCTTTTTCCGACCTGAGGCCCAAATGCAAGGGCTCAGTAACACCAAAGCAGCATGCAAACTGTTTCTCTCATTGCTAACAATGAGGTGGCCTCACAGGAGGCGCTGCATCTGATTGGCCACTTCCCTCTGTAGTTGTCACTAATGTTGCCCTCTGCCCTGCAGCTATAGACGTGTGGTCAGCTGGTGTGATCCTGCTCTCGCTGCTCAGCGGACGCTACCCGTTCTTTAAAGCCAGCGACGACCTGATCGCCCTCACTCAGATCATGACCATACGAGGCTCCAGAGAAACCATCCGGGCAGCCAAGGCTTTTGGTTTGTATTCTCACTCTCACCTGATCCCTTTGCTTTCCTAATAATTCCCCTGAAGTGCACCGCAGAGCCACACAGGAAGTAGACTGCAGCCGAACCCAAACTATAACACTTTCAACTGTGCAAATTCATATTCATACCTTATGAATACTAATAGAACACTGTTAATATTGTAATAAACATGTTATATATTGTAGTATAATGTGCACATTTTAACCACATTTTATGTAAATATTTGTATTCTATTTTTGACTGTATCTTTTATTGGGCATTTACTTCAGATATATATTTATCTTTATTCTATATTTTAATTGGCCACTCTTACTTGATACATTTTTATAAATATTTGTGTTCAATTCTTCTTTTTTTGTCATTCTAAAATGGAGCAACTGTCCCGAAATCTTATTTATGAGATAAATAAAGTGTTCTGATAATATACCTTTCTTTAAAAAGAATAGTCATTTCAGAAAAACAGTTTATCACCAATGAGTGAGTGAATCCAACGTCACCGTATAATCAACCTGTTGCAGGTAAGGCGGTGGCGTGCAGCAGGGAGCTGCCTCGGCAGGACCTCAGGACGCTGTGTGAGACCCTCAGAGGGCGGAGGCCGTCCCCAGATGAAGTCACACCCCTCCCCGAAGCTAACAGAGACTCCACCTCCACCCGCCTTCACAACATCCAAGATGCTACGCCCACACATCGTCCTGCTGAACAGCACAAAGACGGAGCAGGAGAGAACCCTTCGTCTCTCTCTTCTGCCCTCCCTAACCAGCAGGAAGTCAGGAACTCAGAAACAGACTGTAAGGTGGAGCTGGATGAGCGGGGCTGGGACAGAGTTCCTGACGAGGCCTACCACCTGCTGGACCGGCTTCTGGACCTGAACCCTGGAACCAGGATGACGGCGGCTCAGGCCCTGCAGCACCCCCTCTTCAAAGACCTGTGAAAGACTTCCTGCTCTTTGGTTCAGGTTCTATGAACCAGATGATGCCAAGACAATAGTTCTGCTTATAAAGCAGCAGCAGAAGAGTCAATCTGTCACCTTTTTATATTAAATGATTCTGCAGAAAAGTGTACATCTTTGGGGAAACTACCTGACCAAGCTGATACATCAAAGATGGAGTTCTCCAAATGTTTCATAGATTTTAATATAGCACCCTTTCAGGCAGGCTACTTATTAAAAGGCCTGCAGTCCATGTTACAAAGGACAACAATACTTAAAAGGGCTTTAAGCATGCACTGTATAACCCAAATATAGTGCACGTGACAAGACAGGAGGAGGGTTGACTTGAGGCATTATATTGACCTCATTATTGGCTTTTACAGTTTTACAATTGAAGGACCCTGATAGCCTCTGTACTTTTTTACTTGGAAGACCAAAAAAGAACAATAGGAAACTTAAGGACTCTTATTAAGGTAGTTTGAGGAGGTGTCACTTAAATTGTTGTTTGTGTAAACTTAGCAAGAGGGAATTCTGTATGTTGTTTACTATTGTCACTATATTACAGCAATATGAGATGACTGTTTCCAATGTAATAAATGGCTTTTAATTTAAAGTTCCATCTGTATTTTATGAATTAAAGTATAAATATTGCTGTATAAAAATATCATTTATAACGCTGAAAGTGTATTGCTGCCTCACTCTAATTAGATTTTCTAATAAATATGCAAGTAGGAGTAAAAGGGAAAGTCAAGGCAATTGGCTGCCATTTACAGTGTGTAACGTATATTGGGCATACTGAGAGTACTGAAAGTTCAAATAATCATTGCAGTTACTCACACAGTTCATCAGACTTTTGTCACAGTTTTCAGGTTTTGCTTTTTCCTGAAGTAATATCACAAGTCCTAGAGGAAACTTCTTGAAATTTGGCACAAATGTCAGCTAGGGTCCATTTCTTTCCGCTTGAACATAATCATTCCTAGACTACTTCAGACAATATCTCACAAATGTCCAGAACACGCACCGAACTGCAACTCTAATATAACCGTTAATGTTTGTCAACTAATAGCGATGTAGTTAATCCTTTGGTCGAATTGCACACATTTCTATACAAACTTAAAGGTGGGGTAGGTCATTTTGGAGAAACCAGCTCGAGTGCGCTAGAATTTGAAAATACACAGCCGGAAAAAATCTGCCACTTCCTTACAGAGCCCCTCCTCCAACACACACGCAAGATACATTTGTCAGGGTCATGGTCAGGGTTCGTACGGTCATTGAAAACCTGGAAAAGTCATGGAAATTCAAACTGCAAATTCCAGGCCCTGGAAAAGTTATGGAAAACAATATTTTTCCCAAAGTTTTGGAAAAGTCATGGAAATGTAACTGAAGTTGCGTCAAATATAATTTACTTTTGACCTAATCGCCGAAATAATCTGCGGTCGCGAGCTGTTATGTGCCATCATGACGCGCATGTATGGGCATAGATATGTCTCATAATTATTTGTGTGAACATAAAAATAATTTGTGTGTAAATATGTGATTTGTAAATGTAAAACAACATCCACAAATGCATTTAAAAGATTTGCAAACTCACAAATACATTTGCAAGTGTAAAACGGATCTGCAAATACGTTAAATATGTTCACAAATTAAAAAAAGATCGGTGAATATCTCTTTAACATTTACACCTTTCGATCAGGCATTTGTGAATCCATTTTGTGTTTGTGGACCAAAAATGCGCTTGCGGATCTCAAATCTCTGTTCACGGATCTCAAATCTCTGTTCGCGGATCGTCTTTTTACACACACGGAATTTTGAGACATATTTTCCGCCGGTCTCGGCTAAAATCTACTCGTGTCACTCGGTTATTTTCGGAAACCACGTGATGGCCTGCTGATGACGACATTTCCGCATGATTTCAAAGTAAGAGCATGATGGTTTGTTTAATGCTCTGTTTTTGTATTATAATGAACAGCGGAACGTTAGATGCATTCTTCATCACCATCATCATCATGTTATAGTGATACAGTTAGTTTGTGTTATTGGTTCAATATAGCATATATCGAGCACTTTCGTTGATGTTGAAGTGCAGGCTATACGCCACTTTCGGGTCCCGGGGGAGCAGCTGGCAGCGAAACAGCCCAGATAAAACTCTTTCTTCATTGTTTGTTGTGTATTCAGTCAAGCGGGTCAAAGTTACAAAGCACTTCACATCTTATTAATCGGCCTAATTTTACCTTACCAGTGCAGTAATAAAGTAATCTGTAGAAAAGCACCGTATTTAGGTCAGGGTTATGGTGATGAAGAATACATCTAACGTTCCGCTGTTCATTATAATACAAAAACAGAGCATTAAACAAACCATCATGCTCTTACTTTGAAATCATGCGGAAATGTCGTCATCAGCAGGCCATCACGTGGTTTCCGAAAATAACCGAGTGACACGAGTAGATTTTAGCCGAGACCGGCGGAAAATATGTCTCAAAATTCCGTGTGTGTAAAAAGACGATCCGCGAACAGAGATTTGAGATCCGTGAACAGAGATTTGAGATCCGCAAGCGCATTTTTGGTCCACAAATACAAAATGGATTCACAAATGCCTGATCGAAAGGTGTAAATGTTAAAGAGATATTCACAGTGCTGGAATTGGGCCGGTACTCACCGGTACGCAGTACCGGCACTTCTGGTTCTGACCCATGGAGTACCGGCACTTCTTGCTCAGTACCGGCATGCTGGCGGTACTCCGGTACTCATGCACCGTGCCAGTACTCAACACTCTCCCGCCGTTCTTATTATACATCCATATATATATATACAGCCGCCCGGTACTCAGTAGATGCGTCATGAGGTGCCGAACGGACATTCTCATCGCTCTAACCGCTGGAGTTTCACAGCGGCTGTCAGCTGTTTACTCCTGTCATTCAAACAGAACCTGCTGGAGAGGGGGCGGGGCTTATCTTCTCCATGTAAATACTGTGGTGGAAACGACTATGTCAAAATTAACCTATTTGACCGTGATTTAATAGTAATACACGTTTCAAAATAATAATAATAATAATGCCGAAGTAACAACATACTGAAAACTGTTAGTAAAACCATGTTTTAATGCTTTACAATTTACATACCTAGATGCACGTGTGTTGTGTTTATGCAGTGCAACTCCCACCCAGTGGGTGGCTATGTAGAGTGATAGAACAGAGCAGGCACGCCCCCGAGAGAAGGAAAGCAAGTCACGTCACAAATTAGCATTTCTAAAATGTTAGCGTGGATTAATAAAAGTGCAAAAAGACAGCGGTTGTCGCCGGAAGAAACTTCAAATACAGAGAATGCTGTGCCTGTGTTGGAAATTGTGTCTGATGGGGAGCTTTCTTTGGTTGATCCTCCTGCTCCAAGTTCTAGTGCATTAGCATTAGCACTAGCTCCGCCGCCTCCTCCAGAGCCTCTAACGTTAGCTGCTGCTGGCGCAACTGCCACCACCAACACCGGGCAAAGCGATGCACCTGACTGCTGGACAACGGACCAGGTGCAATATTTTTGCAAGACCAATGCATGGCTCCTTCTTAAAGATAAGAAGCTAGGATGTCGGATATGCAGAGATGTCAAATCTTTGGGAATACACACTGGACAAGGACTGAAACTGTCAACTGAATGGGGTGAGTGTGCAGTGTCTCATTTCGGTGTTGACAAGGGCAAACAACAAGCTAGCCTGAGAAAAAAAATCAAAGAACATAAAGAATCACAAGCCCATGTAAAAGCTGCTGACATCCTTACATCTGCTTCACGTGAAACTATTCAACATCAAGTGCAGTCTATGCATAAATCTGAATTAGACACCACTATCAGAGTTTTTCGAACGGCATATAAAATTGGCAAACATAGCCGGCCATTCACAGACATGCCAATTGATTTGAATGTACAGAAACTGAATGGGCTGAACGTGGGCAGGGTTTTGCACTCCAATAAAACCTGTGGCGAAATCATCGACCACATAGCTCATGAGCTGAAGAAAAAAATGGCAAAAGACATTACAGAAAACCAAAGAAAACTCTGTGTTTTGGTCGATGAATCTACCACTATTAGTGGTAAAACGGTGCTTGTTGTGTGTCTACGCTCAGCATTAGCTGATGCTGAGCCCGAAACGTTTTTTTGGGAGCTGAATGAGTTGGATGGAACAACGGCTGATGACATCACAAAGGCGTTAATGGAGTGTCTTGGAAGAGATTTTAACGAGGACTTTTTAGGTCAGTGTTTCGTTTCTTTTGCATGTGATGGGGCTTCAGTCATGCTAGGGAAGAGAACAGGCGTTGCTACCCAGTTGTGTAGTAAATTCCCAAGCCTGTTTGTGTGGCACTGCTCCAATCATCGTCTAGAGCTGGCAGTTGGGGATGTGGTCAAGGAGGTCTCAGGGCTCAATCATTTCCAGATCTTTTTTGACAAACTCTATTCCTTGTTCCATGCCTCCCCCAAAAATCAGAGGCAGTTAGCGCAGTGTGCGCAAGCAGTCGGACAGCGTCTCCTGGTGATAGGGCGTGTTGTGTCCATCCGCTGGGTGGCTTCAAGTGAAAGGAGCGTCAGAGCAGTCTGGGAAAACTACCGAGTGCTTCATGATCACTTCACAAATGCTGCAAACGACACGAGCAGGGATTCCAGAGACAGAGCAAAGTACAAGGGCCTGGATGATGTGCTCACATCTGCAACGTTTGTCAGCAATCTGGGACTGATGTACGATGCGCTCACAGAGCTCAGCGACCTCTCTCGGCAACTCCAAAAAAGAGAGATGACACTGCCTACAGCAGATAGGCTCTTAACTCGAGAAATACGAGTTTTTGAATCCATGGTCACCATGCCTGGCCCAAACATGACTACAGTTCATACAGCTCTAGCTGAGAAGTCCTTCAAGGGTGTTGCCCTGCGTGAGAATGGCAGGCTTGTACAGATTCATGCAGGTCAGTTTTTCCGCAGTATGGTAGAGAATCTGAGACACAGAATGACTTCCACAACCTCCTCTCATGTCAGCACAAGAGAAATCCCATTACATGGCCGGGAGGCCCGGGACAATCAGCTAATCCAGGACATAAAAGTTATCCATCCTGGAAGTTGGCCTGAAGAGGAGTTAGACATACAGTATGGGGACGTAGAGGTGCTACGTTTGTGCGAAGTGCTGAAAGTGGACAGAAGAGAGACTGTTCAGGGCTTTCGCGAATACAAGGAAACCAGGGCATCCCGTACACCTGCTGCCATGGAGCCTCTACTGAAAGCAGTCCGAACCATCGCTGTTTCCACTAGTGAGTGTGAGCGGGCATTCAGCTGCATGAACGATATCCTTACTGCAAAAAGGAATGCTCTCTCTGTCAGCCGACTGTCCAGCCTGGTTTTCATTAAATGTAATGGACCATCACTAGGACAGTTCAATCCGGAACAGTATGTGAGGTCCTGGCTGGCAAAGGGAAGGAGAAGTGCTGATGAAAGAGCCTGTCCAGCTCCAGCCCCTGATACTGATGTCCCCAAGGCCTTCTGGAGCCTTTTCTAACAATGTGAAGTATATTGCAAAGCAGCTCACCCAGTGAGAAGACTTTTGGCATAATGTGCCGATTTGTACAGATCCTGGAGATAGAAGGACTTCAGACCAACCAGGGAGTTATCTGATCAGCTTGGTGTTCAATGTAACTCTTTACCATGGCTCAGACTTTGTTACTTGAAGTTACAGTTTCTCATTTTAGATTGTGCAAATTCTGCATTTGTTTTTACATGTTCTTTGTTCATGCTCTTTATCATTTTTGGAAAGTTAGATTGCATCATAGTTTACTTTATACATATTTGTATTCTTCAGTGGTGAAGTATATTGCAAAGCAGCTCAGCCATGTGAGAAGACTTTTGGCACTTTTTCGTTTTTCGTTTTCTGAGTTGGAAAGTTAGATTGCATTCAAAATGTACAGAAATACTTAATTTTGTTAAAGCTTTTTATAAAAAATGCTTCTGACCAGAGCTTTGTTTCCTTGTCATTAATGTTGAACACCACCAGAGGGGCTCTCACCTGAAAGGTCTCTGCTTCATGTGTCTTCAGCAGAAGATCTAGACTTTGATTGCTATATTTTCAGTTAATATTGACCTTAGCCATATCCGCTGCCTATCATAACAAATGTTAAGTACAGTGAACCTTTCTAAAATATACAGTAGTAAAGAGACAAACCCACCAGCTTTATAGTAGCCAAATTCTTGTTTGTGGGCTGTATATATAAAATTGACTTGAAAAAGTTGCTGATTTTAGAGTACTGGCACCTTTTTCATTCCAATTCAAGCACTGGATATTCACAGATCTTTTTTTTATTTGTGAACATATTTAGCATATTTGCAGATCCGTTTTACACTTGCAAATGTATTTGTGAGTTTGCAAATCTTTTAAATGCATTTGTGGATGTTGTTTTACATTTACAAATCACATATTTACACACAAATTATTTTTATGTTCACACAAATAATTATGAGACATATCTATGCCCATACGCATGGTGTTCTTTTTTAATATATGAAGCGCGAGCTGTGTGCTCGAGTCTTCCTGCCTGTCGGGCCGGTTGAACTCTGCTGCTCCGGTATGAGGGTCAGCTCCATTATCTACGGTGCGTTCGTTAACTGCAGAGTCACTGTGGCACAGACTGAGCCGCTGGTGAACAGCTGTTAGAACGGGCCGTTCAGGTGTTCAGAGCAGAGCGGCAGAGCGTGATGTGAACTGAAACCTTTTTCTGTCGCAATATATATATATACAGTTTATGGTCGCAATATCATTTAAGGAATCGTTGAGCTAGCTAGCTAGCATACATTGTCACTATCTGCTAACGTTAGCTTTAGCCTTCGTTTTCTAATAGTTTTTTTCATAGGCTATAAACGGAGGTGGTATAAGTATAGATATTGTACTAGAGTAAAAGTAGAAGTACTCAGATCTTGTACTTAATAAAAGTAGAAGTACCAGAGTGTAGGAATCAGCGTTTCCGCCAGGGGGGCGTCTTGCCGTTGATGCCCTTATTCAGCTCGGGACGCCCTGAACTCGAGCTGAGGGCGTCCAAAAATATTAATAATTCGAGAGAAGATAGCTCCCTATAAGTACTTTTTTTTTTACTTATAGTGAAAACTACCCTTGGATGATGGTAAGGTAGACTAAAAGCTTTAGGAATCCAAAGTACAACATATAATAAGTACCCTGTATCAAGATTGATGCAAAACAAGTGACATTTGACCTTTTTTAGAGTGGTTTAGCAAAAAAAACTCCACCTCTGAGGTGATTTTGGTGGAAATGGGGGTTTTACCGGTTCTCTGGAACCCATTGGTCAATTGTGGTGATTGACATCTCTTTCTGACCGTTGGAGCCAATATAATCAAAGGGGAATTTCCCCACACGGTAACAAAAAAAAGGTGGGGGCTTTGCGCATGTAGGTTTGCATCAGAGTGAACCTATCTCTCGCTCTGACATCTGGAAACGGAAAAGCAGGTTTATCGCTCATGGATTATTAGAAATCATTTCAAAGGGACACAGACACATTGGATTAACCTATGGATTAACTTCAGCAGTGTTTTTATCGTTTTAATGCCATTGAAGACCACTTTTGACCAGACAACGACACAGGTAAACCATGTTAGCGTTTTTAGCTACCTGGGTCATTCCAGAATTGGAGGACATTTCATGTCCCCCATATAAAAAATCTAATAATCCATGCCCAAAATGCTAAAACATGCACTTGTTGTGTTAAACATACTTGTATTGGGACAAAATGTATATAAAGTTGTAGAAAAAGTAGTTTCAAAATATTATTTAAATTATCAAATAGCTCTCGAACATCCCCTAAAATGGCATTTTTCTCTTGTCCCCGCTTCTTGGTGACCAACTTGCATGTCAAATATAACATTTAAAATAGGGATTTTATTTACTTTTTTTGGTATTATTCGATTGATATATGTCTCTTGTAATGGTAAAATCAATTTGTTAAATCATAAACATATTTTAGATAACAGTAATTTTGCACAGAAGGTGTGTCCCTCAACATGCTTCAACCCTGTTACCCAAACCTTTTTAGATTGGCACAGGAAGTGAACAAACTAAGTCAGATGACACAGTGGAAGTGACATCAGCAAGCCATGTGCTAGTGCCATGGGTAGACCAAAGGTAAGTCCTCTCTTTTATTTTTCATATTTTTACAATCTTTTCAGTCTTAAAAGAGTGTGGCACTCTGACCCACTCAACCCTGTTACTCGTATTATCAGAATAAAGCATATTAATTTCAAAGTTATCTTTCTTGCATTAGATATCCAAGTTTGTCCTTGCCTTGAAAGTAGCATTACATGCTACATCTAGCAATAATTCCTGAGGTTAAAGCTCAAATTAGCATTGATTTTCAACCCTGTTACTTTCAACTCTGTTACTGTAATTAGAGTAACAGGGGTAATTCTTCATTGGAAAATATTAATGTGATGCCTAGCTGGGCAAATCACTTTTTTTGATGGTTTGTTATCTGTTTTTCCTAAATACATAAAAAAAATTATAAAATAAAAGGTTCATTTTTCAAAAATGTTGGTGTCTAAATTGTCCTCCAATTCTGGAATGACCCACCTAGCGCCACATGTTTTGATGTCTGTTTTTGTTTATAAAGTCGAGTTTTTATCATATAGTGATAATGTATGTACCCATCGATTCTGTGTCATCTCCCGTTACATGGATATAAAACATTCATAGTTTATGAAACGTTAAGATGCCCTCAGACACTGTTTCCTGCAAGATGTTGCGGGAGGGCCCCGGTACCGGGGTCTCTCGGGTTTAACAGGTTCCAACCACTACTGAATTGTTCTTTGCCACAGAATAAACCACACTTCATAACAACAGAAACAGTCCACCTTGTTTAACTCGTGTGTACAAGAGTTTGAACATTTATTACAGAAGCAATACAAATGTTCCATCATTTGAATCTTTGTATAAACACAATGCAACTTTTAAAGCACCTGCTGAAATACCAAAAGAAAAAGACATGAAACACTCGAAAATAATGTTTTACAGACTTATGTTGCTTTTCTTAAACAGAATACATCAACAGAACATTGAAGGCTTTGTGTTGGCCCGTCCCTGAGACGATGAGGAACAAAACTCGTTGGCTCGGCTTAAAGATTTTCCTTCACCTCGGTGAGCTCCTCTATCCGCACCAACACACTCTCGATCATGTCGAAGGTGTGCAAGGCCGAGTGCAAAGCCTGGGGCAACACATTTAAATTCAGTCAGTACATTTCTATCAGCACAGTATGAATACAATCACGATTTGTATAAGAGAATCACTGACCTGGATCTGAGACTCTGAGGTCATGTTGGGCAGCTTGTCTTTGCCAACGGACACAGAAAGCATGGACTCCGCTGTGGGGACGTAAACATGTATATTAAATACTTTATAACATTTTCACAGGCTTCTGTATAAAAAGGTGTTATTCTGCAAAAGCTTTTGATTGGATGATAAATGTGAAACTGAATTAGTCGTGCAGTAATGACGGATTTTTTACGGAAGTTAGCATCGCAAGGGCTCCCTCAAAAAAGCTAACGGGACTCTCCAAAGGATTTCTGAATACAGCAGGAAATAAGCTCTGTGGCAACAACATGTTTATGATACTTAGATGTTCAGCAGGTTCATCTTTACATACTTACACCAGTTTATGATTTTTGAAGCGTAATTGCCAGAAGTAAAAGGCTAACGTTAGGCTATAAGCTAACTACATCACCACCGCTAAGCTAAAGGCGGCTAATGTTTGGCATGTTGGGTTTTAGTAGTTAGTAAAGGTCCCAGGTCATGCTTTTCCGGTTATTACCCGTCCCCTTGTGTGTTATGTAGCTTTTTCTGCATGTAAACGGTCTGCAGAGTCACAAACCCTCAAAGTACACCCTGTAGCGAGTACAACTCTAACACAGTCTATGCTGCCCCAGAACGCCTCGTTGGAGATTTATCTTTTTCCATTGTTTGCTTCCTGGGTTCTGTGACGTGTGAATACCCAAATCAACAACAAATGACCGGATTGGCCTAAATGGACGAATCCGCGGAGCACCTCACACACCAGGATCCCTTGGCTAACTAACAGGGAGTCCCCATTGACTTGCATAGAGCTCCCTGAACGCTGGTAATAGACGAGTTGGGATCGCGGAGGAATGCTCTCCGCAGACCCATTCTCACAGCGTTATAAACCTTTTTCTTACTCAATATCAAGCCACACTTATTGTTTTTACTTCGGCTGTGAGTGTTTGTGTGTGCTCAGGATGAGTTTTGCTTGTTCTCGCTGTATCGCCAACCCGTAAATCTCGCAGCAATGAGCCTCGCAACGTCCCGACCAATCAGAGCACACTGGGCTCACAGGGAGGGGGGGTCAGGAGCTCCAGCAAGCCGTTTAGGACAGAGAGTGAATACACATACTATACAGAGATGCTGTAAAAAATTGCACAATATAAATCTATTCTAGTAGACCTCAACAATGGAAATATGATCAGTAGAAATGGCCATGCCATGGGACCTTTAAGACACGTAAAAGCTTCAGACATTCACCAGCGGGGTATTTACTGATCCATTGTCAAAAAGTTTAGGTTATAAAGTTAAAATCTCTTCAGTTTGTGTTAACCACAGAACTAATTTTATGCATCTACCCACAAACCTTTTTTGAGACGAGGAAACCATAAGTGCTAAAATGTAACTAATTTCTCTTTTTAGGACTCATTCCTGCACCTCTCTAAAGACATAAGTGTGTTGGTCTGACCTTTGACCTTGCCCCTCTTGGTCGCCAGGGTGTCGTGGAGCTCCCTCTCGTAGTGAGCTCTCGACATGTTTACTCCGACGCGCAGCGGCTTCAGGAACGCATCTTCTATCTTATACAGCTCCGTCCAGATCCCCGTCTGCAAGAACAGCAGCGGAAACATACGATGAGTTGAATTCACTGATGCACCATGGGAATCAGAAACAAGAATGGATGTTTGTAAAATCATCGGACTAGCATTCACTCAGGTACAACCATCACCTGGTTCTCTGTCACTTTGTCTCTGATGACGAGGTAACGCAGCAGGTTCAGAGACTCCATGATTCTGTTTAAAACAACACAAACAATCAGGTTCAACCACTCACTTTTGTATGAACATAATCATGTAATAATGACAGGGTAGCACTACAACGGCATATAGAGGTCAAGGAAGGGTCCAAGTATTGGCCTGCATCAAGCAAAGAAAACAACTAAGGAGATTGCTGAAACTAATAGCATTGGGTTAAGAACTCTCCAACGCATTATTAAAACCTTGAAGGATAGTGGTGAACCATCATCTTCGAGAAGAGAGGCAGATTAAAGGAGACATATCATGCTATATTTGAATCATATATTGTAGGGCCATACCTATATAAGGTATATTATTTATACGTTTTCTTTTTCAAAATACCAAACAGATCATGCATTTTAGCCATGCCTCATTTCGCTCTATTTTGCTCTCCTCCACCATGTCTTTGCATGAGCTGCAGCTGACCACGCCCCCCTGCAAAGGAGGGGTCATGTTACCATGCTGTTACCATGGCAACCTCTCATTCCCCTGATTGGTGGAGAGTTGGCCATATAGGCGGAGCTCCTCGTCACTGACTCAGACTATTTTCAAATCTGACCAGTCTGTATCAGATCCGTTCCAGCCCAGTTTTGAGAGATTTTGGGTATGGAGGAAAAGAAAGAGGGTTGTGTTTTCTGACACTTGGTGAGTGGGGACACATATTGTATAAAAGACATACAAAGGTGCATTTTGCATGATAGGTCTCCTTTAAGTGATGTATTGTAAATTCACAACCCCCTCCCCACTGGCTACATAAAAAACTGTTCACCTATAAATGGCCCTGATACAGTGTTACATGTGACATAGTTGAGAGAGTCATTTGTTATCCTATACTTCAATTAGTGTCACTCTAAACCAGGGGTGCCCAACCTTTTTTGAACGGAGAGCTACTTTTAAAGTTGCCAGTCTGCCGAGATCTACCAGTCCAAATAGAGAGGCGTAGTTACTGACAGCCTGCTACCAGGTAAATACACACTTCTACTTGTATAAAACTGACCTTTGTACGATTAATACTCCATAAAATACTGCAGATCCTTTATCTTACCTCTTTCTAATCTACACACATACAAGTATTTAACTGAAGTTACACAACAGTGTTGTTGATACAGAGTTGGAGTTTATTCACACGTCACTACAGTGGGTAATGTTTTCAAGAAACATTGAACAGTGCTGCCACATACTGTATGACACTGGGAAAAAGAAAAGACTCTGAACCCTTTCTTTGCCATTATATAAAAATAGTGTTGCTACAAAAGTATAAATTAGGCTCACTAATAAGACAACTCTGATCTGAAGCTACACAGGAATCTGCTGCCAAAGTGCAATAAAAAAGACAAAATTAATAGAATCAAACCCTTTTTTTGTTGCATTTTAGTAGATTATAAAAATAAATGCCTTTTTAAAATAGGATGCAAGCAACACTAGTTTCTTAACCTGAATTGATAATAGATTATAATCAATTTAAGTTTGCATTCTTATACCATTTTGTACAATAATTATAATGAATAAGTTCAAACAAACTCAAACTTAGAGCTGATTAATAACGGTATCTAACTTGAGTTTTTATCATATCAAAAACCTGTTGAAATGCTTCTGTTATTTTTATTACGCATCGGCAGCCTCCAGGAATGCTTCTTTCACAACTTCGCCGTCTTTGAAAGACTTCATGTGTTTCTCAAGAACGTGACTGACACGATAAGATGCTACGGAGCAGCCTTGCTCTTGTTGTTGGGCCTGGTGAAAATGGACTGCTGTGCGTTTAGCTGTCCTTTCAGGCCCCTCCCCTTTTGGAGCGTAGGGCAGAATTAGGAGGGAATTCCGTCTCGTAGCGTTTGTGTACTGTTTTGAAATGCCGCTCCTAAATTTCCCTTCTTCGATAAAGCCACGCTCGCATTGCAGATGAGACAGATGGACTTTGAATTGGAATAGATACAAAAATAATCATCCTCCCACTCGGAGTGAAAATTGTTTTGCAAAATGTTTTGCTTCTGCCATAATTGCGGTCTTGTGTGTGTGCGGACTGTCACTCCTGGTGTTGACACGGACAACGTCAGCGAACTAGTGCACTGCCCACTGCCCACCAGCCACGCCCCGACACATGGGGTCACGCCGGCCAATCACAAAGCTTTGATGCGTTCAAGTGCATTATTCTGGCACAGGAAGATTATGTTATAGGACATTAACGATAAAACTGAATATTGTTGTTCTATTTTTAGACACATCTCGCGATCGACTGGGAATCTCCCCACGATCGACCGGTCGATCGCGATCGACTGGTTGGGCACCCCTGCTAAACTAAACTTTCATATTTTATTCATTTGACAATGGGGACAAAAGTACATTTGACTTGAGTCTATGTAAAACTGATGTACTCATGCCTGGAAGCACACTAATGCTTGATAGAATAAAGAATTGTTAACATTGGCTTTATCTATAAAAACATACTTTAGTGATTAATAAAGCAATACACAATAACCTCAAATCATACAGTCAGGAGTAAAAGCTCACTGACTATTTTCTTAATTCTGTAGTTGCTATGAACTCTCGCCCTAATGCATGCTGGGAAATGTTCCAATGAGTTGGGGCATATAAAATGGATGCAGGGTTGAGTGTGATGACCTGTCCAGGTACTGCAGCAGGTCGGTCTCCGGCCCGTCGGGCAGAACCAGAACCTTCCTCAGCAGAGGCAGCAGCTGCGGCCCCTCAAACCACAAGTTACTGTTCCCCGGCTGAGGAAGGAAGGAAGGAATGAAAGATGCTTTGTATAAGACATTTTGAACTACAGTACACAACCATAATGTAGCTCTTAGTTCAGCATCAGACCTGCAGCGCAGCGTCGATCTGATTCTTGATGTTTTTGATGACGTAGCCTTCCACTCCTGAGTGACTGCTGGTTTTCAGCATGTACCTGAAACAAAGGTAGAGTTAGAGTCAGTCTGCTGGAGGGTGGGACAGGAGGAGATGTTTATGGAAGACAAGTGGAACTTACTGGAAAAAGTTGTACTTGGCTTCAGTGTTGAGCTTATCGATGCTCAGCTGCAGCACCTTCAGACCTCTGGTTCTCTGTGGACACAGAAGGAAATATTAAAACAATATCTATTATAGAAAAATCCTCTAGAGAATAATAGATACAAATGAAGTGGGACCTAATTTAAAAGCTAAGCCATCGTTAAAGGGACATTTCAAATCAAATCAATGTGTTCCTCTTACCTACAGTGCTTCCTACTGTCTCTAGATCAGGGATAGCCAACACGGTGCCTGCGGGCACTTATGGCGCATTTCCACTGCAACGGGGTAGCCCCGTTTAAGCGTCCCTAAGCGTCCTCGCTCAGTCCTCGGGCTGCCTCGCTGGCCTTCCGAGGCCGTGGCGCATTTCCATTACAGTTTAGGACCTGGGGTAGCAACGCAGTGTAGGCGGGGCGATCGGCTTTGTTTTTGTTCACATTTCGAGTTGTTCCGTCGAGCTCCCGCTGGATTTGATCATCCCCAATGAGATGAAGGAACGTCGTCACCTCCTCGGTCGACCACGGTGTGCTTTTCTTATTAGACGTAGCCATTTTTGTAGCTCATCCGTTTACAAAATGCTGTTTATAAAAATGCTGCAAGCTTGCTTCTAAATATATATGCGACGCTAGGGATGAACTCGCGCGCGATCTTGTGACGATTCTCTCTGACCAATCAGCAGTCGAGAGTGTTGACGTCACTAGTTCAGCCCTGGCCCTGGTCTGATAGAACCACGATTTTATGAGGCCGGAAAAAGAGGGAAAAAGTACCCGCTAGCCGGTACTAGGCTATATGGAAAGGCCACCAAAAACTGGCCTGGCCGCTTAAGGACGGTTAAACGGGGCTACCCACTGCAGTGGAAATGCGCCATTAGTCGCCCGCAGGGGCAACGTGAGTCGCCCGCAGGGGCAACGTGAGTCGCCTGCGGGGCATGTTCTAAAAATAGCTCGCCAAGCAAATCCAAAATGTATAAAATACACAAAACAAAAAAGGAAATGTAATTAAAAGAATCTCCCCTATGCATAAACGAAACCTAAATCATAGCGAACTCTATCTACTTACTACAACTCTATATCTATCTAACACCCCTCCTCCCCCCACCCCCACAATGAATATCGACCAATCACATTCTTGCTTGATTTGCGGGACCAGCGTTGCAGTCAGGAAGAAAAGCAATGTGGCACCTCCCCGCTGATTTTCCTTCTGGCAGAATCTACACATCAGCCCCATTGAACAGCCTGTCATGCAGCCTATGCAGCACATGAGGGGCAGAGTTTTACTGTGTGTGTTGCAACTTGCATATTTATTTATTGCACTTGACGCACACACACGCATGGCGTAATTTCCACTGGTGACAGGGGGGACATGTCCCCTGCTCTTTTCGAAATCCCGTTTGGGTCCCCCCACTTTACAAATATGTTTATTTTTATTTTTTTAACGCAAGCCGTCATCGCCATGGAGGAGCACACAGCCTCTGTGAGCGAGCGAGCGAGACAGAGGGAGAGAGAGAGAGAGCGCGAAAGCTAGGGAGGGAGGGAGAGAGAGCTAGGGAGAGCACACAGTCTCTGCGAGCGAGAAAGAGGGAGAGAGAGAGAGGGAGAGAGCTAGGGAGGGAGAGCGAGCGAGAGAGCTAGGGAGGGAGCTAGGGAGGGAGGGAGGGAGAGAGAGCGAGAGAGCGAGCGAGAGAGCTAGGGAGGGAAGGAGGGAGAGCTAGGGAGAGCACACCTTTATCTATTTAATATAGATAAAGTAGGAAATCATTCCAATGTGTACTATAGGACAGTACAAAAAACTGTTTAAAAGGGGAGTGATTAGAAAAATATGCATAAATAAAAAGAAAGAATGCTAACTAGGTAACACAAGATCAGAATAAACAAGTTTAAATGATTTGTTATTGGTTGTGATCATATTCTAAAGATGTTTGGATTATTGAAAAGTATACAGCTCCCTTTCATAGAGTGTTGAGAGCTGAATCCATAAATTCATGTTGCTCTCAAAGTGCTCCAGATTGATGCATTTCACTTCAACATTTTAAACAAATCTTCCATGCATGCCCCCGGACCCCCCTAGAGGAGGTGAGGACCCCCCTAGAGGAGGTGAGGCCCGTCCACCCCCAAATAAAGCAGGTTAAAATAATTAAATTGCATACATGTTCTTTTAGTAAGCACTGCAAACGGGTCTCACAGACCCAAACAGCACACAAAGGTTAAAGGTCAGCATATAATAATGTTAAAATGTGCTAAATATATACACTGCAAAAAACAAAAAAGAGACGAGTAAAAGTAGCTCACGACTTGTTTTATTTTTTGAAAGTAGCCCTCACCCTAAAAAAGGTTGGTGACCCCTACTCTAGATTGTCTTAGTGTGAGTTAGAGTTGCCTTCCTCCCGCTCAAAGAAGAAACTAAATGGCACTCAGCATGTGGCGCTCAGAGCACCCAAAAGATTTTTTGAAAAACTTAATAGCAGTGTCTCTTTTCAGAAATCTTGACCCAGTTACTGAAGATAATCTACAGAGCTTGTTGAGAACAGTTTAATACTGTATGACTTTGTAGATGAAAGCATGCCACACCCCCAGAGGCTCTCCGGAGCTCACTGGAGCTAGCTGATGTACAGTCAGCAGAGGGGAACACCATGTACATTAACCTTTATCACTAAAGAAATATTTTTAAAAGAAAGCATGCGAGATTGGGGATGACTCTCCGAGTGCCCTTCTAGTTACATGTGAAATAGCATTTTGATTCAAATTCACATGGAAAAGGTACATTTCACGTGTGAATTATAAATAATGGGCGAAAGGGTTTACAAAAGTGTGCACCTCATCTCGGTCTTCCTGATGGTAAGGTCAACAAGAAGGTCGTTCCCTAAATGAAACCGCCCAAATCAAAGTCTGTGGATTATCTTAAGTATCCGGGTCATCATTTCTAAAAATGCCATACAATCTCGATAGATGAAAAATATTACAGTTAGGAGGAGAAATATATGTTTTTGATTTTAGGGTGAACTGTCCCTTTAAGTCCATTATCTATTGCATTGTTGTTCAGAATCAGAATCAAGTTTATTGCCAGGTACGTTTACACATACAAGGAATTTGATGTGGTGTCTGGTGGTGCAAACATAAACAATCTAAGAGAATAAGTTGCAATAGTAGGTACAAAATATAGGTCATAGAATAAGTATTTTTAAGAAACTATTTAGCATTAAAAAATAACAAAGACAAGTATTTACACCAAATTTAAATATACAAAGAACCTTAAAAACTAAAACACATAGGACAATGAATATATGGCAAACTACAGTATATTATATATATTACACCTAATGTAGTCTTTGCACACAATTGCTAAATCATCTGCTAATGTGAAGACTTACCAAATCATGCCTCGTACATAACGTCATCACCTTCACCAAGTTCTGGAAACAAACGGGGAAATCAATCAGTGAGCATCATAACGCTGCAAGGGTCCCAGCAGAGCAACAGCTGATCCTAAATCACCTGTGGGACGGTGAGGAAGCTTCTGATCTCCAGCAGGTCTGCAGGCAGGCTGCCGTCCTCCACCCGCACCAGGCTCTTCTCATACAGCTCCTGAGATGGAGATCACACAGCATTTAGGTTAGACTGTGGAAGCTTAGTAAAAAGAATGGATATCTTAAGATCCAGTTCTCTATAACAGCTGGACAAGTATCAGAACATTGTCATCCTTTTTTCTCTTGAAGCTACAAATCACCTGGGTTATATTTGAACAGTAACCACAATACAAATCTCGAGCATGTTGCAAAAAACAAACAAATAATCTTTAAATGTATGTTTCAGTTGAACTCACCAGTCCTTTCTGAATCCTGGACTCCTCAGTTCTGTCAATAAAAAAAACAAGTTATGAGGGTTCAGCTCATAAACACAGCACACACCAGACATTAACCTGAAGAAGTTTGCATTTCTGCAATAAATAGTGGTTATGCTTTGGAAGCACCCTAATTATTTTATCATGAATCAATCTCCTTCATATGGCTTTGTTTGGCTTGATGTACATTTTTGACAAAGTACATCCTCATTTATGCTTTATACGTTGTTTTATGAAAGCCAACTATCATGCACACTGCCAGCGGTGCTGTAGAACTGAGCTAATGCTAATGAAATGATATTGTGTCTGTGTGTACTCACCTGGACAACAGCAGGCAGACGTGCTCCATGTTACACCGGAGAGCAAACACAGGACTGTGAACACAGAGGGTCAGGAGGGTTAACAATGCATCTTAATTCAGGATATTATTTTAAAAGGGTACCTTCTGTTATTTGAACCTGGACCCTATTTTCTTATGTTGTGGTATTTAAGAGGCTTTGCTGAGTTAGGTCCAGTATAGAGTGAAAGCGATGTGATGGCTCAGGAGAACATTTGCAACGTCAATTTAATCATTTCTTTAATAATATAAGTTTCACACAACACTGTCATTGTTTCATGTCACTTGTGGGCCAATGACAACTGTGGAATATGAGTGAGAGTTAAAGACGGGGATATATCTAGTCTCTGATTGTGTTACGTTATTATGAGAGTGCTCTCATACTTGTTTGAATCTGAAATTGTATATATATATAAATATATATATGTGTGTGTGTGTGTGTGTGTCCGCATCTGTAGCCTGTTATTGTCTCATTATACCGCACTGTGAATGAATCAAAGTAAATATATAAGTGGTCATGAACACATCTGTCCATCAGACAGAGGGCTGCTGTGCCTCCTGTCATCATTAATGGACGTCTCTTTAATATGACCGCTCAGAGGAGAGGAGTTCTCATTTCTCTAACCGCCTGCTGCTTCCACTCCTCTCTCCTCTGTCCTCCACTCGCATCTCCTGTGGGCGGGACTAAGTCTCGAGGATAGGAGTCGAGGAGGGGAATTAGAGAAATGAGAAACCTTCATTATTTACCCATTACCAGCCTTTATGTTGGATTACTATGCTAAATCTATTTTGTCCTAACCAGAAAACGAAATAAGTCCTATTTAAAGTTTGCAGTCATGAGGCTCCCATACATGTATGGGAAGAATTAGAATTGGGAGGGATGAAACCCTCTTTAATGGTTACACATACAGAGCACACAGCACACAGCACACAGTGAAATGTGTTCTCTGCTTTTAACCCATCCTAGTACCAGGAGTCTAGTATCAGGAGCAGGGGAGTGGGAATAGGAGTGAGGGTCGTCATGAACACATCTGCCCATCAGACACTCCATATTTAGGTCTTGAACCGGCGACCCTACGGCTCACAGTCCAAGTCCCTACTGACTGAGCCACTGCCGGACCTAGATTAGAAGTTATACACTGAACAAAAATATAAATGCAACACTTTTGTTTTTGCTCCCATTTTTCATGAGATGAACTCAAAGATCTAAAACATTTTCTATATACTAGTGCTGTCAAAATTATCGCGTTAACGGCGGTAATTAATTTTTTGAATTAATTGCGTTAAAATATTTAACGCATGTGCAGAATGGCCAGCCCCATACGTGCCACCAGTGGCAGCGCCAGGGTATGGCTGGGGTAGGCTACACCCATACCAAGAAATGGCTTAGCCCCACCATGACAAATGATGTTAAAGTAAGCAAAATAAAGTCTGCCAACTCGCACGGAGTAAATTGCACAGACAGCAGTTAGTAAGATTGATTTCAGTAGCCACGGTTTTCAAAACTTTTGTCACGTAGTGATCGTCTTCTCAATAGAACATCTTTGATAATGTCTTCTGACCAATCAGAATCAAGATAACGGCGTGGTGTTGTTGCAGGAAGTCCCGACGGAGAATACTTTTGCTGTAGTACAGGGGTGCACATAACTGGTACGCAGGTTATGTGCGTAATCTGAAATGCGTACCGTCACTTGTGTCACAAAGCGCATTTGCGTACGACAGAGTCGGTCTCCGTGTGCACAGACGGGGCTGCTGTTAACGTCGGTCTGTACAACGGAATTGTGCCAAAACTACGCCAACCGGCTGCGGAGGGAGACTCCCCCCCTTCACAGGAGAACTGCGCTAAAACAGCTGATCACAACGTTCACACTCTGTGGTCACGAAGTACTCCACTCGTGAAAAATGGGAGCAAAAACAAAAGTGTTGCATTTATATTTGTGTTCAGTGTAGATGTATAGCCCATGTCCTGCATCGGGTCGGGTAGTACTCGCGGGTGTTGCATAATAAAAATATTTAAATAATAATAATTTAGTTTAATGTTTAAATAATCCTCAAACCTCTCCCCCGCGGGACCGCGCATAATCATAACCTCTGCACCCCATCAATCTGCTGCTGAGCGGGCCACATTCAAAATGGCTGAGGTGAAGCTCTCTAGCGGAGAATACAGCATTTTCAATAACACTTCCTCAAGAGCGAAATCCAACGTCTGGGAGGCTTTTGGTTCCTAGATGGAGAAAATAACCAACATCCCACGCTTTTTGAGACAAATATGCAACTGCGTGTGTTAATAATTGCACGTTTTCAATGCTCATATATATGCGGGTTCGGGTCGGGTTGCGGATCTTGTGCCGACGGGTCGGGTCGGGTTGCGGAACTAATTGGCAATATGTGCGGGTTAGCGGAGGACCCAGGTTCAGATCCGGCCTGGGACCCTTTACACATGTCTCCCCTTTTAAAACGGTCACCCTGCAAAACTAATGTCTTTCGTTTTTTGTAAAGCACTTTGAATTGCCTTGTGTTGAAAGGTGCTATATAAATAAACTTGCCTTGCATTCAAGGACAATGTGGCCAAAAATAAACAACACTTAGAATATTAGTTTCTTGTTTAATTGCAAACTGACCCAGGGCCAGTGATGGAGTCATAAATCAGAGTCAGCTGGGCCTCAGGTGAACGTTTTCCCAGGCAGAGCGTGGGAGTCGAGGAGGGGAATTAGAGAAATGAGAAAGGGCCTAGGTGTTGTCAGAGTGTGTTGTTGAAGCGTTGCTGAGTTTTATCCAAAAGATTTTTCCTGGCTAAATATTTATCCGATTCTGACAATGTGGTTGCAACGCAAGATTTCAGAACGAGCGAGACTTGGTTAGAAACGTTTTATTTCTCACAAATACAGATATTCTGTATATAATCTGTCTATCTGAGCCTGTCAGAGGCAAGGACCTATTTAAATAACTGTTGTCACCATAAGACACTTGGACATAAAAAACTGAAGAAAAATGGGGTCCAGGTTGAAAGTCCCCCTTCTATGAGGTGTTTAAGCTGTACAAATGACCATCAGTACTGTCCATTGTTCATCTATCCACTTTGGAGGAAGCTCCTACAGTGCATCAGAGCCCTGACACCTCTATGACAGCAGATATTGCTCTGGTACCTGAAGACACTGGGGAAAGCGTCAGCCGCCAGGTGATGGACGAACAGCAGGTAGGCCAGGCAGGCCAGAGACTCTTTGGGGTACCGCACCTCCTCCTCCAGGAAGCCCGGGACCTGCCTCCTCCTCAGCAGGGGCTGGAACACCAGGCTGGGGAGGGACTCGCCCACAGCACTCAGGCTGGTCTGTGACACACACACACACACACACACACACACACACACACACACACACACACACACACACACACACACACACACACACACACACACACACACACACACACACACACACACACACACACACACACACACACACACACACACACACACACACACACACACACACACACACACACACACACACACACACACACACACACACACACACACACACACACACACACACACACACACACACACACACACACACACACACACACACACACACACACACACACACACACACACACACACACACACACACACACACACACACACACACACACACACACACCACACACACACACACACACACACACACACACACACACACACACACACACACACACACAATTAACAAACCATCTGGCAGTGTCGACCAACCAAATGTGAGTCCTGTATCTGCTGATATGCTGTGTCATCGGTCAGGACACCTCACCCCAAACTGCTCCTGTGGGTATTGTCCACAGTCTTGATGTATTACATGTCTAATATAATATGTGATGTAAGGCGCTTTGAGCACTTGTAAAAGTGCTAAAATAAATGCCATGAATTATTAGTGTATATATATATATGTGAGGGTCTAAGGACAGAGAGTGTCGTATTGTCATACTGATATTCTGTACAAACTGTGAAGTCCACTGAGACAAATGTAACATTTGTGATATTGGGCTATATAAATAAACATTGATTGATTGATTGATATATATATATATATGTAGACAAAGAGGAGCTTGTCTGCTAAATACAAATAAATAAAACATATGCTATAAAATAAACCTCCAATCCAACAAAGTAAATAATTAGGTAGAACATACATTTAAAAATCATATAAATCTAGAACATTTAAAATATCAATATTGTATTAGTGCAGACAGATTATGAAGTAAAGTTGCATTGCCTTATTGCTGTAGTAACTACCCCGATTAGCAGGACCCATCCCAACCTTCATACTCCAGTATACAAATCGCTTTTCACACAATATTAGTGATTTAATTTCCGTACCAAAATGTCTGTGGCGAAGTCCCTGAGGGGGGACTCTGGCAGAGTGTCGGGGTCTTTGAGCTGCGCCTCCAGCAGAGTGTGACTCAGCGTCTTCATACAGCTGCAGACAGGAAGACAGAGTCAACGTTCAGCATGCTGCAGATATTTAATAAGCAATCATCTAAAACTTCCCACTCACAACTTCAGCAGTTCTGTCCCCAGCTCGTCCTCCTTGTCCCGGCCCAGCTCCCCCCCGACCCTGTCTGTTCTCTGGATGTTCCCCTCTCTGTTCTGGAGGTTCTGCCTGGCTTCCTGGACAAAGGGCTTGACGAAGTCTGTGATTTCATTGCAGCAGCGACACAGGGAGAACACGTCGTCCTCCTCCTGCTCCTTGGTGTGAGGCAGAGGCAGTTTGGCCAGCTGGTCCAGCACAGAGCACAGAGTCATGCCCAGAGACGAGGCCTTCCGGCTGCCCAGGCACAGCAGCACTGAGAGGGAGACACGGAGGAGAGGTGATGCATCTGTCTGAGTCCACATGTGGAGCAAGTACATTCAGAACATAGTTCTAGTAAATCTGCTACAGAAAGTGGACTAATGCATCCTGGGAAGATGCAACGCCAAATATTTGGATTATTTATTACAACACATTTTCATGCAAAAGTTGCAGTAAATGCTTTAACCTGTTTTCCAGGTCTCAGGCTCGAAAATGACATTCCCAGAACAAATGACCATATCTTCCCTTCTAAAAAGGGGTAAATTAATAATCTTTTTTCTCAAAGCAATGATAAACCTGTGAGTTGGATGTAGAAGAGTCAGAATCAATATAGATGTTTTTATTTTAAAGTAAATTCAGATTGAACATAGTAAAAAAAATTAAATGATAGTGTCCGTCCAAAAGAAAAAAATTACTTATAGTGAAAACCACCCTTGAATGATGGGATAGTAGACTAAAAGCTTTAGGAATCCAAACTATAACATATAATACGTACCCTGTATCAAGATTGATGCAAAACAAGTGCAATTTGACCTTTTTAGAGAGATTTAGCAACAACAAAGCACTTCTTTGCGGATTTTCCATATCTCTGGCCCCCCTCGTTCGACTTTTTAACCGTCAGAGCCAATAGAATCGAGGGGAAGTTCCTAAATCCACCTACACGTTACCAAATAAGGAGTGAGAGTGATGCGTAGCCAGAATACCCAAAACAGGAAGCTGTCATACACTCTGGTAGCTATCATAGCAGCTAATATGAAAACTCAGTTTTTGACATAAAAATGGAATGATGGATTATCAGTCATCATTTCAAAGTGACACAGACACATTGGATTAACCCAGTGGTTCTCAAACTTTTTCTGGCATTCCCCACTTTGAACAGGTGGGCCAAGCTTAAAATGGTCAAATGTATCGTTCTACAACAGGGGTCTCCAACCTTTTTTAGGATGAGAGCTACTTTCAAAAAAATAAAACAAGTCGGGGGCTACTTTTACTCCTCTTTTTCTGTTTTTTTGCAGTGTATATATTTAGCACATTTTAACATTATTATATTCTTACCTTTAACCTTTGTGTGCTGTTTGGGTCTGTGGGACCAGTTTTCAGTGAAAAGAAAATGTAAGATTTTTTTTTAAATGTTGAAGTGAAATGCATCAATCTGGTGCACTTTGAGCACAAAATGAATTTATGGATACATCTCTCAACACTCTGAAAGGGTTCTATTTCGTCCCTACTGACCGCCAGAGGCGGTGCTTTCAGCACTGGATATGTCCATCGCGCGCATGCGCAGCTCGAGTACCAATACCAACAAAGTCACCTGTGACCCACGTGACACCGGCTATATCAGCCGGTGTCGTCAGAGGATCTGTTCCTTTCATCTTCTCGCTGCGCGAGGGTACCATGGCTACATTTTTGTAGCCTACAGCGTTCAGGTTTGAACGTTTTGATCTGAGGGATTTCTCTGCAAGCAGCTGGCCGCGTGCAGCTTCGTGACTGACAGTCGGAGCTACGGGTCGTTAACGCGTTCTCCAGGAGCTGTGGCCGGCTGTGCGCTGTGCAGAGCCTCGACAGACAGGTTGGTGTCAGCTTGTTGCTGGTGATGGCTGTGTCCCCGCACCCTCTCCCAGCCAAGTTGTCCTGATTGCTGTCTTATTTTTTGTTTGGCTTAGACTTTCTGGTGACGACAGTGTTCCCGCTTCCTCTCCCATAAAGTTGCCCTTATGCTCTTTTGAAAGTTCTGCTTGTGGCGTTGTGCCCAAGCGATCATTAGCATTTGAGTCCCAGCTTTGGCTGTGTCCCTCATTCAATTGAACCCGTTTTTCGTTTAGATGCAGAGAGTAAGGTAAGTACTTTCTATTTCTTAGAAGCTATCATCTGGTCTTAACATTTGTGTTCTGACTTGGTCGCTTGATTGTTAGCAGCAGCCGCTTGGCTAACACCTTGTTGTTAAGCTTAACTATTAACTCAGCCGGTGAGGGCAGTGCTCCCGCTTCCGGTAACATAGGGTTTGATTGCAGTAGCGCTAGATCGTTGTATTACTACTCCTAGTACTAGACTCCTAGTACTAGACTCCTAGCACTAGGATGATATGCAGAGAACATCTTCACTGCAGGTGCTGTGTGCTCCGCATATGTGGTTACTACTGTAACCATGGCCTACGGTTCTATGCGGGCTGTTCTCTTTCTTAGAAGCTAATTATCTGGTCTTAACATTGTGTTCTGACTTGGTTGCTTGATTGTTAGCAGCAGCCGCTTGGCTAACACCTTGCATGTACTGTTAAGCTTCATTATTTAACTCAGCGGTAAACGCATGGTATGGTTGCAGTAGCGCTATATCGTTGTATTTACTGCTCCTAGTACTAGACTCCTAGTACTAGACTCCTAGTACTAGACTCCTAGTACTAGACTCCTAGTACTAGACTCCTAGCACTAGGATGATATGCAGAGAACAATCTTCACTGTGTGATGTGTGCTCTGCATGTGTGGCCATTAAGGAGGATTTCATCCTCCCAATATTATATTATCTAGTGGGCAGCCGTTTGGCTGACACTTTTAGGCACCGGCCACAGTTACTACTGTAACTAAAGTTCCAAGCCGTAAGTACTGGCCATAGTCAATACCGTAAACGGCTCTATGCTGTGTAAGTACTGGTCATAGTTACTACTGTAACTACGGTTCCAAGCCGTGCAAGTACTGGCCAGAGTTACTACTGTAACTACGGCTCTATGCTGTGTAAGTTCTGGCCATAGTTACGACTGTAACTACGGTTCTAAGCCGTGTAAGTACTGGCCATAGTTACTACTGTAACTACGGTTATATGCCGTGTGAGCACTGGCAATGGTTACTGCTGTAACTACGGCTCTGTGCTGTTCTCTTCTTTCGAAGCTAGTTATCTGGTCTTAAACATGTGTGTTATTTGACTTGATATCGCTTGATCGTTAGCAGCAGCTGCTCGGCTAACGTCTTGCGTGTACTGTTAAGCTTCTTTATTTTACCCAGCTAGGTGAAGGGAGTGCTCTCGCTCCCGCTCCCTCTACCGGTAATGCGGATGTAGCTACATCCCTTTTTCTGTTTGGTGAGTAGTAGCACCGCTCTACTCTTCCCGTTCAGCAGGTAGCTGGTGAAGGCTGTGTTCCCGCACCCGCTCCCGGTTACGCTGCATCTGGCATTCGTCTCTAACTCAACCAGTGAAGGCAGTGTTCTCGCCCCCGCTCCTGGTAGACGCCAAACTGCCTCGTTTTTCCGTTAAGCAGGTAGTCGGTGAAGGCTGTGTTCCCGCACCCGCTCCCGGTTACGCTGCGTCTGGCAGTCGTCTCTAACTCAACCAGTGAAGGCAGTTCTCGCCCCCGCTCCTGGTAGACGCCAAACTGCCTCGTTTTTCCGTTAAGCAGGTAGCCGGTGAAGGCGGTGTTCCCGCACCCGCTCCCGGTTACGCTGCATCTGGCATTCGTCTCTAACTCAACCAGTGAAGGCAGTGTTCTCGCCCCCGCTCCTGGTAGACGCAGAACTGCCTTGTTTCTCCGTTAAGCAGGTAGCTGGTGAAGGCTGTGTTCCCGCACCCGCTCCCGGTTACGCTGCATCTGGCATTCGTCTCTAACTTAACCAGTGAAGGCAGTGTTCTCGCCCCTACTCCTGGTAGGTGCTGAACTGCCTTGTCTTTCCGTTAAGCAGGTAGCTGGTGAAGGCTCTGTTCCCGCACCCGCTCCCGGTTACGCTGCATCTGGCATTCGTCTCTAACTCAACCAGTGAAGGTAGTGTTCTCGCCCCCGCTCCTGGTAGACGCGGAACTGCCCTGTTTTTCAGTTAAGCAGGTAGCTGGTGAAGGTTGTGTTCCCGCCCCCGCTCCTGGTAGACGCTGAACTGCCGTGTTTATTAATCCAGCCAGGTGAAGGCAGTGCTCTCGCTCCCGCTCCCTCTGCCGGTAACGTGGGTGTAATTACATCCCTCTTTCTGTTCGGCGAGTAGCAGCAACGCTCTACTCTTTCCATTAAGCAGGTAGCTGGTGAAGGCTGTGTACCCGCTCCCGGCTACGCTGCATCTGGCTACCTACGGAATGGCTCATTCATGTAGCGCCTGTATGGCTTTTTTTGAGCCCGAGGACGGCCACGACCGCTGCCCCTCCTGCCTCGGCCGCCTCTGGCGGTCAGTGGGGACGAAATGTGAGCATCTGAGGGAGGTTCTCACGGTAAACGCCTGCATGAGCTGTAGCTGCATGCCTCGGGCGCTCAGAGTGGCTAGAATCACTGAGGTGGAACGTCTGGCAGCAGCCAACAGACACCTCTCCTTGTCACATCCTCCTCCAGATCAATTCGGACGTTCCCGGCGACTTGAGGGAGTGATGGCTATGTGTGCTCCCCCCAATAGAAGGACTAGAAATAAGCTGTCCTCTAAAGTGGATCGGCTAGCTGCCGATAGGTGCATGATGAAGTCGCCTCTTGGCCCTTCAGCCTGGGCCCGGTGTAGGGGCTTGCTAGTGGGGCTGCTAGCGGGCCTGTCCCCCTTCGGTTGACGCCCCTCCTTCGGTTGGCGCACCTCCTTCGGTTGATGCACCTCTGTATGAGGAGGCCTTGTCGCTGGTACAGACTCGTCGCCAGGTTTCGCTGGCCCAGTCACCACTAACGGAGGCATGTAGGAGAGTCCTCCTTAGCGTACCAGTCGAGCCAGGAGAGCTGGTTAGGTCAGCTGCCCTGGAGGCACTGGAGCGTGCCGCCCAAGCTAGGCAGACCAGGCAGCAGCTCTCGGGTCTTCGCAGACCTGTGCCCACTCCCAGCAGGCCCAGGGGCCGCTCTAGCAGCCGCACTCAGCCGCCGGATTACAGGGGTGGTCTGCAGAGGCCTTAGCGGCGCGACCCAATGACTTTCGTGCCCCAGGTCGCCTGCCTTCCAGACGGCCTCGTGCCCCAGTGCCCCCCCGGTCATCGGCTGCTTTCCCAGCAGCAGCTCAGTTACTGGGCGGTCTGTACTTCCGTCCCTTGGGTGGTTTTCACCTTAACCCAGGGGTACGGACCGCAGCTCCGGCCCCTAGCCTTCGGCTGGGTCTAATTGACAGTCGTCAGCGATGCGGCAGGGGCCCTAGCTCTGGCCCAAGAGTTGTCCGTCCTTCTGTCCAAGGACGCAATCAAGCCAGTAAGACCCTCTGCTTAGCCCAGGGGGTTCTACTCGGCGTACTTTCTCGTGAGCAAGAAAGTCGGCGGATTTCGCCCGATCTTGGACCTCAGAGGAATCAACAGATTCCCGAAGGTGCTGCCATTCTATATGCTGACCACTGCATATGCACAGGTGGAGTGGTTCTCAACCGTGGACTTGAGGGATGCCTACTTCGACGTGGGCCGGGCAAGATGGTGCCTTATATTCAGTTCCTCCGGCCCTTGGGCAGACTGGCAGCTGCCTCGGCCGCTGGGCCCTTAGGCCCGCTGTCGTTGCGCCCCATGCAGATGTGGCTGAACAGCCTCCACTTGGACGCCAAGTGGCACAGGCACAGGGAAGTCAGGGTGTCGCAGCATTGCCTCCACTCTCTGTCACGCTGGAGGGGCAGGGCCTATCTCCAAGTGGGCGTGCCCATGAGCGCCATCCCATCCCGCCAGGAGACCATCACCATAGGTGCATGTCTCTCAGGGTGGGGTGCAGTGCAGCAGGGCAGGACCGTTCAGGGTCAGCGGTCTGCCCAGGAGAGTGCGCGCCAGGTCAACGTGCTAGAGCTTCGGACTGTGCAGCTTGCACTCACGCACTTCCTACCCCAACTGGGGGGCAAGAATGTGTGTGTTCCTTGGGGACAGCATGTACGTTGTTGCTTAGACAACAGTCCCTTCTAGATAGTGGACGTTCTCACTCCACTCTGAATTTATGTGGCTGCGATTTCTGCCCGACATGTGAGGGTCGACGGCGCCACGGCGGGGTGCCACAGGTCGGTGTCCCTCTTTATGAGAGGGGCTTTACGGCAGCGTCGCCCTAGCACCCTGAGGGCTCCGGCTTGGGACCTGCCTCTGCTGCCGGATGCCCTATCATCTCCTCCCTTCGAGCCCCTGGCCCAGGTGGGGCTTAGGTGGCTGCCCACGAAGGCAGCATTTCTGCTTGCCATAGCCTCAGGGAAGCGAGTCGGGGAGTTGCATGTCCTCTCCATAAACAGTACATGCCCGAGGTGGGACTCTCAGGCGTTGCCCTTTGGGCAAATGTGGAATTCCGGCCCGGGGTCCTTCCACAAACCCACTTCAATCAGCCTGCCCAGCTGGCACGCTTTGACATTCAGGAGTACGGCACGTCGAAGTTGCTGTGCCCTGGGGGTGCCCAAAGGGTGTATATCAAGGCTACTGCCTGTATACGGTAGTAGGAGCAACTCTTGATTTTGCCCTGGCCGCACTGAAGGAGGTTATGCCCTCTAACCAGTGGCTGCCCCACTGGGTTGTCGATACCATCTCACAGGCTTACGGGGCCAGTGGCCGCCCTCTGCCATCAGGCTGAGATGCCACTTTACAAGGAGCGTCTCAACATCTTGGGCTGCCCTGAGGGTGGTGCCCCTGGAGACCATCTACGCCGCGGCGTCGTGGGTGTCTTCTGGCACATTCTCCAGTTGTCATCAGGTCAATGTCGCCACTCTCCATTCTTTCGGCGTGGTCCTTTTGCCGAGCTCCGCTGTTTCCAGTGGTGAGCAAGGGCTTGGATTCTTCATGACATTGTTGGTATAAGTCATCCAGTGCTGAAAGCACCGTCTCTGGCGGTCAGTAGGGACGAAATAGAACGATAGTTACGGCTGTAACTACGGTTCTATGAGTCCCGGATGACCGCCAGAGTTCCCTGTCACTCAGAATTCTTGTGTGCTCGCGAGAAGATTCTGGGAACAGATCCTCTGACGACACCGGCTGATATAGCCGGTGTCACGTGGGTCACAGGTGACTTTGTTGGTATTGGTACTCGAGCTGCGCATGCGCGCGATGGACATATCCAGTGCTGAAAGGTCATCCGGGACTCATAGAACCGTAGTTACAGCCGTAACTATCGACCTGTATACTTTTCAATAATCCAAACATCTTTAGAATATGATCACAACCAATAACAAATCATTTAAACTTGTGTATTCTTATCTTATGTTACCTAGTTAGCATTCTTTCTTTTTATTTATGCATATTTTACTAATCACTTCCCCTTTTAAACTGTTTACTGTCCTATAGCCTACACATTGGAATGATTTCTTACTTTATTTTGTAGAACTAGGCTATATTAAATAGATAAAGGTGTGTTTTCTCTCTCTCTCTCTCTCTCTCTCTTTCTGTCTCTCTCTCTGTCTCTGTGTCTCACTCGCTCACAGAGGCTGTGTGCTCCTCCGTGGCGATGATGGCTTGCGTTAAAAGATAATAATAAACATAGGCCTATTTGTAAAGTGGGGGGGACACAAACGGGATTTCGAAAAGTGTCACGGTTAAACTCCTTATGAAGTGGTGAGGTGCCGCTCCACATTGCTTTTCTTCCTGACTGCAACGCTGTTGTGTGTGGTGTGTGTGTGTGTGTGTGTGTGTGTGTGTGTGTGTGTGTGTGTGTGTGTGTGTGTGTGTGTGTGTGTGTGTGTGTGTGTGTGTGTGTGTGTGTGTGTGTGTGTGTGTGTGTGTGTGTGTGTGTGTGTGTGTGTGTGTGTGTGTGTGTGTGTATGAGAGATTTTTACATATGTCTACAAATGACTTTGGTTTCAGTTGTGTGTGTGTGAGCAGGCTCGGATTGGCCATCAGGAGATTCGGGACTTTTCCCGTTGGGCCGCTGCCGTTGGTGGGCCGCTGGCTCTGGCATAGGTGGGCCGTGGACTTTCACAGCGCCGCTGTGCCGGTACCGCATCCGCCGCCGCAAACACCCGCCGTTGCGAGGCTCTGGCGGCTCCGGCAGGTCCGGTGCAGCGGTGCTGTGAAAGTCCACCGCCGTTGCGAGTCTCCGGCTGTAATAATCCACTACCGTCCGCGAGGACCCAGGTCAATAAAAAAATTAAAATCTCCCGTTCATCGCGTCCATTCGCGACCCACCTATCACATCTCTGCGCCCCACACTTTGAGAAACACTGGATTAACCTATGGATTAACCTTCAGCCGCGTTTTTCTCGTTTTGATGCCATTGAACACGACTTTTGATCAGAAACAGCAACAGATAAGACATTTCTCCCGTTTTTGCTCCATAGAGCTCCGTGTTGTGATGTGTGTTTGCTTCCCCTGTCGCGAGTTCTGATCGATCAGTGATGATACTAATACCTCTAGAACAGGGGTTCTCAAAGTGCGGCCCGCGGGCCAATGGCGGCCCTCGGAAATGTTTCTGGCGGCCCGCGATAGTTAATGTGACACGCTGAAATGCATGCATTATATTTTAATCCTCCATGGTTGTATCTAGTAAGAATTAGAATGGAATTTAAGAATGGTAAAACTGCGCCCCCTGGGTTGTCATTCATAAATTATGAATGACAGCTTGTGGAAAGTTTGCTAGACTACTGGTTGCATGGCAACTAGGCATCTCGCGAGTTGCGGTAATTGGTTAGTACAATAAAGAAAGGATTTGTTTTGGAATTATTTTGTGTTCCGTTTTTTCTTGGGCGGCCCTCAATCCAATATTGGGTACCTAAATTGGCCCTCACTCATCAAAACTTTGAGAACCCCTGCTCTAGAATCTGTGGAATCTCAGCTTGCTAGCTAATATCTTGTTTGTGCAGATCCGATAAGTAATAAAGTATTTATACCTAGAGTTCTGTGCTAAGTGCGTTAGCATTTTTTCCGCTCAGGGCTAATTTAGACGCTTCTTGTGAGACTTGTGCTTTGTTTCGGTAAAAATGGTTCGTATCATCAGTTAGCCGAGTTTCTTCCCGTTAAGTGAGTATGACACATTCATAGGTTTTTAAATGTTAAGAAGCCCTGAGATACAGTTTCGTGAAAAAAAAAAGCTTAACAGAATATGTCATGCTTCTCTCCGCTCTGTATCACAATAAAGTGAATATCTTTGGATTTTGAAAACATGTACTTGGAGTTTTAAAAACCGGGATGAAAATGTTTTTATATATTTGATAAATATATGTAATAAATTCCTCTTATCATAGACATAAAAAATATATATAAAAAAATATATATATACTTTAAAAAAATTATTTTTCACTGGCAACTAACAAAGTAGTCCACAGTTTTGCTCGCCGGTTCCCATGTCCCCACAGAATGAGTTTTTCGGCCCCATAAGTAATACATAACCCATACTGTGCCTTACCACAGTATCTGGCACTATATTGGATAGGGCCACCATACTAAATTGTTTTAATGAGCATTTTGTGTCCTGTGGCTCTCTGTTTCATTCTGTTTCTAATTCTGCTTCTGTGAACACCACAGTCGGTGACTCAGAACAATGTGGTCTGGAAAACCCTTTCAGTTTTACTCCTTTTACTGTTGATGTTGTTCGTGAAGTCTTAACCAAGCTAGATCCAACGTAGAACCTTTCTTTTTAAAGATAGCTGCAGATTTTATTGCTCCACCTCTTACTACTCTTTTTAACCTCTCTCTCAGCACGAACAAAATCCCAAAAGTATGGAAGTCAGCTTATGTCCTGCCACTACTAAAAGGAGGGGAGGCCACCTTACAATTATAGACCCATCTCTAAATTGTCAGTTCTGGCCAAGGTTCTTGAACGCCTCGTGAGTGAACAGGTAAAGGTGTTTTTATGTAACAATGACATCCTGTCTAAACATCAGTCAGGCTTCAGAAAGCAACACAGCACCATCACTGCCACAATGAAAGTGGTAAATGATATTACGAGTATTTTAGATAATAAGCAGAGTTGTGCAGCTCTATTTGTTGACCTATCCAAAGCTTTTGATACTGTCGATCATTGCATTTTGAAGCAAAGGCTGGTCAGTATAGGCATGTCCAGCCATGCAGTGGGTTGGTTTGTAAACTACCTCTCTGAAAGGTCCCAATGTGTTCACTTTGATGGGCTGTCTTCTGAGTGGTTAAACATGGTGTACCACAAGGTTCAGTTTTAGGTCCGCTATTATTCTCTATCTATATTAATAGTTTAGGTGAAAATGTCGAAGGAGCAACCTTACATTTTTATGCGGACGATACCGTTATGTACTGTGCAGGTCCCTCGATTAACGAGGCTGTTAATTACAGGCTGTTTTTAACATTATTCAGGCTCAGCTCTCTGAGCTTAAGCTTCTTTTAAATGTGGATAAAACCAAGGTAATGCACTTTTCGAAAGCTAAAGCTAAAAATACACCAGAGGCTGCTTTGGATATTGTAACTACGCAAGGAATACAACTTGAAGTGGTTACCTGTTACAAATACTTGGGTATCTGGCTTGATGACTGTCTCACTTTTAAATTTCATGTCAATAACCTGCTTAAAAAGCTGAGGGTTAGGCTAGGTTTCTTTTTCAGAAACAAGTCCTGTTTCTCGCTTGAGGCCAGGAAAAGGCTCTGTGACCTTTTGACCTGTGCTGGATTATGGTGATTTGTTATATATGAATGCACCTGCCAATTACCTGAGCAAGTTAGATGCTGCGTATCACAGCGCACTGAGATTTTTGACAAATTGTAAAGCACTTACTCATCACTGTACCCTGTATACCAAGGCGGTTATGCCATCACTAACTGTACGGAGGCTCAGTCACTGGTACTCTTTCATTTACAAAGCCATGTTGGATAAACTACCATCTTATATCTGCTCCCTGATCTCTCTGCGAATTGAAAGTACTTATTGCCTGAGATCGCATGCTGTGGTTTTATTAAATGTGCCAAGTGCTAGGACTGTCTTAGGGAAGAAAGCTTTTAGATGTGCAGCTCCACTAACATGGAACAGTCTGCAAAAAGAATGGAAAATTACCAAGCTAGTACCACTACATGTTTTTAAAGCTCGGTTGGATGCTACACAATCAGATGCTGTTGGTACCTGTACTTGTGGTTAAATATGTAAATTGTAATCCCTGTACATTTTGCTGTATGATGTCCTTTTGTTGTTCTGTTGTTTATGTTTTTATGTCTTCTTGTGGAACCTACTGCTGCAGGTCTCCCTTGAAAAAGAGATCATTGATCTCAATGGGATTTTACCTGGATAAATAAAGGTTTTGAATTTAATTGAATAATGAATCATCTTCAGCAGCAGCCCTGACAGTACAGATGTGTTACCTCTCTGTAGAGGCTTCAGCAGCAGGTGGAGGCTCTCTGCTATGGCCACGGGGTCGTCCTGCTCCAGCTGCTCCAGCAGGCCAATCAGAAGCTCTTTGGGTCTGCAGGTCTGAAAACAAAACAAACACTAGTCCATAGTGCAATTTTGATATAAATTCAATTATTTCTACAGCCCTCTGTAACATTGTTTTAAAAGTGCTATATCAATGAAAATCGTACCTACTACGCATCTACACTGTGCTAGTTTGGATAGTGGATCTTATCAAATTATAACTTATGTTTTATCCTATATATTTTATGAACAGACCTGTAGCAGGTGGTTGAAAATGGCTAGGCATTGAGAGAGCTTCTCGCTGTCTTTGTTCATCAGAACCTGGATCAGAGGAGGCAGCAGGTTCCAGCCCATACACCTCACTATCTCCTGCAGAGAGGGGGACAAGAGGAGAGTTAATGCAGTGTGCAACACACACGTGAACAAGTCTAAGTGCTGGAACAGGGATCAGCCTCAGTACCTGGTTCTTCTCATCCAGTACAATGCTGAGGACCTGGGCGCTGTCACCCTCCTCGATGCAGGTCCTTCCAGAGATGGTGAATACGTCATGGTCCTCTGAGGTGTAGCTGTCATCAGGGAGGGCTTGCTGTATTAAAGAAAGACAGGTGAAGGATTAAAAACAAACATGTAAAGAGTTTTTTTGTAGGACATGATAATAAATTCATTTGATATGGTCAAAATGCTTGTTTCCAACTGCTCAATTTGCTGCTTTTATTTGATTGTAGAGTGAATACATTTGAGGTAGGGTGGGCAGTATAACACTAATATATCAATATTGTGCCATAGGACGAGATATCATCTTAGATTTCTGATATTGTCATATTGCATCGTTTCTTACCTGGTTTTTAAAAATACATTATAGTAGAGATGTCATTTTCTGAACTTACTAGACTGTATGTTTATTTGCCTTTACCAACCCATTACATCCACATAACTCATTATAATTCATCAAAAATGTCAGTGTATTTTTTGAAAGCACCACAGTCCACTCTACAATATAGATATTGAAGTTATCCATAGTCCATGCAAAATATGTAAATATTTCATTGGAGAACCCAGACATGAATAGTTGTAAAGTGTGTGTGTGTGCATGTCAGGAGGTGGGTGTGGTGACTCACACATCTCTGGACCACATCGCTGAGCTGCTCCAGAGCCATCCTCTCTGTCTTTGGGTTATCTTCACACAGAAACTCCTCCAACACAAACAGGATGCTTCCTGTCAAAAGTAATGCAAAACATATAATAATCAAGTATAAATCTCTCCTAATCTAAGTGCATACTCCCACAGCTGCATGTGCAAACATTTTGATTGTGATTTGTTAAAGTCAGATAAACAACGTGCCTGCTGTAAACATAGAAGTCTAAAAGAGAATTAATGCCACTGAATACATCTGAATTAGCCTAGCCTTTAGGCATTACAACGTGTTATTGTGCTAGCCTAGCTATACAAACACAGTTAAAACAACACTCCCTGTTTCCGAATATAAAAGTGAAAAACGGAACAAAATGAACAGAAATGTAGATCCCCACCTTAGCACACTACATGTCCAAACAGCCCGGTGACAATACCATGCTAACGCTTCCGGATTAAAGCCATGATTAAAGCGCGAACGGCTGACTTGTCCGTTAGGCTTGCCGTAGAAGGAACTACGTCATATGTCAGAGTTCAAGCTGTAGCAAACAGGAACAACATGGAGACGGGGGAGAGGAGAAGGAGCGAAGGCTCTGCTAAAACTACTAAAAATGGTAGGTTTTCACTAATAATATGTTCTTACTTATCCATATCAGGCTTTCCGAATATGTGTGTATCCTGGCATGTGTCAGAAAGAGTTAAAATATGTATACATGTGTAGTTTCTCAATGACTGGAACACAAGTTCAACAGGCCTTTAGTGTTTTCATCAGTGGTGGAAAGTAACGGAGTACATGTACTCAAGCACTGTACTTAAGTACACAATTAGGGTACTTCGGATTTATTTGAGTATTTTCTATCCGTGCCACTTTATACTTCTACTGCACTATCATTCAAAGGGAAATATTTAGATTTGACTTCACTACATTTATTTTGCAGCTTAAGTTACTAATCTAATGTTTACATATAAAAAACAATAATATATATATATATGTATGTATGTTGATTATAAAAAATAAAAGAGTGAATGCAAATTGTTTTAGTATTTTTAATGTAACAACTTTTTAAAGTTCTAATCTAAAGCGTGAAAATGTTCTGCAGTTCATTTTCCTGATCATACTTATATACTTTGACTTAAGTTCTGATCTCAATTGAGTACTCTTACTTGTAATGGAGTGTGTTTACAGTGTATTATTAGTACTTCTACCTAAGTAGAGGATCTGAATACTTTTTCAATCTCTGATTTGAATAATGTAATGGTGTTGCTGGCAGGGCGGACAGGCGTCAGAACGGCTGCTTCTGAAGAAGAAGCAAGAAGGTGAGAAATAACATATTATTTTCATTTGAAGTCCCTGTTTGGAGGATGCCAGATAGAGTTGAACTTAGTGTTCCTAGAGAGTGTACCTTCTCAGACACTTATCTTTAAGACTGTACTTTGATTGTTTTCTCTACCTCCTCCACTAACCTCTTTTACAGCCAAAATGATAGTGAAACATGTCTTCAGTAAAAGCACTTCCTCTAATGTGTGAACTGTCCTCTGTCAGGAGAGAGTTGGTGAAGGACAAGTTAAGGCAGCAGTATGATCTGGAGAAGAGAGCCCTGAAGATAGTGGAGCGTCTCCTGGAGGACAACGTGACGGAAGACTTCCTGGTTGACTGTGTAAGTATCAACTGAGTTCACTTTTGTACTAAATCAACAGAAACTCCAGCACACAGCTCACCCCTTAATATTCTAGTGTTAGTGAGACATCTACCGGACATGAGCTGCATCTCACTTCGGTTAAATGGATTCCTTGCGTCCCTCACTTGCGTCGTTTCCCTGCGTCTAGTCCCTCCCACCAGGGAAGCATGGAGAGACGCAAGGAAACCACGAGAAGCAGGGAAATGAGTTTTAAGAGCAATGGGACGTCCTTTCCTCCGGAGCGTCACGTGAAGCGACGTCCGTTTGTGATGACGCCGCACAGCTGATCGTCTGACAGCAGCCAGATCAGTGCATGCGCTGCATTGTCCAATCAGTGAGCGATACACAGTAAGGGGGCGGGGCGAGTGTCTGAGGATTTCACCGGAGGATGGTCTGGTAGTTCCTCGATTATCGCTCCTCCGTTATCGCTCCTCGATCCTCGGTCCTCCGGCACAAATAAGGCCACTGGGACGGTACTCAAGATGGCGCAGACAGATCAACTTCCGGTGAGACCGAGACCAAGGAGCGAGGAAATGAAAATAACCGAAGTAAGACGCACCCACTGCCCAAGCTTTGAACAGTATTCCCTGCCATATCATGTGATGTTTCTTCCTGACATCACCCTGCTCCTATGACTCTTATGTCACTGCACATCCACGTGAATGTTGATCTTTTCATGTTCTTTTCACACGGATTTCCATCCGGATGAAATGGGCCTTTTCCTTTGTTGATTATGACATTTCTTCTGTCAAAAACATGTGTCTCTCAACATTTTAAAATATGAACTATGTCGATATCATTAAAAGTGAGGCTTAAACAATTGTGACATTAAAGATAATAGTGCATTGACATAACATTTTAAATGTAATCTCCTCTCAGCTTTGAGGTTTTCTTCCAATACACAGTGAAGTAGTTCATTTCTGATTTAAATGCTATCCTTTAGTCAAAGCCATTATTATGATACATTACATTACATGTCACTTGTTAGACGCTTTTATCCAAAGCGACTTACATACTCAATACTGTGGACAATCCCCACAGGAGCACTTTGGGGTGAAGTGTCTCAGGGACACAACGACATGCTGACTGCAGTGGGGTTTGAACCTGCTCCCCTGATCCCAACACTAACGCTCTATCCACTGCACCACACGCCTCCTATACATATGATACATGACTTGCAGCATATAGTTAGGGTTCTGATTGGGTACATGGTTCAAGCTCTCTACCAGGTTAACTACTGGGAAACAGTCATAAGAGATTACACATGTGGGATTTATTTTGAATGTGTAGTAAGTTATCAACATTAGGAGAAATCTGACTAAAGACACATATGAGCTATTCATGTCAAGGGGAAGTGAAATTCAAATAAACAGTATTGTTGTGTATAAGGGCTGACAACCAAAAGATGAATTGACTTGTATGGACTCAGCAGGGATAACATTCAGAGACCCATACTGCTACATCATTCATTCTATTTTTGAATGATCACCTGGTGCCTGAATTGTTTATTTATTAACCATCAATCTGGTGAATGTTAATGCTCTAAAAATGTCCAAACCCATCACTTCATGCTAAAAGGAAACCTACGCCTTCGGTTAAGACTGACTTTGTATTTGTGTTATGTATTATATTTCGTCAGTCTACTGTTTATGTCATTTTCACTGTCAAATACTGATGTGTAATTGTTTAGCTCTCTCAGTGACAGGCAATATCTCTGAAGTGGTGAAAGCAGTGGACTTTCTCTGTTTTGTATTGTTTTAAATAGTCATATTTGTTTTGTCTCCTTTCTTCACAGGCAAAGTTCATAACTCCTACTAATTACAAAGATGTCGTAGAGGAGAGGTTCATCGCTAAAATGTGTGCTTATCCAATATGTTCGATTAAACTGGGCAAGGTAAGAGCCTTTCACATCAGACTTTACAATCCCATGAGCATTAAACGTCATTGTGTCTCGTGTTCCTAACTGACTCTGCTCATTTATAGATCCCAACTCAAAGGTATCAAATATCGACAAAGACCAATAAGGTGTATGACATCACAGAGCGCAAGGTAAGGGCTGCTTCATGGATTCAATATTCAAATATCCTAAACATTTATTTTGAAAGGAACTGTTAAGAAACTGTTCTTTTTGCACCCCTCTCTTGTGATCAGTGTTATTGCAGTAACTTCTGCTACAAAGCCTCCAAAGAGTTTGATCTCCAGATATCCACTTCACCTCTGTGGCTCAGGCCGCATGAGACGTAAGTGTACTCTTCTATTCATTGATGATTCATTATAATAATCATCTTGTACATACTAAAACATCATTACTGTTTTTCATCACTGACAGTCCTCCAGAAATTAAATTGATGAAGAAAGGAGATGGGTATGTATTTTATTAAATATACTATAGAAACAACTACATTACATGTCATTTGTTAGACGCTTTTATCCAAAGCGACTTACGTACATTCAGTACTGTGGGCAGGAGCAATCTGGGGTGAAGTGTCTCAGGGACACAACGACATGCTGACTGCAGTGGGACTCGAACTTGCTACCTCCTGATTCGAAGTCGAGCACACTTTCCACTGAGCCACAGCCTCCCAACTAGACTTATATTACATAGTTCTTAAGGTGTATAATCCCACATCTTTCAAACAATGTTTAGACCTAAACAATTCTGTCATTTTATTACTATTAATATATTATATGAAGTATTTGATTTGATTCAAGCTCAGCAGATGTTTGCAGCAGCCAAACAATGTCAGGAAAACACAGATTTTTCATTTTAGACTTCTTTATTCAGCATTATTCAACGTACTAAACATCTCCACCTTAAATAAGAGAGAAACAGGCTCAGCAAACATTTCTCATTAGCTCGCAGACCCTCCACCCTATATCCACCAATTAGTGATCAAAAAGCACCGATTTTTTCTTAAGTGAAACAGCTTTTTTCATTGAATGAAGAACAAAATAATCCTTTCTGGGAGAAGCTGACTGAACTGAAAAACTCCCATGATGCTACGCTATTTCACAACACCACCCAACTCTGTGTTTTTAGATTGAGCGACCCATATTGACAAAAAATGCAATATTATGCATTTTTAGTTTTTACATGAAAATATTTGCAACATATCTCAATAGTTTAGAGCAGATTCGACTAACTAATAGACACATTTTGTTTCATTTTCTAAATGTAATATAAGTCTAATCATTCATTCTTACCCATGTCTGTCCAGCGGGAGTTCTGGTGAGGAGGTGAGGCTGAAGGTACAGCGTCTGACAGAGGAAGACATTGAAAATGCTGCTCCCGCCGAGGAGCCCCTCAGCTCTGAGCAGGGTCCTGCAGACGGCCTCCCCCACAGTGAGAGCAGCGACACCGAACAGGAGCAGGACTTTGTCTCCAGCGTGGTGTCCCAGAGGCAGGGACCCAGGGTGCACTGGGGCGACCTGCCTAAACGCACAGATGAAGAGCACAAAGAAGAGAAGGAGAGGAGAAAGAAACGGGAGGGGAAAATAAAACGGGAATCACGAACAGAAGTTGAAACTGATGGTAAAAAACAGCCGTCATCTTTACGCACAGACACACCTCATGTCGAGCAGGCACCAGAGGAAGTAGCCAGTGTGGAAGAGGCTATAGCTAAGCTGAATTTATACAACTTATCTGAGACTCACGCTGCTCCTCCATCTGTTCACTCAACAACAAAAGCACAACACGCAAATCTTTTTGCTTCTCTACCTTGTGAAGACTCAAACAGCTCAACAGAAGGCAAACACCTCCCCTTTTCCACCCTGATCAACAGTAATCAGGATGATACAGCATCGAACATCCAGCCAGGCCTCAACATCACCCAGGTGGGGATGAGCAAGAGAGGTGCTGCCGGGCTTCGAGACCTCTTTAAAAACCACGCTGTTGCTGCTGCCCAACCCGACTCCATCAGGCTCAACCAGCTGGAGAGCCTGAGGAGAACGCTGAAGGAGTGGGGCACCGAGGAGACGTTGAAGTTCCTGTACGGCGCTGACCACTCACACAGCGCAGCTTTCCATGGTGTAAAAGAAGTAGAAGAGGATAAAGAGGAGGAGCTGGACGAAGACGACCTTGAGGATGAGGATGATGATGGGGGGCAGGAGAGACCGTCTGCTGCAGCTCCAGACTACCAGGCGCTGAGGCAGGAGACCCAGCAGGCGGAGATCAGAGTCAGGGAGTTCTATAAAGGCAGCCGGACTCTACCTGAGAAGAAGGAGCAGCAAGGAAACGAGGTGAGGGAAGGAGAGAGGAGGGGTGTTAATGAAGGGTGTTGTTGTGAGAGTCAGTGGCCACATGAAGGCACTGTATGAAACATCTTTGATACTGAAATCACTATGTAACACTTGCGCCTCTATTGGCTAGTGCAGAGGTTCCCAAACTTTTCAGCCCGCGTCCCCCAAAATAACTGTGCCAGAGACTGGCTACCCCCCGCCATGTGAATTGTCAACGGGGGGGGGGGGAGACATTCTACAGATGGCCAGTCCGCCCCTGAAAAATGTCTATGCACACATTATTAATAATAGTAATACAAATAACAGTGTTTCCCATACATCGACATACAAACCCCACAGATCCTCAACGCAACCGGTGTGTCTCACTCATTAAGGCAAGACACGGCAGGCAAAAACACAGTTTTTCATATTTTGTTCTATTTTGATTCCATAACATGTTTTCTTTCAGGCTTTTGGTAAGACAATTTACAAAATACACATTTAGGTGTTTATTTTACTATAGTTTGTCTATTTGCGTCTGTAGATTTCTCCTAAATTCACCAAAAGTTAGCATTCTAACGTAACATAAAGTACCGCGACCAATGTAATCAGAGGTATCGTTGGAAAGCTCCGTCTCTCCTGCACAATCTCATCGGATCCAAATATGGTTCCTTTGTATCAGCAACCAATCGTGAAAGTACAAAGGGGTCTTAAAACAAAAAAACTAAATCTCATTGGCTGGTGTCAATTTCTGACAACGTGATTCGTTCAGATGCGTCACGTGATGTGCTAAAACACTTCCTGGTTTAGCTTTCGCTGGAAATTTAAAATCTCAAAATGGAAAAAGAACAGCGAAAAAAACGTTCACAGAGAAGACTACAACAATTGTCACTTGCACGAAGCAAGGTTAGACAAAAAACAAATGACCCCGAACATGAAATATCTTCACGGAGTGCGTCGATGCGCAAGCTGTCATCCAAAGAACAGGAGGGTTTAGCTAGCGCCTCACTGCAATCTTTAAAGGTTGTTTTCTCAAAATGAGTTTTTTCTCCTATTCTGAGTGATAAATTTCAACTTCAGTAGCACGTAGATACACCAAACCTTCCAGTTATATTCCTATCAATATTATGAAGGTTTTTACAGAAGGGTTTGTTTAAATATCATTCATAGATACAATTATATATACCTAAAAACAAGGCGAAAATTGATATTTTAGGGCTGTTGACAGTATTTTCTGATTCATGGAGTTGTTATGACATTAGGGTCATGCAGAGTGAGATCGCTATCCCTTTAAAGAGCAACTTGCAGGTTAGACGCACCAGTGAATAAATGTGTAGGAAAATCATGTATACACTCGATTTTCAAAAATATATACAGAAATATACACTACAGTGACATCTGGCGTCGTTTTTGTAAGACATTTTTACTTCCGCATAAAAAAAGCCTCCCCATGTGACCTCCCACGTGTGACGTAACATGGGGGAGAGCGGCCGGTCTAACGTATGAATAAACATGGATCACAATGCTAGTTTTGACACAGAAGAGGTTGAAAATATATATTCGAATGCATAGGATTATAATTATGAGCCTGCTATGCGCCCAAGAGACCAGGAGCAGCCAAGGATTAGAAGAAATAACGGCCATCGGTGAGAAATGGAGCTGTGGTGTGAGGAGAACATGTGGAGAACAGGGCAGCTGTCTTGGTGAGTGACTGGTGTTAGCTACACAGTGGCGGAGCAGGGGGGTGGCCAGCTGAATCCTGGTCACCTTATTGGCCACCCCAAACACCCTCACCACGGGGGCCTAAACAATTTTAGAACATTAAGAAAAAAATGTTTAAGTTCATCCTGTTTAAGTTCATCAAGAATTAACATTAATAGGACGTTATATTGATAATGTACTCACTAAACTTACAATTCATTTAACTTTATTTTCTTCCAAAAGTTAATTATCCAAAGCCTCTGTACACCCCCTTCTATTTACATGTAATGGTTCGGTCCTGCCTCCAAACGTGGTGCAGCACCGTGGCACTTTCTAGCAGAGAGTGAGAGCATGTTCGGAGCAGGGATGCTAATACTTACTTGTGAACCATGTCTCAACGACTAACAAAGTCAGGCTTTCAAAAGAGAAAAGAAAGGAGAGAAAGACAAGAGAGAGGGACTAAAGGGCGACAGTATGTCACCCAGTTTTTCAAAGAAAATGTGGGTGTGGTCCATGAGTGGTGGAAATGTGTCTGTTAGCTACACGTAGTCCATTGTAAATAACAATTGTGTTTTTTTTTTTACTAAGATGACATTAAGTACTGTTAATATCTATACAGGTTTTTAATATCACTCCTCTTTTAGCTGACATTTAGTAAATGCAGGTACATTTTTAGCAAGAGGAGCGAAGGGGGGGGGGAGAGAGATGTAATATGGTTTCCTGATAAACGATTTGTTTGATAGGCTTCAGCTGTGGAGAGTATGTGCTGCAGGGAGGTGGATGCACCTCGCACAATGCATCCAGGAACGAAAGCTAGCTCCGGTCCTTTTCCTGTTAGGGAAACTGTGGACTCGATGTCCTGACAGACTCGAGTTTGTGCAACCTGCACAAACTGCATTTCACCATTTTTAATCATGTTGAGCTTGAATGTAAAATTACCGAAAAAATACCAGCTCACTAAACCATAACCGCTCAAACCAACTACAAACTACTACCGCGGATTTGGCAGAAAAGGAGTCCGAGAAAGTTGCTCCCCCATGTGACGTAATATGACGCGTTTGACGTATGACGTAAAAAGAAAAAAGCAGGTTTTAGTAGCAGAGCTCAAAACGGCTCCTTTCCCTCTGAAATCCTGCCCTTATGTCTTGTAAAACATATCAAATCCTGCATTAACTTTTTTAATTGTAATTTTCAGGCAAGGTTAAGCGACGCGTAAATGTAGTAAAAAAAAAAAAACCTGCAAGTTGCTCTTTAATACCTCATTCACACCAACAGCCTCTTAGCTCCGGAATCCGGTTCGTTTCAAGCACCAAAAAATTGTCCGGCCAGAGCAAGAGCACCACATACGTCACGCTTACGTCGAGGCGGGGGCAGAGACAGATCAACTCCTGAACAACAACAAAAAGCCCGCGTTTTATCCAGTTTGTACAACGATGGAGAAACTTAACCAGAGTTTCAGAGTTTCAGTGTTTCTGCCATAGACTGTATATATAAAGGTGTCTGCTCATGGTGAAGCAACGTGTCTGCGTGTTAAGGTGGAACCTGAGCATTCACGTTGATCACCTCTCATTATGAAACTATAAATATTAAACTTTACTTCACGTGTTCATTTGAGAACAGCTGTTACATACCTGGGTGAAGGTTACAGTTCATTTAAATGAAAGATACAACGTTACTCCACACTCATGGTTCAGTCCACCTTAAGAAATAAGACCGACCTCGAAAGCAGTTGTGTTTTAAAAAAACCTTTATTGACACGAGTACACTTTTTTATAAGAATATAACTAAACCACAGAAATGACTCCGGAAAAGCTGCAGATAGAGCCATAAGAAATTAATGCAACTGATTTCATCCGCGTGGTTTGGCTTTATGAAGCAGGTACGCAAACGGTTACGTCATGACGTAAACAATGACGCAACGACGCATTACCAGTCGGACTCTGGGCGGTGTGAAAAGAGCCAGAGCTAAACCGAAGAACTGGTTCTGAACCTGAGTTGCGTTGGTGTGAATGAGGTATAAGAGAGGGGTGTGGCGCGTGGATGTGGGTATGGGAGAGCGAGAGTGAGTGATGCCCCTTTCACACCAACGCGTTTTCAGCTCCGGCTCAGAGCTGGAGCCTGAAAAGTACCGTTTTTTTCCTGTTCACACCGCAGAGGCGCCGCCTCTTAGCTCCGGAATCCGGTTCACTTCCAGCTCCAAAAAATTGTCAGTCTAGAGGCAAGAGCTTCGGAGCTAAGAGGCGGCGTTGCTTACGTCTCTCTTACGTCGAGGCGGGGGCAGGGGCATGGGCGGGATCAGCCTCCTGAACAACAACAAAATGCTTGCGTATGATGTTTTGTTCCAAGTAAAGTCGTCCCTTGTAAAGTCGTCCGATGCCTTCCATTTCGTTTCGTAAGAGGATAACCAAAGCGAACAGCGCTTCAATACAATCGGCCGTTGTTGTTGTCGATGTGTGGGATTTCCGCACGGTTTGGATTTTATGAAGCAGGCACGTAAACGGTGATGTCATGACGCAGCAGCGACAGCTCTGGGCGGTGTGAACAGAGCGGGAGCAGAAAAGGGAAACCGGAGCTGAACCAGAAAAGCTCCCGCTCGGAGCTAGAAAGGGAAAAGCGCTGGTGTGAAAGCCGCATGAGTGAGTGAGCGAGTGAGTGAGCGAGCGAGCTGGGTATATGTTTTCTGGAAGGGAAACGAGGCAGCAGAAAAAGCTTAGGTCTGTGATGTATCTTGTGAAACAGAAGAACTAAATAAATGCAACCCAAGAAGAGCTCGCCTCTCTCCAGTCATTTGATAAAGTGGGTTATTGAACCCGAAACGTGTTGCTTCTGCCCTGGAAGACGACAGAGAGTCATCCCCCCTGTCTCCTCGACTACGCTCTGGGAGCCGACAGGAAAGTTCAACATTGGCGACCACGAAGGGACTGTTCATGTTCAACATAAAGACAGTGGTGAGAACATAAACAGAGTAAATAAACGGTGGAGATAAACCGTGAGATTTGCCGTGCTAATTAGCAAGTTTATGCGGCTGCAAGCTAAGCCAAATGGCGGCCCTAACGTAAACAAGCCGGAGGATTGCTACGAGCTAACAAGCTATTCCAACCCGTTCATGAGTCTAACTGCTACAGAGACACAGGTGGAATTTAAAATGGACAATGTTAATGAAATAAATAAAGTGTTTGGTCGTTTTAACCCTTTCATATGTGACAATGAGCCCAGTCGGCCGAGGTTTTCAAGCACAAACCCTTTTGCTCAAGACTGTGAAATACAAGGCCTAGGCCAACTGTTCTATAGTGCTACACCACAGTTCTGGGGGCATTTCTTCAATGGTGTTGAGAGCCATTCTTACCAACTCTGATGAGACCCCAAACCGCTGGTACTGGTTCTTTGGATACGTCACCCACGTCGGGTAACCGTCACCGCTGATTGAAGGCAGTAGCACAGGAAACACAATAACACAGTTGGATGAGTCACATATTGAAGTTGGGCAGTTAAAAGAAATAGTCTCTGATTCATGATCAGGGAGGGAGACAATCCTCCTTATTCTCCCTCATTTTCTCTCTCTTTGTGTCTCTCGCACCATACTGAATGTCTGTGTGGTGATCGGATACAACCTGTCCTTGTCGCTAGGCACTGATTTGCCCATTGGTGTTGTTTTGCCCTCAGGGTCTGGGCCCTGAGTGGTCAAGTCGTCTGCGCTCTTAGATAAGAGCACCTTATTTTCTCCCTCAGAGGGGCGAGAGCCCCCGCCACCTGTCGTTGGGATTTTCACAGCTTCATCTAGCAGGGCGTCCTTGGCCAGGTATAGTAAACCCAGAATGACGATGATGATGACTGCCTTCACACGCCAGCATCCGGTAGAGGAGAGAGACGACATCTGGAGGCGTGAATCCACTCCGCTCTACCTTGTACTCTCAGGGCTGTTCTGGTCACTATTAACACCTGGAAAGGACCTTTCCACCTGGATTAATACATCATGACCAATCTTAAAAGGGTGGGTGCGCTCCTCTCCAGGCTGAGGGAGCCTGTCAGCCACCTGCCTGTGAAACTTTCTCAACATGTCAGTTAGATATTTGACATAGTTAGTCATGTAATCATCTGTCCACAAAAGAGTGAGTTTGTGGGGTGTTACTGGGGGGCAAGACCCTGTGAACATTACCCTTCCCATCAATACTTCGTGTGGGCTAAGCCCTGTCGTTGCATTTGGTGCGGTAAGTGTTCATGCTGAACTGGACCACTTCTTCTTCTTGTCTGCTGGCATATCATGCATCTATCTACAAGGGTCTGTGTAGCTAGTGTGATGCCTGGAGCAAACCATTGTGACTTTATAATCCCATTCATCCCTCCTTTTCCTACATGTGATTTGCCATGTGCAACATGTGCCAAAACATGGAGGAATGAACGGGGACAAACCATCCGTCCGTCTGGGTGGAGCCACAAGCTGGACTCAGCGTCAAGTGTACAACCTCGTCTTAGCCATAAATCTTTCTCCCTAACATCAGCGCGGGCTTGCATGTCCGCGACATCATTAAAGGAAGGCAAACAAATGGTTTCTGCGGGTTGTGTTGAGGGGCATTGGAGCACCATAGAAGAGGAGGAAACTGCTGCTTGTTTAGCCGCGGTGTCGGCTAACGCATTTCCACGCGAAATAGGATCATTAGAATTTGTGTGAGCAGCACATTTAACTACTGCTAGCTGTGCAGGGAGCAGGATAGCGTCTAATAGCTCAGCTACTAACGCATGATGTTGAATAGGCTTACCAGCCGATGTTAAGAAACCGCGCATTTTCCACAAGACACCAAAATCATGGCACACACCAAATGCATACCTGGAGTCTGTGAAAATGGTTGCAACTCTACCTTCAGCCAAAATACACGCCCTGAGCAGAGCATACAACTCTGCAGCCTGAGCTGACGTGCCATTTGGCAAGGCCCGGCTTTCTAAAACTTCCCAGTCATTCACAACAGCGTAGCCTGCTAAGTGTACTGTGTCAGACGGCCTGCTCGCAGACCCGTCTGTGTACAGAATCATATCTGAATTAGGGATAGGGGTTTGCAACATATCAGCTCTGGGGGAGGAAGACATGTCAATCGTTGTGACGCAGTCATGTGTTATTTCAAAATCTGGAATTGGCACCAGTGTAGCTGGGTTTAGGGGGGGGGACCGTTTAAGAGTGATGTGTGGACTTGAAAGAATTACCGCTTCATAACCAGATCGCCTTGCTGCCGTCATATGCTGAGTAGCAGAGGTGTTCAGAATATGCAAAACTGCATGTGGGACATGTACTACACAGTCACTGGCCAGTACAATGGGAGAGGATTGTTTTACAACTATCGCAACTGCGGCTACAGCCCGCAGGCATGAAGGCATACCAAGCACCACAGGGGAGAGTCGAGATGAGTAGTATGCAACAGGCCGGAAATTAGAGCCATGCTTCTGCACCAAGATGCCCGTTGCAAAGCCCCCCTTCTCATGGACGTGTAGATGAAAAGGTTGATGGTAGTCAGGGAGCCCCAGGGCAGGAGCAGATTAGAGGGCCTGCTTTAAGTCCTGAAAAGCTGTGTGCATGTCCTCAGACCATTGAACAATGTTAGGGGCAGCCTGCAGAGTGGCAGCACGCAGGACGGAGTCCATAGCAGCGTAGTCGTATATCCAATGTCTGCAGTAGTTTGCCATGCCCAAGAAAGAAAGCATTTCCTTCTTTGTGCGAGGTGGTGGTACTTTGTTCAACAGGCAAATCCTTGCTGGAGAGAGGAGGCGGTGTCCATCCCTCAGAATGTGACCCAGATACGTGACCTCAGTCTGGCAGTACTGCAACTTAGCCAGGGATGCTCTGTGCCCGCATTCAGAAAGTCTTTTCATGAGCAGAATGGAGTCGATGCGACAGGCGTCCATGTTGGGAGAAGCTAACAACAGGTCATCTGCGTACTGAAGCAAGGTACTACCTCCTGTCAGGACCAAAGTGTCCAGATCTCTCTTAACAGCTGCTTACACAGTAGGCGATTCAACAAACCCCTGTGGGAGGCGCGTGTATGTGATTTGTTTACCTTTAAAAGTAAATGCAAACAGATACTGGCTGTCTGGATGCAGAGGAACAGAGAAAAACGCTGAACACAGGTCAATCACTGTGTAGTACTTAGAGTCTGGGGGCAGAGAAGCAAGGATCGAATTAGTGTCAGGCACTATAGGAGCTGTCGGAATGACAATAGCGTTAATAGCTTGCAAATCTTGGACAAAGCGCCACTCATCAGGGCGATTGTGCTTAGGTATGGGTAGAATTGGAGTATTACACGGGCTGGTTGTATAGATTAACATGCCCTGATCGAGCAGAGATTGGATGACTCCTTCAATTCCCAAAATGGCTCTATGGGGTAAATTGTACTGTCTGATAGCTGGCAATCTGGCGTTGGCTTTAAGTGTCACTCTGTGTGGAGGAGCTGAACTAACAAATCCCACATGATTCTTGTGCTTGGCCCATAATGTAGCTGGAACCTCAGAGAAGTCCGAAGGGGGTCCATATTCTGTGACAGCAGGTGGTTGTAAATGGAGGAATGTGCTTTGGGGGAGAGAAATGGGCTCAGAGAAACGCAGCATGTCATGCTCCTCTCCAAGGCTGATTAGATTAGGTGTGTGTGTGTGAGGGAGAGAAGCTGTTGCACCTGTAATTTACAAAGTAAGTCTCTGCCCATTAAATTAATAGGACTTCCATCTGAAATAATGAAAGAGTGTTGCACATTTGACCCATCGATTGAAACATTAGTACTCTCTGAAATGGGCTCGGACTTAGGAATGCCAGAAACGCCCATTGTTGTAACAAAATCATTAGTTGCTTCACAGACTTTCTCCTTAGTACGTACTGCAGACAAGGTGGCTCCGCTGTCAATCAAAATATCTACAGCCGTACCACTAAAATCAACGGGCATAATCGGATCTTCACGCAGGTTATTGGAAAGGCGAATTGTTGCTGCTTGAATGGGGAAATGCTGTGAATCTGATCCTATTTCTCCATGGCACCCCTATCTTCTATTAAATCCACTTTGCTGACCGTTTTGCCATGTTGAGCCTGTCTGTCATAACGTGGGGGCGGCAATAATGCGGGATGGCTGGGGGAGAGCAGGCAAGGATTGTGTGTTCTGCTGAGCTCCCCACCGCTTATCACACTGCCCCGCCCAGTGGTCCGTTGCTCCGCAAACATGACTGGCATCAACTTTTTGGAATTTTTATTCTGCTGCTGTCTGCTCTTGTCTTGATAATCCTGTGATCTTCCCTGATTTTGATACTGCTGAGTGCGGTTTTGTCCCTGAAACTGTTGTGTGTTATCTGCACTCTGATAAGCTTGTGTATTTTGAGGCAATTGTTGCAGCAGCTGGGCATTTCTGGGGGTCAGAAATATCTGGCTCCTATGCAGGGCACGCATTGTGGCGATCGTGAGTGTCCAGGTTTGAACTTGCCAGTCAGGAGTCGCCATCATGTAGGCTTGAGCTGTCTCTGGGATTAAGTTATGTAACAAGCTCTGTATGGCGAACAAATCATTGCCCTCCCTTTTTAATGCCCGCATTATTATCCCACACTGTCATGAAACACTGGATACATTCTGGGACAGTTTCTGTTGGGCTTTGTACGCAAGCCATCACTTGGGAAAAATCTGTGTGAGTCTTAGCGCATGCTCTAATAGCCAAAGCAGCGACGTTCTGAATCCACATGTCGCGCGTCTGTGCCAGAGGCCAATCACCTGCAGGCGTACACTCAGGAAATGTAAACTTGTCTCTGTACGTGGACCAATCTGCCTTGTATGTTAAGATTATCAGCTGTTTAACATCATGAACCAAACAGTTATAAACTGAGCAGACATTAGTCAACCATGACAGATACTCATCTGGGCTTTTAGTGGGACTGGGGGCGTGATTAGTGACATCAATGACCTCAGCGGGTGTCCATGGCTTAAAAACTGGAACCTCTCCTATCAGAATTTTCGGGCGGTCACAGTTTCAGCAGAATTATTATTCTGAGATGTTTGCATTCTCGTGATCATTGTACGCTGGACAGTCTTTGGAAAACTGCGTCCCTGGGTAATCGTGTAAACGGAGTGGCGGAGGACGAGGAGGGGGGTTTTGTAACAGGCTGCTGTCTGAAGAATCCCCTTCACCCTCCGCTGCACTCTGCTCCTGCTGCTCCAAATCTATTTGTCTATAATGTTCTGACTGATATCTCAACCTATTTTCATTCATGATAGCTGCAGCTGTCATTAACAGATCATCATCGGAGTTTCTCGCAACAGGATTTGAGAGTTCTGTCGCGGGAATTATTTTCGTACAGAGAGATACAGCCTGCTTTTCCTCCAGCAGCCCAGCGTCTGTTAAAATGCAAATGAGCTGAGACGGGCTGGGAGACTTCCCTTGTCTTTTCAACCAATCGTACATCACTGACTTAGCAATGGCTGCAACATCCTTTCCGTGTCTTTCCTTAATTCTGGACATGTTCTCTGATTTAACATCAAAAGCAGCCTCTAGGCTAAGCAAATGACAACTCGCCGCACATTTAGAAACCCTAACAATCAACGCTTTGAGCTCAATGGAGCCTCGCTCGGCGTCAACTGATTTTTCATTCTTTCGCTCATTATATCCTCTTTTCTCTGCAATAGTCATCCAAGCTTTAACACATTCTTTCATGTATCCCATATCCCATGAGCAATTCGGATCATTTTCAACAAGTTTGAATGCCTGCCACAACACGCCCATGTGAAAAGTACCGGTTAAAGGCCAATCAAATTGAATCTTCCCTTTCTGATTATTCTGTTGTGAGTGTTCACAAAGTAACGAGGTAAACGGCATAACTTTAGACCAATCCAAGCTTCTTCCGACAATTCCAGACGGCATATTAGGGGAAAACATGTGAGTGTAGTGGCTGTTTGCAATTGGATTTTTAGAAAGTGTCTTTGTACGTGAATTAGTTTTCCTCTTACCAACTGAATCGTTTGTGGAGGCAGTATTACCCATGTTTAACGGTTAGTACAATAAAACAAACACTGCAATTAGACAAACAAACATGAACTCGCAACAAACATCAGCGTGACAGCAAAGCTCATCCAACTTAATTGAATCCGAATATAGAGAGGTCTCAGAGGGGGTAGGGAAAGGGGACCTCTTGACCTGTGTCCTTCTCACATTACAGGCAGGAGCATATGCGACTTAACGAAAAGCATATGTTTGTAAATTAACAGTTTCTCAGAATAGCTGAGAACCTCAAGACACAAAGAGATCGGATTAAAATATTCTCTGACAAATGCAAATGTGGATGTTTATCGGTATGCATTTTAGGCAAGGGTCATGTAATTTACTGTGCTGGATTAGAATTGTGTGCAATTGCCATCCAGAGTGGGGGTAGTGTTATGACATTAGGGTCATGCAAAGTGAGATCGCTATCCCTTTAAGAGAGGGATGTGGGTATGGGAGAGCGAGAGTGAGCGAGCGAGCGGGGTATATGTTTTCTGGAAGGGAAACGAGGCAGCAGAAAAAGCTTAGGTCTGTGATTTATCTTGTGAAACAGAAGAACTAAATAAATGCAACGACCTCCCAAGAAGAGCTCGCCTCTCTCCAGTCATTTGATAAAGTGGGTTATTGAACCCGAAGCGTGTTGCTTCTGCCCTGGAAGACGACAGAGTCATCCCCCCTGTCTCCTCGACTACGCTCTGGGAGCCGACAGGAAAGTTCAACAGGGATAAAAAGAGATATCCAAAATCCCTTCTCTAAAAACGTCAGATTCTAATATGACTACAAAATGAAACAAGCATGTCGAACCTGACTTTATCCAATGCTCAGAATTGTGTTCCTGAAATGTATACAATATGCGCATATTTAACGAGATGATGGCTCATTTGCATGGGGGGGGTAATAATAAGCGAAATTCCAGTAATCTACTAGTGATAAATGCATGGATAACAGTTTTCAGACTTTTGGGGGTTGGAAATGGTCTGATTTTTTGTAATGTTCCTTAGAGGATGAAATCATTATCAATCCACTGATTTGACATGTCTATCTAAGTAATCAGGTTTGTTGTTAACTGATTATTGCTTCCTGTGGCTCGCTCTCTCAGCAGGGGGTGGACGAGGACGAGGACAAAAGGTATCCCACTCTGCCGCTCGTCGACTCTCAGGCTCAGCACCTCATCCAGAAACGGATCGCAGTGGAGAAGCTCAGCAGCTGGTGTGTGTTCAGAGGATCTTCTGAATCTTTTTAAGCTCTGTGCATTACAATTGTGTTTGCTGCAAAGGAGGGATTGGGATTGTTTAGTCTGTTTTTTGTCGGTCAGCAGGATAACCTAAAAAATGACAGCCTGATTTGAATTTCATTTCAAACCTTTTATTTATGCAGGTGAATCCCATTGAGATCATTGATCTCTTTTTCAAGGGTGACCTGAATTAAACTTGGTAAAGGGTTTTAGTATGGCCAGGGGAACCCATTAAATAATAATATCTGGATCACAGGTCGAATCACTTTCAATGTTGTTATACAGCGATATTCATATGGTCTTATAAATAATATGTTACTGACTGGGAAAAATATCGAAATAAGAAATGATCAGGACCAGCTATCCGCGGTTGTTTAACGCTTACTTTTTAGCATCCATGTTGTTTCTACATAACGACTTAAAGCTCATTAGTTATCAAGTTGCTGGACTGTGGAAGTTTCATTCACTTTTACAGGACTATGTATTAGTTGTATAGATATGATGCAGAGTTTCTGTCTTTGTGCCTCATCTTTGTGTCTGTGCTGTGTTGCAGCCTCAGAAACATCGTTGGTTCTCTGCAGCTCACCATGAGTGACGTCTCCAGCGCCCTGAACAACCTGGTCAAGACCTTCAGGTCAGTGCAGCACACAGATACACTGAGCACCCAGGATCATCTTAGCATGCTGAAGAGGCCTGAAATCTGTCACAAACATGTATTTGTAACATCTCGAAAAAGGCATAAATAATATATTCACATTAAGGAACAGTACAACAATCTGCATGCATCACAATGAACAAATACCACATGCTTTATTCATGAAATTGATATGTACTTTATAGAGGCCCCATTTGTAAAGTAGGCCTACACCACATCATCAGATGATATACTTCATTTGATATATGATTTATCTTAATTGAGACTGTTTTTATGATCCAAGTATTGCAACATTTTGCTTAATATAAATACAAACATTTCTGTGTTATTCCCTTTTTGGTGTAAAGCCAGAGAAAACTCATTTGTATGCAAGTGTTATCTGTAAACCTTTGGAACAGTCTGCTAGCAGAAAACAAAGATGGCAATCCATCTCCCTGAGAGCACTGTAATATTCCTAGAGAAACCACAGCTTATAGAGAGGTGAAGTCCCGCCCATCTACTTCTGACCCATGGGACCTTATTTAGGAAAAAGCATGTATTGAAGTCAATGGAGAGAGAAAGATCATCTTTCGATCCCGTTTGAATTGTGCCATGAATTACACATATGATGTTTGTCAATCTTAAAAAATTATTTCCATGTCAAAAAAGTCACAGTTTGTCGTAAAACTGTTGAAATATAAGACTATGAAAAATACGCAACTAGAAAGACTACAAATCCCAGAATCCCGGTCCCGCATGCTGGCTCTTACGGAACCGACTAACTCCCCTTGTGTGTATGCACAGCTCTCAACGTGCCCAGACTTGGAGTGATTTTCTCCTCTTTTAATACTTTTCGCCTCATTCTGAAAGAAAGAAGTGAAATGTTCCAACGTGACGGCCGTCTTGGTGTGTGGTGCGAGACGGGAGATGTAGTTCATTGAGCGGTTTCACACAAAAAAAAGTGTTACTTCACAGTTTTACAACACATTTTTATTTTTTTGAGTTGAAAATTATCTTTTAAATTGACAAACATCATATGTGTAATTCGTGGCACAATTCAAACGGGGTCGAAAGATAATCTTTCTCTCCCCATTGACTTCAATACATACTTTTTCAGAAATAAGGTCCCATGGAGCTCCACCGGAAGGGGAGGGACTTCGCCACTCTATGGGAGTTTGTTTAAAGGTCCCATGTCATGCTTTTCCGGTTATTACCCGTCCCCTTGTGTGTTATGAAGGTTTTTCTGCATGTAAATGGTGTGCAGAGTCACAAACCCTCAAAGTACGCGCTGTAGCGAGAACAACTCTAAAACAGAAAATATTTGAACATTTGATTCTTCCGGGTACGCATGATGTCATCCGTACCCGGAACGAAATGGACCAATCCGTGGAGCCGTTACGAACGTCCGCGGAGCCGTTACGTTAAGCCCCCGCTGATTGGTCCAAATTGACCAATCCACGGACTTCCTCACACACTCAGTGCAGGCAGCTCTGCTGATGTCTCCTCCCTGGCTGCAGGCTGATAACAGACAGTTGGGATCGCGGCGAAATTCTCTCTGCAGACCCATTCTCTCTGCAGACCCATTCTCACAGCGTTTATCAACCTTTTTCTTACTCAATATCAAGCCACACTTATTGTTTTTACTTCGGCTGTGACTTTGTGTGCTCAGGGTGAGTTTCGCTGTGTTTCGCTAAACAAGGAAATCACACCTCCACGGAGCTCAGCGCGATTCACAACGTCCCGACGGGTCCCGACCAATCGGAGCACACTGGGCTCACAGGGAGGGGGGGGCAAGAGCTGCAACGAGCCGTTTAGTGGAGAGAGTGAATACACGTACTTTACAGAGATGCTGTATGCGAAACCAATGTGAGTTTGGAACATTGCACAGTATAAATCTATTCTAGTAAACCTCAACAATGGAATTATGATCAGTGGAAATGGCCATGACATGGGACCTTTAAATCCCTCAACATTGTTGAGAACTGTGAAAAGGACCTGTGGTGCCCCCTACAGGTAGCATGAAAAATAACAGAAGGCCCTCTTATAGAATTGTTTGAAGCACAGCTGTAGTTAGTTACATACATTATTTATCAATGTTTATATATTCTCTTTAGTTGTTTTCTTTCCAGATTCCTCATATTGTGCATTTTGGCTTACTGGGAAACGTGATTGTTACAGAGCCGTAATGTATGATACTAAATACAGCTGTGCTTTCCCTTACAATGAAAAATCATAATGTCTACTTAAAAAAAATAACATGTCACGCTTCAGGATTTATTGACAAGGCCTTTTGGAGAGTGCATTTCTATCATATGAAATAGATGTATCGGCTTGCCGTACTATTGTCCTGTGTTATCATAACAATTTAAGCTCTGTCAAGAAGCTACAAAAAAACCACACTGGCCTGATCTACTTGATATAGTACCAGATGGATGCGGAAGCATTTAGAAAACACACACTCTGTGTTAAATGTCGTTAAATACACTTCAAACAGTATTGATATGTTCTATACCACTTCAGGCTTCTTCAGCTCAGGTGAAATATGGTTAGACCTAAGCTGGAATAACATGAATTCACCACATTTCATAAATCAATTATTTGTATTATCCACAGCTTTCATTTGGAATTGTCACTGCAGGTAAAGCAAAGGTGGTTAATAACAAAGCTTAGGGTATATTTATATTTCAATCTAAATAATGATCGAAAGTGAACAAGCACACTTTAATTGAAGACGCTAAATTAGATTAACATATTATCAATTTCCTTACGTGCAATTTTAATTTCCTACTGTGATACTACAGAATGCTTTCAATACAAAAGGCCTGTAAAAGTGATATATTCATTAGAAGGGATTTCATTAGACAAATGAGTAGATCCGTGTGAGTGGACCAAAGTCTTTCTTTCCTGCCCTTTGTTATTGTTTGGGTTGTATTCAAAACCTTATAGCATGTATATATGGCATTGGTTATATAAATGCTGTTAGGGCTCCACAATAAATCCATGTTTCCACTCAATAATGTATTTACTGTACAATATTTGTGTAAATGTTTTCGGTTCAGATCAATGTTCCATTTCTTCAACTATAAAAAATGGCAAATCTTTTCCTTTCCTTTGACTTAATTGAACAAGTAATCTGTTCACACAGTATATGGAAAGCAACAGATGGGCACTTAACTACACATACGCTTTAATATATATTATATATTTCAAGTAATATATGTATATTCAACATTATTGCATATTTCCCTTATATCAAGCAGCCTCAATAGAAATGGCATTTCTATTTTCCTTGCCCAGTATTAGTCAGTATGGCGGTTCATTAAAACTCTCCCCAGAATTGAACACTTCCTGCCATAGAAGCACTCTGCGTTCCTATTGGCTGTTCAGCATGTTTTCAACAGGAGAGCTATTAAATCACTGTGCAGAGAGTGAACCTCCAGAGTCCTGCTTCCAGGAATTCTCCTTTCTGCTGCCAGAGGCCCCGCTGACAAGAGGCTAACCCAGAGGAAATACACAGCGCTGTCACACACACACACACATCACAGCTCTATTACAGGCAGTGTGTGTGGCGCTGCTGCAGCCTGGTGCACATTTTGTTTCCCTGTTCTACTTATCGTCCCAATCGGGTGATTTTTGACGCCTGCCTAGAAAGGTTGCTAGAGTTATGTGTGTGTTAACACAGATCCTGAGGTTAGATATGTGTAACATATACACAAGTGACCTTACGGGACATAAATCTCTATGTTTGACTTCTGCTTGTTTTGTCTTAACACCGCAGGTTCACCAACAAAAACATCATCCACAAAACTCCAGAGTGGACCCTCATAGCCGTCATACTTCTCCATCTGTAAGTTGTGTGTGTGTGTGTGTGTGTGTGTGTGTGTGTGTGTGTGTGTGTGTGTGTGTGTGTGTGTGTGTGTGTGTGTGTGTGTGTGTGTGTGTGTGTGTGTGTGTGTGTGTGTGTGTGTGTGTGTGTGTGTGTGTGTGTGTGTGTGTGTGTGTGTGTGTGTGTGTGTGTGTGTGTGTGTGTGTGTGTGTGTGTGTGTGTGTGTGTGTGTGTGTGTGTGTGTGTGTGTGTGTTGTGTGTGTGTGTGTGTGTGTGTGTGTGTGTGTGTGTGTGTGTGTGTGTGTGTGTGTGTGTGTGTGTGTGTGTGTGTGTGTTGGTCTCCATTACAGGCAATCAAAAGAAACAGAGAAATGTGTCCTTTTTATCAAGGTAACTTAGTTTGAACATTATAATAGTCATTTTAATATTGAAATGTTACCTTATACATATTGATGCTCAAACCAAAGCTTCTAATCTTCATTCAAAGGAAACTGTCCCAACTGTGACTGTGATTCTCTTCCAGCCTCAGAGCTTCATGGGGCTTTTGTCGAGACACTTTATGGTGTGGAATTATTTTTGCCCGTGCCATATGGTCATTGTGATTGCGCATGTGTGTGTATGTGAATGTGTGTGTGTTGCTGGCAGTTCATGGACAGTTCCGTGCTGCTCCCTCCTGAGTACACACAGACGCCTCATGGCCTTATCTCCACCTGATTGCCCCCCCTCCAGATCCGTGATCCAGGAGAGAAAGCACACACACAGAGAAGCAGCCCTTTAAACACACACACACACACACACACACACACACACACACACACACACACAGCTCAGTTTGTATACATCCTTGCTTTTTAAATTGCTCTGCCTGGGAAAACGTTCACCTGAGGCCCAGCTGACTCTGATTTATGACTCCATCACTGGCTCTGGGTCAGTTTGCAATTAAACAAGACACTAATATAAAGTGTTGTTTATTTTGGGCCACATTAGCCTTTATTGCAGAGTGACAGTTTTAAAAGGGGAGACATGTGTAAATGGTCCCCGGCCGGATCTGACCCTGGGTCCTCCGCACAGGGACTGAGCCCCAGCACATGGGCTATACATCTATAACTTCTAATCTAGGCAGTGGCTCCGTCAGTAGGGGCTTGGACTGTGAGCCGTAGGGTCGCCGGTTCAAGTCCCCGAGCAGACCTAAATATGGAGTGTGGACTTCTACTGGGAGAGGTCCCAGTTCACCTCCTGCCCTGCCGTGGTGCCCTTGAGCAAGGCACCGGACACCCCCCTCACACAGGGCCACTTTTAGAAACATAGGCAAGGCAAGTTTATTTATATAGCACTTTTCTGTACGCGACAATTCAAAGTGCTTTACAAAACAAATTAAAAGACACATAGACACTTGTCTGATCTATGCACCACTTAATAACCTAAACTCATTACATCTGTGACGAGCCACGTGATGACTTACTACCGTCACAAATCGTAGTTATTTTTTACCTATTTAATAATCGTCCCTTTTGGAAACATTTACTCTCTTTGTCACATGTCCCGCTGGTTCTCTATGATTCAAGCTTCTCCATCCTTCCATTCCTCCATCATGAATAATTTGGTGCCACTCCATCTATCTGCTGCACGGCAGCTGTGGAGCTGGTCTGGCCTCTATTGTTGAGGCCGGCTGAATAATGGATGCCCCCCCTGCAACACTAGACCCCGGGCTGAACCGGAGATCAGGCAGCCTCCACACAGGTAGACAGGAGAGAGAAGGTGGGGGGGGGTTAGCGAGGTGACGGAGATCAGGTGGAAGGGTGCTAGCTGGATTTAGAGCTGGAGATAAACACAAGAGGTTTCTGTGCTGATTTATTATCGTGGCACTTTTTCTGTTCAAATTTGACATTGCTGCAGGAATGATCACACTGATCAGATGCTCATGAGGTTACTTCAAATCAGAAATACTTTATTTATCCCGGGGGAATGTAGGTACACCTACAGTAGCAAAAATGAATCGTACTGTGACCATTTCATTAAAGATGTAATATGTATATGTTTTGCATGATATAGAGTAAAAACGACTAAAACTAGAAATGCTATTGACACACCCTGTTTTTTTCCCAAAAATGTGAAACTTTGAGAAAGCTGTAATTGTATTCAAAGTAATGCACATTTCCTGTGCTTACCTGAAGTCAGATCCCTTTGTTGCGCATACATCAGCGGCATCAATTGGCTTTTCTAGAAGTTTCATTTAACAATGCAATTTTGTTTTTGGTATTTTCATTTATTTCATTCTTTTTGTGTAAGTATTATTTAAACATTCTGGCTGCAGTTCCCCACTAGCAGGTCACTGTGACATATACACTTGTTTCTGAACATTCTCTCTTCATCATGGCTGTGAGGAACCATGACACAGCTTACTGCAAACAGATGATCTGTAAGCTGGTTCCTCATGTTCCTGAGCAACCAGCTTACTAATGTAAACACCATGGTAAACGCTGTGACACATGTAAGCAGTGGGCAGAGTTGTACCTTTACTGAGTGAAAAACTAGAACCCACCTCAACCTCTGTTTTTATAAGATGTGATCTGTGTTTTATGAGATATCCGTATGACTCCGTAAACCAGATGTATTTTCGGACAACGTTAGCCACTTTTAGCACTTGACATAGATTTCACTATTGGAGTGTGTCCTAAAGAATCTTATTATTATTATTAATGTTCCTTTTTGTTGCAGAAAACTGATAACATGAGTGTTTTGTGTATCATGTTGTGTTGCAGGTTGTCGGGGGTGTCTCGGGTGGTGCAGGAGGCCCTGCTGACGGACGCATCAGAGGTGTACCTGAACACACTGATGGAGGAGCTCGGTCTGCAGAGGCAGGACCTGCTGGACCTAGTGCAGCTGTTTAAAGCCCCCGCACACTGACACACACACACACAACCAGACATGGACGTATTAATAACAAATACAGACTCAGGATCACCGACTGAATTATATCATTGTGGGTACCCTGCATTTACTATCATGTTTGTTTCCATAAAATAAAACCTGGTGATAATTACTTTTGTTACAAAAGCATATTATTTTACCATATCTACTTACTTCTGATCTAGGCTACAGCCACCAGCAGCGTTACAAGTATATTTACTTGAGTACTGTACTTAAGTACAGATGTGAGGTTCATTCTTGTCATGCCATTTTATTCTTCCACTCCACTATAATTCAGAGGGAAATATTCTGCTTTACCGCAGTACAATCATCGGACAGTTCAAGTTACTTTATAAATGAAGGTTTCTGCTCACCAAACAAACGGAGCTCAAGGAATGTGATTATTTTTATAAATCTAATTACTAACAAAGCACTTTTATACTAATAAAGGACTGGCTTATCTAAAGCCAGTGGAGTAGCACTTGAAATGTTTGGCTCTATGAAACCTGATGTACTTATATGATTCTGTTTTCTTCAAGGTTGTGTCTTCCTGGTCGAATGTACTTATTGTAAGTCGCTTTGGAAAAAAGCGTCAGCTAAATGCAATGTAATGTCATTTAAAAACAAGACAGCACTGCAATAAGACATTATTATATTGCCACATGGATTTTTTTCAGCAAGACTCGAGCGTGTATTCTGGTTTCCTTTTTCTCATAACACCTTCAGGGTTAGAAACTCCCTCAGGGATTTAGCATTTTCAGACTATTTACATGCACTAAAACCTATAGAACACACTAGGGAAACCCCAAAAAGCTAAATAGGGCCTCTTTAATTTTTAGAAACTAAACTACCCATCTGTAGATACAAGTAAATGACTGGACCGAAAATTAATAGTTTGGTGGTTGTTGCTTCTCACATTTAAATCTGCTTTTTTGTTTGTTTTTTACGGTGAAATCTGATCATTTTTGACAGCATTCACTTTTATTTGTTATTTTTTACAACCCAAACAATCAATAGAAGACAATAATTTGCAAATAAACGTATCATTTAAAAAAGCATTAGGAAGTAGTTTAAAATGATAGGAAGTAATGTGCAATTGCTAACAATAGCAGTATCCTGCTTTTTATATTAATACATTTTTATTAACCAAAGAATATAATAGAAAAGGTCACAGGGGCCTTTAGTGCATTTTAATTTCAGTACACTTTTATGATCACTTGCATACCTATACAGGATAAAGTTTCTGATTACCCCCCCTGCTGCTCTGCAGGCTGTTTTACTGTTGATTCTGTGCCGCAGCATTACCGTACAGCGTGTGCAAATCACATCCTTGAAGTTTTAGGGCTCTGGATGTTTAACCTCTGCAGAGCCAAATAAATCACACCCAGCTTTCCCCTTGAAAACACCATATGGACATTCTACTTATTGAGCCTGTGCTGTAATAAAAGTTTCTCAGACTTCCTCCACGTGGAACTTTATGACACTGTAATGACATTTGTTATATGGGTATGTTAACAATGTGTGTCTGAAGATATTTGGTTTGGAGCAGGTGCGCAGGCAGCAAAACGTTTTTCTATTCGACAGAGGAGATATAACTTTGTGCTGTCGTGCCGATTGGGGACGTGATTGATGGCCTGCTTAGATTAACACAGCTTCTCGTTTTTTACAACGTTCCTACAATCTGTGGATCGGGGAAAGGAGGATTCAAACCATTATTTAAAGATGTTATTGTCAAAACCTTAAAGATATCTACATGATGTACACTGAAGAAGGTGAAACATTGTCTTAATGTAAATGTGTTATGTCAACAGATTACACTAGGTTTGTTGAAAATAATATTAAGTTTAAATAAAAAACATTAGGTTCAACTTAATAGCATTGCTTTCAACTAGCCTAATACAATCATGTGTAATCTGTTGACATAATAAATGTAAATCAACGTTTCATTTTTTTCAGTGTGGGATATTGTCTTATCATTTGAAAACATGATAAATGTAGAAAGGCTTTTCGATTCCTATTTTCAAATAAAACTGAGCTCCAAAAATGTATGATTAATTCCTGGCATATCGGTTAAATAAAATGTGATCATTCTTTTTTTGAAACTATTAACAAAAAGAGCATTCTCCTCTTGAAGCAATGTGTACAGTCTAAAATGTTGTAACAACAAACAATAGAATAACAATAAAACAAGACCATATAAATAGTCAGAGTTCAGTAAGTGCTGAAGCATGGCAGCCTGCTCATTTGAGTCCGTGCTGCGTCTCCTTGTGCCTCCGCAGGTCCACCTTCCTCTGGAAACCCTTCCCGCACAGGTCGCAGCCGAACGGCTTGAAGCCGGTGTGCTTCCTGCTGTGCGTGATGAGGTTGGAGCTCTGACTGAAGGCCTTCCCGCACACCTGACACTTGTGCGGCTTCTCACCTGCAGCACAAACGAGATCACACAATTATAAATTGTCCACAAAGAGGCATTTTACGCGTTTTCGCACGAAGAGGCATTTAACACTTTTTGTGCATTTATTGTGTTCTTGCGGTGTTTACCTGTGTGGATGAATGTGTGTTTCTTCATGTCTGACTTTTGGTGGAACCTCTTCCCGCAGTACTGGCACGGATAAGGCCGCGTGTCAGAGTGGATGAGCAGGTGCGTGGACAGCGTGGAGGAGCGCTTGAAGCTTTTCCCGCAGATTTTACAGCTGAAGCTCCTCTCCTGTAAAAATAAAAATGCAACATGTCATTGTAGAAGGCTTTAAATACATAATATTTAAATGCAGAAAAACAGTAAAAACCGCAAATGTGTGCGGTTGTGTTGGGAATTACGCAATCTGGGCCCTTTACGCACGGGGTGTGGGCCTTAAAGTTAGCAGCTTTATCTCCAGTGAGAGGCCTACCTGAGAGTGAACCGCCCTGTGCTGATCCAGGCTCACTGCGTGTCCGAAGGTTTTCCCGCAGATTCCGCACTCAAACGGCCGCGTGCCGCTGTGTGACCGCCGCACGTGCACCTCTAACCCGTGGGGCGTGGAGAACGACTTTGGAAGAATAAAGTGATTTTTACTTCGACATTAAACTTAAAAACTTCCGAATGTATTCCGATCAAACACTTGTTATGTGTGGAATGACATCTTTAATACATTTTAATATACATTTGGCACAATGATAACCAATACAACACGACTAAAATCATTTTTAACATATCAACAATCTCAATAAATATTAAAATAATATGACTGATATGGTTTCGGGCCTACCTTGCAGCATTTCATGCATTTAAAGGATCCACTGGAATCGATGTTAGAGCAGACAAAATCATTTTCAGACTTGATTTCCGCGACGCGAGGTTTCTGCTTTACATCCAGCTCGTCCCCGTCCCGCATCCTGCACATCTGGCTGGCCGTTGAAGAAAAGTCCTGACAGCATTCGGACACCGGGCCCCGCTGTGCGTAAAGAGGCTCTGCGCCGCTGTCCTCTGCACGGTAGAGGCCACCCGGTGAGTGAAGCTCTCTATGGCGATGATATGGCCCCTGGACCAGATGCCTCAGCTCCGAGCCCGAGTACGCCGTCCAGGAGTAAGGAAAGACAGGGGAGTCGAAGGGGTTCCCGTCCTCAGCTGGAGTGCAGCATTTATCTGAATCTGGAGAATAATTTGGATTTAATGTGAGTGGACAATCTTATTGATTTGAGATTATGTGAAGGTCAAACAGTGTCTTGGATCATTTTCAAATGCATTTGGCCTCATTGGAAAAGGCTATAGGGGACATGCGTATTAGTAACTTCAGACAACAACAACAACAACAACAACAACAACAACAACAACAATGAAACCCTCAGGTCTCCGCGTCAAAATAACGTTGCACATTATCAACAACACTTTTGTGGGAAAAAAGTTATAATGATGACTGAAATATTTAACAATATATTTATAAGTTATGATTTATCACATGTTTTTATCTTGGTTCTGCTTTATGATCATCCAACATTACCAGGATATAAAGTTAACGGTGCTGAACATTTTCTAAAGATTGTACCCACTCATAACGCGGATATGGATTCATGACAACAAAAATGTCATTTTAAACTATCTTGTCCAAAAGACCCTCACAAGTCAAATAGGACAAACACAACTCTAACAAACAAATCTGAAAGACACATATGTACAGACCTGGTGAAGAGGACGGGGACGGGGGACACCAGTAATCACAGTCGGAGGATCGGTCACACACACTGCCTCCGCAGCTCAGCGGGGAGCTGGAGGACAGCGACCCCGGGGACAGCAGCCTGGCCCCGGCGGGCAGCCTGTGTGCGCCGCCGCTCACATCCTCCTGCGGCTCCAAGCTCGACTCAAACTCCGCCTGAGATTTGGTTTCTAGTGACAACAGAGGAGAGCAATGAAACTTAATAAAGGTTTGAAATGAAATGAATGCTATATTGATGAGGAAAACATATACATTCCACGGATCGCTCTTTCTGGCGTTATGCAATCATTTATGTGCGTAATTACGCACAAGTGAACGTACCTGCGCACACGTGTGCCAGAATCGTATCCAGCCTGTTGTAGTCATCATCCAGGTACCGAGGCTGGTGGTAGCTGTGGGCCCGTTTACTCTTCACCAGGAAAGACCTCGGCATGTTTACTCTCCTTCAGTGTTTGGTCTGCTGCGGCTCTGAAAATCCTCCACTTCACTTCACCCTCTCCACGCTGCTCTGAGTTTATCTCTGGACAGATTGCAACACTATTGGTTGACAGGCGAGACTGCGTTGGGATTTTTGGCCAGCTATTACGCATGCGCAGAGAGACTGTATCGTTTACCAGGTGTCGCAGGGCAGGTGGCCAAAAGCGCGACCACCGCCCCCCGAATGGTCCCTGTAGAGATGGGAACCAAGAGGACTTGTTGTAAGTCTTTATTCTAAGCTGACGAAGGCTGAATCGTAAAAGGAACTTTATAGAGATGTTTTATTATAGACTAAAACCAAACCTGGTTAATGTAAAGGGGAATAGTGTGATTCAATTAAAGGATAATCATTTCATGTATTATTATTATTATTATATTATTATTATTATTATTACAATGTAGAGTGTTTGTAAAAGGGAAAACCTATTTTTTTTAAACGACATTTCTTTACACGCAGAAATATGTTTTTCTAGCCTAATACAAATTGTTCGATTGGTGTCCAGTTGTTGAAAGTTATTTTCTAAAACTCAAGAAATTATTGTTTTTGAATTCAGTCACATATTTATATAGGCTAGCATTTTGACGGTAAATCTTTTTCAGCGACCCAAAAACAGCAAACAAACCAACGTGCAATAACTAAGTATCAAATCAGCAAAAAGATAAATAAAAAACCCAATAATAATACAATAATTAATAACTCCACCGTTTCTTCAAATTGGTTTTCCTGCATAGAAAAAGTGCGTGTATTATGTCAGTTGAAATTCATTTTATTTGAAACCGAGATTAAATGTGCTCGTTGGAATGTATTTTAAAAGCCGACTTGACAATACAATTTGGTAATTTAGTCTCATCAAGCCAGACCATTGCAACACGTGCCGGTAACATTCATTTGAGTGTTTTAGACCTTTAAACCTGGATCTGTGCGGGTAGAGAGGCTGTGATGGATAATGACCTGTTTGTTTGGCTGCTTGTAAAGTGATCCTGTTAAAGAGACGCGCGCGGGCGCTCCGCACACCAGCCTGCTGCTGGGGAGCCGGGTGTCCCTTTACAGACACACTGCTTCAGCCTGATTGTTTTACATCATTAAAACCCCCTCCCTATACTCAGGCGCAATTAGGCTGTCCACTGAAAGAAATGCAGGACTGGATACTTTAGTGTCAGGTGGAATATTGAGAACAAGATAATCTGAATCAACATAGAGTTTTCCAATCTGTCACAAATCATAGCGAAGATTTGGGCTGTGTTCAAGGTCAAAGCAAAGCGACAGGCTATCGATTTTTCTCCCATGTGGGAACAGGGTTTGTTTGGTGCAGCTGCAACAAGTGGCAGAGCTGCAAGCAGATAGCCGAGCCATAACGCTGAACACATGTCCCATACTCACTGTCTCCCAGCTCTGAGGACACACACTGCCCGGAACTCTGTCCACACAGACTGTCTATCTGCACAGGCTGCAGAGACACGCCACACACACACACACACACACACACGCACACACACGCACTTTCCATTCCCTCCCCCTCCCTCAGACATTAATTGTCATGTTATTCAGCCATGACATTCAAACACTGATTCATGTTTTTGATAAAGGAGCCCACTGGTTCTGTTATCTTTGGACATTTGCATTCTAAAAATAAATCACTTGATGCTTTTAAAACTGTTTTCTTTCATTATTACAAGCTAGATTTTTCAATATGACTCTCCATGTGGACTTCTAAATAAAAATGATGGATTTATTTTTCTGATAACTCACTCACACAATCATGCCAGCACTTAACTTTCATGAGAAAGCTTTATGAAATGTTTCACTGGCCGAAAAGGGTAAAAAATGAAAGAGAAATCACTCCATAAAGTTTGACATTACTGGGATTTTGAAGAATAATTCTTAGGTTTATTTAGCAGATAACAATCTTAAAGCTAAAGTCAAATTATCTCTACAATAAATGCCACATGTTATCCTACATCACATCTCATAAGAGACACACAAACATAATTAGATTCAAGAGTCAAGGCTTTATTGCAGTGTATATGAAAAACTTAAGTCCAAGGCTCCTCCAACAATGCAACATAAATATAGGATATAAAACCAATTGAACCAATACAAATAGTGAAATAAGTTACAATAGAAATAAAATAGTGCAGTATTAAATAAATGCTTTTCATTTTAAATATTATAACAGGTTACAAATCCAGCTGCTGATTGACAGCATTCTGATTCAATTCAATCATAAGCAGTGAGTTAGAGAAGGACAGTGTTTTTGACAGGTTTAAACTCAGAGTTACACACTGACTCAGAACAGGAAACCCAACGCAGAGTCGAAAAGACGCTATCAGTGTTGCCACAGCCTCTTGTGTCTGTATCCCCCCCCCCCCCCCCCCCCCCCCCCCCACCTCTTCCCCCGCAGGCCTTGATTCTCGCTCTTTCAGTTTTACAGCAAGTATGTGATTGAAATAGAAGCCCAATCGCAGTGATCACAGACAGAGGAAAGAAGGAGGGGGGGTTCTTGTGTTTTTGCTTTGCTTTTCGCAGCAGCTCTTGAGTACCTTAAGTAGCGGATCACCACCGGGGTGTTAAATAAAGACTTTTTGTGCTGTTGAGCCATTAAGGTTATTTTGTCAAGCTCAACTTTGGGCCCCTCTCTGCACCCGCACGAGGATAGAGAGAGACTGTGGACACTCCTCGTAGTTTTTAATATACCAGAGGCCGCAGCATTTATACCGCATGTGTGTGAATGTTGACAAGAGGAGCAGAGTTCGCCCAGCCTGTCAAAAGAAAACGCTGTCTTGATTTTGACCCTAATTTGTTTAAAAGGTGCACAGTTAAGATTTGAATTTAAAACACGCAAAAAATCAACATTAGGAACAGAATTTGAAGAGGTTACAGTTTTGACATAATGTTGAAACTGTCTTGGTGTTTTAGAGATATCTTCTGAAATTAGCATGCTAAGCAGTTAGCCCTGGCCTGTCTGATAATACCATATACCCTGCCAGTCTGCCCTCAGTTCAACAAAAGATGAAGAAGTAGAGAAGAAGTAGGGCCCGTGGATGCTTTCAACATTTCTTTTTTATTAAATCTGAAGTAGAAAACAAAAATGCGACTCGCTCACATGCCTTTTTTTCTCCCGCCGTCGGGAGGCTGTTCACCAGAAGTAGGACCTCCTTCAGTTAGCCGTTAGCTCAAATGCAGCAAGAGCAAACCCAGCACCGGGGGCCTGATTCAGGGGGACCGTTTGGACTTACTGTCAGATGAGTCAACTTTCTAATGTTAGCTCCAGTGCCCTTTATCATTTTCTTATTTATAAGATAGAACATTCATAAATGTAAAGACATTCCCACTGAACGGGCTAAGTGTCCTGGAGCTGCCAAGTGCTGCAAGTGTTGCAGGTCAACATTACTCCTATAAAATGACATTAGCTAACAAAAATGGCTATATGTGACAGTAAGGGATAATGAAACAGGTGCAAAAGTAAAGAAAGTGGCTCACTGGCTTCTGTTGCAGAACAGACAAAAGTTAGCTAACAGTTGCTAACATTAGCCTTCCTAAAGTAGGCTACTGGTCATAAAAGACCATAAAACTGTAGCAGGAAAAGTTATTGGTGTGTTTTAGTATCATGTACGATTGTTATTTTGTCTAACTTAATTTTTGAACATGGACCCAAACAACATAATGGAGTACTTAAGGGAGAAAAGCAACACAGGAAGTGTATGTTTGGAAGACATAACATGTCTGAGTTGAGTTGATTTATAAAACTGTTGCACAGATTGATTATATTTTTACTTGTACTCTTTTTGGCTGCATAATTGTGTTATTTCTTCTTTTTAAATTGACAAAGTCTCACTTCAAGTCAGACTGCTGACAAGTGAAACTTTAACAGATTTGGTTTTCATATGGTGTGTAAAGATTGGTGTGTAAAGATTCCTCTTGCCACATTTGTGCAGTTTATACTCCAGGATATTCAGACTGAAGAGCAATAATATATCAAACCAGTGATCATTTTTGTCTCATATTCTACATGCAATGTATTCATGCCGTGATAGCTTATTGTGGCTAAACTGACTTTCCCAGGCTCTGAGTGTGAGCGTTAACCTCTGAACCTCCCCTCCGCTGTGGCGTCTCAATGAAAACCACATCATGCTATCTCATCCCCTCACAGGTTCCTCTGGCTCCAGAACCCTAACCACAGTGTGACAACCCCCGCCCCTCCCTGTTTTCTTATAAACCATCTCCGTCCCTTTCCCTCCAGCTACAATCTGATTTTAGTCCTTTTTCCTTAGGTTCAACTGCAGGCAGCCCCCCTCTGCTGTCGGTGGCCGTCTGAATGTCATCGAGCTCTGCGCCCCAACTGCAGCCACCAGATAGGGACAGAGTGTGAACACAATGAATGATTTACTGGACGCTGCTGACCGCAAGACAGTTCTTGTTTCACACAGTAGCTCCACAAACGTCTTGTTTACCTCGCCTACACTCACTTTAAATCTTTAGGTCCAACAGAAGTCTTGTGTTCATTGATTTTGTTGTGTCAATTTACCTGAATTATTCTGATTCAACACTTACATCCTAAAACCTCAGCAAGGCTAGGCAACAGCAAAACCTTGAGAGTGGCAAACCCCGGAGAAACCCTCATGTTGCACTGAACGGATGCTTGGATTTGTGCTGTAGACACAAATCACCTCCCTCATCCATCACTGCGATCAGCGGCTCCACTTGTTTGCAAACAGCTTGTTTCTGGTTGTAAATGTATTTCCTAAATACTGAGCATTTCATCAGGGGACGTTGGTGTGTGGATGTGAAGAAACCTGTTCCGTGCTTCCTGGTCATTGTGTCTCTGTGCACGACTGGGGGGTGATGCGGCTGTTTGAAAGGTCAAAGTTCAACAGGCACAGTCAAGCCTGAATAAGCCTGCAGTTCATATGTGAGTTTGCATTGAGGTGTTGTTTATGTTCTTAATAACTGTGTAGCGTTGACACATGCTTTCAACTCGAGATATGTACCTAATCTTGGCTTTCAGAGAGAAACATTTCCTCCACTGTTCCTGAATTTCTTAAAAAGGCAAGCCACTTTGAGATGATGCTGTCGCTTTTGGCGGTTTGAGAAAAATGGCAAGGCTTTCACACACAAACTTCATCTGTTCCCCATTTCTGCTGTTCCTGGAATATTCTGTCTGGTGTTAAAGTTAGCAGAACTCAGTTTCAGCAGAACTGATTTGCATTTTGCTAAAAATGACTTCTCTGTGTGTTCCACTATACAGGCAGTGATAACTAATTAACTTAAGTATGTACAAATGTGTACTTTAATTAAGTATTTCAATTTCATGCTACTTAAAGGGGCCTTATTCTGCCCATTTCCAGGTTCATATCAGTATGTTGTGACTCTAGTCTGACATGTCTCCATGCTTTAATGTTCAGAAAGCTCTTTATTTGTCTCATACTGCCTGTGCTGCAGAACCTCTCGAGAGCCCAGTCTGCTCTGATTGGTTAGCTCAAGGTTACTTGCTACCTTTTTTAAATGAATAATAAAGACGATATGTTTACATGATACGATGCTGTTCTGTCCTACTAGCCTTGGCTCAACATTGGCAAACCTAAAAACAGAATCAACAATACTTCAATAACAGTTATATTGATATATATATCAACAATAACAAATGTTGGCCATGAGGGGTTGTGCAATAGGTCTCCATTGTCAGTATGTGCGTCTGTGTATTGTGTTTGTTCAAACGGTGTATGACTGTTTGATGATATGTGTATGTCTCTTAATGTCCACTATGTTTGTATATGTACATGTATGCTGAACTGCAGGACGGAGTCCAGAACAAATGTCCTTACGGGGACAATAAAATATATCGTATCGTATCGTAACCCCACAGGGAAACTGGTTTTCGTGACATTTTAGAAGTCAATAAAATAAAAGATATTATATAAACATACAAAGGTGCACATTTGCAATAAAAGATCAAATAAGATATACAAACATCAATTAAAGTTATACTGCATCTCCAATAAAGTTAAATGCTCTTACAGATAAAAACAGAATAACATAATATAATAGTTTGAAGAGACACATTTTGCATTATGGGTATTTTTACTATAATTTAAGTAGGCCTACATTTCGCTTACTTATCTGTTCTTACACTTGTGTAACATTTTCAGTTCAGGACTTTTACACATAACTTAGTATTGTAGCACATAAAACAAGTGGCAGGTCAATGAGGTACATGCATGTTGCAGCTGTAATCACACTCATGTGCCAACGGCAATGCTGACTTCTACAATGTCTTTGCGTACACATGAGAAATAAAAGCATTCAGAAGTGAGAAAAAGAGGCAGGGAAGTGTGTTGCCTGTCAACAAAGCGCCGTGTTCTTATCTGTGGCGTGCCTGTTAACACATTTTTGATGTGTGACTTTCTGCAAGTCATTTCTAGTCCAACCTCAAAGCCGACTTCTTTCGATTATATTTTGTGACTTTTTGGAGAAAAACATGTATTATCAGCTGATAAGAAAATCTGTGGTAGATCTCCAAGTTGTCAATATCACATCTTAACGAGAGGCAGTGAGCGGCATATCAAAATGTAGCATGGCAAAGTCAAGCTCAAAATAAGCTCAGGGAATGACCATTTTACGTGTTAATATGTGCTAGCAGTGTTACCCACTCCACCCACCACACCCTCCTCCCCCAGTGGGAACCTTCATCACCGCGGAGCGCGGCTGCATGACTGGACAGTTGCTTCTCATTATTGTGAAATCAGTTCTGCAGAAACAGAGCTTGATCGGCTGCAACAAAGCTGTCCACATAGTGACTTTGACTTTTCTTATCTAACACTGAGAACATCTGCGCCGAGAGTGACTGTGAGGGATATTATCTATCTGTGCTCTAACGGAAAAGCAGAAGAGCTGGTTCCGTTTTTTAAGAAGGCAATATTGTTGATCGAGCTCACAGATAGACACTGAACTGGTTTGGTTTTTGACACTACTGGTAAATGATTTTTCTCCATACAACAAAATGTGTCAAATGTAAAGTTGACCATTTAATAAAACAGACTTAAGTAACGTAAAACTAATGTCAATGAAATGTATAGTCTATATGAGTTCGTTCTGCAAACTTCTGACTATATCCCTCCCTGTCATTCTGAAGATCTGGTGGTAAATAATAGGGTAATTGTGATTCAATTGTTCTTCTCATACACTTATTAACTTTATAACGGAGAATAGGAGGACAATATTAATGTCACTATTATTTCTGTAGTAGTAAGGCTCTCATGTTTGTATGGTTGGCTAAACATGAGTGTAGTGCTGTCAGTTAGCTTAGCTAAGTCCCTGCAACAAGCCACGGAATTGTTTAGCACTTACAAGCTTTAAAACACCAACTTATTTCTTTACACTTAGGTTTTTGTAAAAATAAACAAACTATAACTAATATGTTAATTTAGACTAAATTATTTAGCTTTAGAAGGGATTTAGGGGAGCTGTATCCATCCTCAGCTAAACTAAGCTTGTCCTAGCTGTGACCTTGTCTCAAGCTGAGTTGTTTCAATCTTCTCATCTAACTCTTAAATGAGTTAATTTTATTAAAACGTTGCTCTAAGTGTAGAATCACTCTTATTCATCCACCGCTGTTTAAATTCAAATAACACCAGCTATGTATTGATGTATTGACATATACTAAGCTTTTTTTTTAGCACAGATGAACTAGGCAAAAACATCCAGAATATATTCTTGTCCTTGTCCATGTCCATGTCGGTGAGACCTGTGGGGTCATGTTGAGCCCTTTGTTTGACACCATCATCATGACGCTCACTGCACTTATTAACCACAGCAGAGTAGAATGTGTGGATGAGCAGAAAAAACATCCTGGTATTTGGAAATAGATGGATCCACAGTGTGAGTGAAGCGTATGCCTTTTAATATTTCACTGCTACTGAAGGTTAGCTCAGATGAGATGTGCCGTTGTGTGTAAGTCATACTGGTATATCACGGCAGTCTTCCAGGTTGTGCTATAATGTGTGACATGTTGAAAATAGCGTCAGTGTCAGTTTCATCTGAAAGTGATTACAAGAAGAAGATGATAACAAGGTGGACTAATGGATTTCTGTAAAGAGACATTGCTGTTGATTTTCTTCTTTCCTATACTTTACTGAATCAGTTTCACAAATTAGGGATCATTGTACCCACAAGCAGGGTTTAGAATAGGAGCTTGACTACATTTAACATTCTACATTTGTAATACCCATACAAGGTTTCAAAGTGAACTGCGCAAAGATTTTTAACTGCATGATCTTTAACATTAAAACATAATGTTAAGCAAAGGAACAAATGAGTCCAGAACTTTTTTGGGAGTGAAGTCAGTATCAGAATTCCTTCATCAGTCACGCAGCGGGGAAATGTACAGACTAACAGTCAGACTAAATCTGTCTAAGATGTGATTCAGTGCTCAAATATAGTGAGCTTTCTCTGTGTTTAGTTCTTGTCCTTGTACTTTAAGTTGCAATTATTGTATATAATGTGTTATATAACTATTGTATTAGCATTATAATTATCAAACAGAAAATACATAATAACAAGCATGTATTAATAGAGCTTTAAGTAGCAGAAACCCATAAACCATAACAGCAAATTGGACATTATTTTTATTTCCTCATGAAAATATCATTAAGTAACATAAGAATGTGCCTTATATTGTGTTATAAGTGATAACCTTCCTTCCCTGAAGCTAAATCACTGCTGCACAGTCGTAATGTATTTTTATCCAGTGTCAATATATTTCTGTAGTATATTTCTATACATTTCTGTTGCCTATAGTGAAATTGTATATGGTAGTGTATTCAAATGTATCTCGTATTTTCTTGTGTATTATTTAAAATCTCTAGTGATATACTGTATGTCTTTTCTTTTGTTAATTTGTTTGTATTTGCTGTTAATGTTAACTTTTATTTTATTATATTTGTTTTTTATTCCATCTTTTAAATATTGTTGAACTCTGCTGCTGTGACCAAAGGAATACCAAGTTCGGGATGAATACATTGTCTGTCTATCAGAGAGGAAGTGAGGCCCATGGATGAATAATAAGAACTGGATACAGCGTCATTCCTATGAGAGCTGCTGCCCCCTGTCGGCGCATGCGTGGTGTCCTCCTGGGCACCAGAGGGCGCTCGTGCTCACACACACGTCGAAGAGTAGAGACTATAGAGCCAAGGCAATCTTCCGCCAGTGGTAGAGGCATCTGAGTCCAGGAGGAAGAGGCGCAAAATCCGCTCAAAAATGGTGAGTAAAATACATAAATATGTACCCAGTGCACACAGTCTGGGTGTTTAGATATATGTCTGGTGGTAGAAAAGTGTTTCCAGTGGTTTGATCGGCAGATGTTCGTGGATGTTTGCGGCTGTTCGGTCGTAAATGGCCGGCGAGCTTCTGAGCTCCAGCGTGGCACCTATCCATGCCTGACGAAACATCAGCTAACCTATATTCCACAACACGCTTTTTATAAATACATTCATTTGTTTTATATGAAATTGTCAACAGAGTGAAGCTCAAAACAATGTGCATTACTTGCGCATGTTATTTTCCCGCTTATAGCTAGTATGCTAACATATTGACTCTCCACCCAGGGTTTCGTCAAAGTGGTGAAGAACAAGTCATACTTCAGGAGATATCAGGTCAAATTCAGGAGAAGGAGAGGTACGGCTTTTCTCTTTACTCCAGCGTCACAGGCCTGGTTGTATTTTTGCACCACAAAGCTTTTTAAAATGTATAAAAATTGTGCCTCGGTAACCATTGTTTCTTGCTATCTCTATAGAGGGAAAAACGGACTTCTTCGCCCGGAAGCGTCTGGTTGTGCAGGACAAGAACAAGTACAACACACCAAAGTACCGAATCATCTTCAGGTTCTCCAACAGGGACATCTGCTGCCAGGTCAGTTAATGTGAGACTGAGCCCCACGTGGTCACTTATTGATGACCCCCTGACTCAACACTTTTTCTCTCTTTTCAGATTGCTTATGCAAAGGTCGAAGGAGACCAGATTGTGTGTGCTGCTTACTCTCACGAGCTGCCCAAATATGGCATCTGTGTAGGCCTCACCAACTACGCTGCGGCCTACTGCACGGGCCTGCTGCTGGCTCGCCGGGTAAGAGCACATACACACAGGAAGTTGCAGGTGTTGGCACATGTTTTAGATTTGTTTGCTGGTTCTCTGCTTCTTGATGATGTTACAAATCTCACTGAGCAAAATGTAGTTGGTCCTTCATATGCACTAGCTGATGTTTACTGTCCTTTCAAGACGGGGCTGAGAGAAGCGAGACGAACCATCATGCACAAAGTCTAATTAGTCTATTAACACTTGTTTCTGTTATTTTTGCTGATATGGCACTTTGAAAGGTCTGATTTATTGCCTCAAAATCAGTAAGAGTGTGATCTAACTAGGGATCGGCCGATGTTCACTCTGCCGATCGATCGGTGCTCTCTATAAAGGCCGATCGTGAGAGCTGATCACATGGCGTAAAATACATGACACTTTTCTGTGTGCAGCAAAACAAGCGTGCCAAAATAGCTTCACCGGTCTGGCAGTATTTTAAGGTGTCTGAAAATGACAATAAAATAGCGGTATGGCAGAAATCCGGCAGCTCCACCCGCTGTGAGACCTTACTCACTATTTTATCTACATCTGGAACTAGCTAAACTAGTTATACATGCTCATTTCTCCCGTGTTATTATCCAAAGTGAATGTAAACTTGAATAATGTACTTCATTAGAATGTAATAATTATGTTTGTGGTTGTTTGTGGAAGCTCCAGTGAATGAGCCCCATTAACTGAGTTTTAAGCATCACTTTAAATGGAAGATCCCCATAGGCCCCGCCCACTTGATCGGATCGGTATCGGCCGATACTGATTCCGGCGATCGGAGCATCCCTAATTCTAACATCCTCTTTTGTACTTTCCTGCTTTCCCTAGCTGCTGAACAAGTTTGGCATGGACCAGGTGTACGAGGGCCAGGTGGAGGTGACGGGAGACGAATTCAACGTAGAGAGCATTGACGGAAAGCCGGGTGCCTTCACGTGCTACCTGGATGCAGGCCTCGCCAGGACCACCACAGGAAACAAGGTGTTCGGAGCGCTGAAGGGGGCCGTCGACGGAGGGCTGGCCATTCCTCACAGGTCAGTACTTTATGGGAAATTACAACCTCCGATAAGCATTTTATTGTAGGTTATTTTTCCCTTTTTTAAGCAAGTCTTGAAGGTGCGCAAAGAGCATCAAATAAAGATCTGCAGCAACCAATATGAAGCGCGCCCACATGATAGGAGATCATGAATATGAATAGACTTTTAAGGGCCAAAATATTTGTTATGCATTTGAATAAACAAATCACTGCTTTCACTTTCATGTTGTGCTACATGGTTGCTAATGTACAAATATTTTCAGCTAAATAACACCATTCTTTGTTACGGTGTGTCACCTAGAAGCAAAATATAAATACAAATGTACAAAGATTAATATTTGAATGAGATTGACTTCAAAGCTAGGTTCGATATTATTCCATTAATAAAACTTCCGTATCAAATAAATATCACTTATCATTCCCACTGTGGTTGGTGACAGGTCCAGCTGGTGGCTATTGGTTCTTCTCTGCTTCTTGATGATGTTACAAATCTCACTGAGCAAAATGTAGTTGGTCCTTCATATGCACTAGCTGATGTTTACTGTCCTTTCAAGACGGGGCTGAGAGAAGCGAGACGAACCACAGCCAACATCTGTCTGTCATCAATTGGCAGAGGGTGTTAGGAGAATAGCCAATATAACAAGAGACCTGAAGAAAAACATACCAAATGGAAAGTGTAAATGTTGAATAGTCCTACTCTGGCAATACAAATAACGTGATCTCTGCTCTCCCTTGTTTCCAGTCTAAAGCGTTTCCCCGGTTACGACACGGAGAGCAAAGAATTTGACGCAGAGGTGCATCGGAGACACATCATGGGCATGAACGTGGCCGACTACATGTCTTACCTGATGGAGGAGGACGAAGACGCCTACAAGAAACAGTTCTCTCGCTTCATCAAGAGCGGAGTCACGCCAGACACAGTAAGATGGAGGCTCGCTACACACAATGTAGACCAGTGGTTCTCAACTGGTCAGGCCTCGGGACCCACTTTTTAGTCAATAGATTGCGACCTGAAATTTTGAACCACTCTATTCAACAAAAAAATCCTGCAGTAATATATACACTTTGCAGCATACAATATTAATTAAAGTGAAGTACAGTACATATCCCTTCACAGAACAAAATAATGCTTTTAAATAAGGTTTAATGAGATGATGGAATCAAATCTGAATTGTAGAAAGGCACACGTGCTGAAAACCTAACCCCAGAAGAGGGGTCTGGGGAGATTCTCCCCCAGGAGATTTTTTGAAATACTAACATATAAACTACCCATTCTGGTACACTCTGAGAAGAAAATAAATAGATGTATTACGACATATTAATAATACTTTATATGAAATCGCCCAAAAATATGACAATATGTAATTAAAAAAAAATGGATTTAAATATAGTTTGAATAAGGACGTTTTATACAACTTGGTACCTCATTTTGGCCATATTTTGTATCCACAATACCATCCCTAAAAATAACACCCTTAGTAAATATGGGAATGTGATTGGTTCAATGGTAACCTACTTGTAGTCATGTTTTTTGTTAATGCATAAAAAGGAACAATTGTAATATTCATTTACAGATATCACAATTTGCTCAATAAGAAATTAACAAAAAAATGCCCAATTACATAATTTGTCCACCAGAGAGCAGTCAAGGGTTTACTTAAAAACAAAAATATGGAGTTAAAGGGAGCCATACTGAAAATGTTTCATTTATGTAATGAAACAAAAAGGATCAGGAAATAAGGTTAACGGATTTCAGTATTTACAAGATCATAGCAACAGTTAAGGTGACCGCTGTAGACCCACACTCTGAATGTGCTCAACACGTCTCTTGGCACAATTGCATCAGCCATTGCATGGCTACATACATTTTTCAGTGTTTTGACTTCTGTGTTAGCTGGTTCTCTGCTTCTTGATGATGTTACAAATCTCACTGAGCAAAATGTAGTTGGTCCTTCATATGCACTAGCTGATGTTTACTGTCCTTTCAAGACGGGGCTGAGAGAAGCGAGACGAACCATCATGCACAAAGTCAAATCTCGATCTAGACATCGTACATTAACACTTGTCTCCTTGTTTCTGTTCTTTTCAGGTCGAAGAAATGTACAAAAAAGCACACGCCGGCATCAGAGCAAATCCCGTCTTCGAAAAGAAACCCCTAAAAGACGTCAAGAAGAAGAGGTGGGTTCTTATTTCCATCTGTTACTTGCTTTTTTCTTCTTTAATTATGCGGTTAAACATGAGTTCAATTAGAAGGTGAATTTCCTCTATCTTTGAGCTAGATCCACCATACAACCTTTAAAGAACCCCTGTCCCATTACTGCTACCCTCGGAAAAACCCTGTCTAGGTATTGCCTTTCTTAGGGTTCTAGCAGGGTCTTAAAAAGTTTTACATTTGATAATCAGAATTTAAGGCGAGACACGGCAGGCAAGTACTGGTCAATTTTGAGATTTTGTGCTATTTTGATTCTATAACATGTTTTCTTTCAGGCTTTTGGAAGGAAAACGTACAAAATACACATTTAAGTGTTTATTTTACTATAGTTTGTCTATTTGCGTCTGTAGATTTCTCCTAAATTCACCAAAAGTTAGCATTCTAACGTAACATAAAGTACCGCGACCGCTGTGTGCACCATGTCAACAGAGGTATCGCTGGAAAGCTCCGTCTCTCCTGCACAATCTCATCAGATCCAAATATGGTCATTGCCTTTGTATCAGCAACCAATCGTGAAAGCACAAAGGGGTCTTAAACCAAGAAACTAAATCTCATTGGCTGGTGTCAATTTCTGACAACGTGATTCGTTCAGATGCGTCACGTGGTGTGCTAAAACACTTCCTGGTTAGCTTTCCGCTAGAAATTAAAATCTCAAAATGGCAAAAGAACGGCGAAAAAAACGTTCACAGAGAAGACGACAACAATTGTCACTTGCACGAAGCAAGGTTATACAAATGACCCCGAACATGAAATACCTTCACGGAGTGCGTCGATGCGCAAGCTGTCATCCAAAGAACAGGAGGGTTTAGCTAGCGCCTCACTGCAATCTTTAAAGGTCGTTTTCTCAAAATGAGTTTTTTCTCCTACTCTTGAGTTTGAAATGTCAACTTCAGTAGCACGTACATACACCAAACCTTCCAGTTATATTCCTATCAATATTATGAAGGCTTTTACAGAAGGGTTTGTTCATATATCATTCATAGCCTGAATTATACAACATTGTATACCTAAAAACATGGTGAAAATTGATATTTTAGGGCTGTTGACAGTATTTTCTGATTTATGGAGTGATAAAAAGAGATATCCAATATCCCTTCTGTAAAAGCCTTAGATACTAATATGACTACAAAATGAAACAAGAATTTTGAACCTGGCTTTATCCAAAGTTCAGATTTCGATTCCTGTTAAAATATGTGCATATTTAATGAGATAAGGGCTAATTTGCATATTTAAACATGCTATTTCAGAAAACTTGTAATACAAAAAACAATTGCCTTATTGCAAGTAATTAACTGGAAAAATTTCTAGCTGATACCTTTAAGTTAAAAAAATTACCCTATTCACCTGGGGTGTCTCGCCTTAAGGCCTTAAAAGGTCTTAAAAATGATCGGATTTGAAAGGTACTTCTGTGTTTAAATGTGTTTTGGGGGAAATGTCTGGGCTGCAAAGTAACCGGTAATAGCCTTTCAGTTCCCCCCAACAATTCGTATTGAAATAAATCAACATGGAACCAATAATCACTAACTTTTTTGTTTCCCACGGCCCCTTATCGGAGAACACCCAGCTAGTAACCTAGCAACCGAGCTTCAGCTAGTGGCAGTCAGAAACTCGGGTATCTTCGAATCTACTTACAAATAAATATGGGGAAGTGTGAGTTCAACCGTATTTGGTTGGAAAACATCGAATTTAGTGCTTGGTTGAAACCAGTGGAGGGGAACGTGTTTGAAGCCCGCTGCACCTTTTGCAGAGAAATGTAGCGTTTTTTGTGTGCAAATGTAGCGTTAGTAAACCCAGTATCGGCCCCCGATACTGGGTTTTAAGGATCGGCAGATCCAATTAAATGTCATGGCCGATCCATAGTTAATATTTCCCATGATTCCGTTGTTACGTTGTTTGTCGTTGTTGTTCTATTGCATCAGCCGCCATTATCGAGTTGGAAAAGTGGAACGGACACATATCGTTAGCTAGTTAAAATGTCTGCAGTTTGGCATCATTTTAAAATAACTACAAGTGAGTCGCCGACTGCGACATGCAAAGTCTGTGGTGTGGAAGTCTCACGAGTTGGTGCTAACAGGGTCTCCTACAACACCACAAACCTAATAAAACATCTTAAAATACTGTAAAGCGACAGCGTCTGCGACTGATGGACTCCATCAACAAACACTGCGGGACAGCTTGAAACGAAAGGCTTTACTTCCTCGAGACTCCGAGAGATTTCGCAAGATTACTGAGCTGATTGTGGAGTGCATAGCAGGGGACGACCAGCCAATTTCACTTGTGGAAAACTCCGGTTTTTGTCGTCTAATAAATTATTTGGGTGCCTGTCTATTTCTTAATGTATACGAAATTAAATGCTGTTTGCCAACACAAAAAGTGATATCGGGTATCGGAAAACCGGTATCGGGAAATATCGGGATCGGATCGGAACCTATATGAAAATATCGGGATCGGAAGCTAAAAAATGAGATCGGGACATCCCTAGCAGCATCTCCCCCGCAACAACCTCCGGGTGATGTTTGGGTCTACGTCAACCCTAAAAGCGGAGCTGCTATGGACGCTAAATACTGTAGCTAAACACCAATCCTACAACAGCAACGATGAACGATTGTAGCCAAGGCAGCAGAGCTCAGAAGATAGCTCTTGTCACACACATGCAGAGACAGAGAGTACAGAGACACATTTCTTGTACGGTTATGCTATTATGTTCAGTCATCGTTATGTTGAACATAAATACATTTACTAATTATGGGACGTATTCACACCAGCCTTTTATAGTCCGGTTGAATCGAACCCTGGTGCGGTTCATTTGGGTCGGTGTGAACACAGTCCGAGACCTCTTAAGTGAATTAAACAACCGGACTCTGGTCCGCTAAAATAGGTGGTCTCGGAACACTTGCTTGCGAACTCTGGAGCGGTTCATTGCTGGTGTGAACGCAGTCCGCACCAAAACATAGGAAGCGTAGTATTTACGTGTCACAAGAACGCGGATGTCTTCAAAATCTTTAGCGAAAGAGTCTTTCAAGACATCCGCGGTTGTTTAGTTAAAGAGTGAAGTGAATGAAGTGTTGAACAGTGTCGTGTAAAGTAAAAATGCTCCGTCAACTACATAAAAGTACCTGTACCTGTCGTCGGTGAAACGCCCCTCCTTACTGCAGAACGTCTCTCATTATATGTGTTATAATGTTTTTTAACGGACGTTGTCTGATTATATAATCATATGCGCGGGCCGCTAGTGTCTGTTGATCTCCAGATTAACAGCAGCATGAGAATAACCTGCCGAAAGTGCTGATGCTCCATGGTGGAGGCTCCGGTAGAAATTGCTGGGATTTGCGTTTTTACCCCCTTAATGTCTGACCAATGGTTGAACAGCATTTCTGTGCACATGACTTGTGTTTAAAGTTTATAGTCCATTTGAGTTTTGATTGAATTTTGCCTGTGTGAACGCAAATCGAACCTTCTGAGAAATGAAACAATGTAACAAACTGTGGTCTGGTGCGCACCAGAGAAGAGGACTATTAGGTGTGAATGCACCCTTACATTCTCAAAGTGGTCTTAAAAAGTCTTAAATTTGAGTTGTTGAAAGCGGCAGGACCCCTGCTTTCTGTACTGGGGAGCTCCCAGTGCTGAGCGGACAAACACTTCTCTCTGCTGAGCTGAATGTTAATGGGGCTCTTGTTGTGTTTTGTTTCCGGCAGGTGGAATCGCGCCAAGTTATCTCTGGCACAGAGGAAGGACCGCGTCGCCCAGAAAAAGGCCAGCTTCTTACGAGCGCAAGAGCAAGAAGAAGGGGACGGTTAGGAGCCCCGCTGAAAAAACTCCACACAAATCACAGACAAATCACAAACAAATACATTTATTGCAAACTCAAGCTCTTGTCTTTGGCAATTATTTTTTCAATGAGTCATGTGTGTGTTGTGTTGAGTGGTTGTTTGTACTTTTTAATAGGGCTTTCTTTGCCCTTGACTGTTTAAACTACACCCATGAATAATATATATAATATTATTTACAGTAATTATCTTTAATCTATTCATGGGACTCACCCAAAGGTTCTTCAAGGACTATACAGGCTCCAATTCAAGCTCCAAACACAGCATATTTTTAGACATGGAACAATATAAGTTACTGTTACCATAGTGCATTTTTTACAAGGAGAACTATCAGGCTTTACGGAAGCTCAAAGGTTAAAAATGGGAAGCTTGAATTGGGATTTTAAAAACTTAAATCCTTTCCATCAGAGCTTTATTTACTATATCAGATTTAAGGAGTTAAAGAGCTAGAACTTAGGTTTTCTCTTGTTAAAAAATATGAATTAAATGTTTTTATTTAAACAAATATATTTCAATTTCTTGATTTTTCTAATTGTGTGGAAACCATGCTCAAAGTGTAACAACTCAGTGCAGTTTAAAGAGGCCCTAAAGTACTGACAACATTTCTGTGTTGGAATTCAACCGACACTGGAATGGAGAGATTGAGATTTAAGAAACATTTGGGTCAGTCTCTTTTTTGATATGGTTAAAATACCCATAATGAACTGCTTGTAAAACAGCAATGCATTACATTTTGTGAGGTTATGTAGAACTAGTGTATGCGGGGTTCCCGTGAGGTCTTAAAAAGTCATATTTGATAATCTGAATTTAAGGCCTTAAAAAGGTCTTAAATATGACAAAAAAATAAGAAAGGTCTTAAAAATGATGGGATTTGAAAGGGACTTCTGTGTTGCGATCGCGTCTAAAATGTGTTTTTGGGGAAATGTCCGGGCTGCAAAGTAACCGGTAATAGCCTTTCAGTTCCCCCCAACAATTTGTATTGAAATAAATCAACATGGAACCAGTAATCACTAACTTTGTTTCCCCGGCCCCTTATCGGAGAACACCCAGCTAGTAACTTAGCAACCAAGCATCAGCTCGCGGCAGTCAGAAACTCATGTATCTTCGAACCTACTTACAAATAAATATGGGGAAGTGTGAGTAAGTTCAACCGTATTTGGTTGAAACCAGTGGAGGGGAATGTGTTTGAAGCCCGCTCCACCTTTTGTTGTATATAATATAGCTTCTCTCTCTCTTAACTTAAAATATAAATAATAAATACCAATAAACAAGATCAACAAATATTTTGGAGGGCACTTCCACAATCTACTAAACATATAAATATGATAAATAAATTAGACTAAAATTAATTAGATCAAATATGTTGTAGTGCACAACCAAGCAAAGCAACATTCAGTTTTTTTCGATTATGTTGTTTTCGTAATTGTGGCAGGCCAAAATCGTAATTGCGATTAAAATACGATTAATTGCACAGCCCTAACACACACACTTTTTGTCTAACACGCTAACACAGTTCTGTGTACTGTTATGCTGTTATGTTCAGTCATTGTTCTTATGTTGAACATGAATACATTTACTTTGTAAGTAATTATGGGACGTATTTCTTCTTTCATAGCAATTTTCCTTCATACTTTATTGCCGTGAAATAGGTCTTAAATTCTATTCAAAGTGGTCTTAAAAAGTCTTAAATTTGAGTAGGCGAAACCTGCAGGAACCCTGTGTATGCATTATCTTCAAATGTCTCATTCCACAGGCCATAAGACTATTAAACACCTGAGTGAACATCCACGGACATTCATCCGTTTGCATCTTGCAAATTATTTATCTATATATCATATTCCATTTACTTGTATAGACTCTTCTTGCACTATTTCATTTGTATTTACTTGCACATCTCAAAAAATTATCTTGCATGATTTTATCTTTTTTTATGTCATATATTCATGTTGCACTGTTGGAGGAGCCTGTGACTTAAGTTTTGATTGCCATATCTGCACTGTAGCTAATGGGCACATGACAATAGAATCTTGAATCATGTCTATCAATTAAAGCCAGCCGAGGCATGTAGCAACAATTATTGCCCACAAAAAAATGTGTGAAGTGAATTCTCACAAAAGTGGAAGTAGTTGGTAGTAGGTACATTCGAAAGAGGACTTGTTCTCATTTTCATGCAGCACCTCTTTTCACCTTCTGTCTGAAACCAGAGCCCAGTCTGCTCTGATTGGTTATCTGGCCGGCTCTGTTGGGATTGGTCAACCGCTTAGAGATGTCTGGCCCCTTATCACCATGTTATAGAAGTGAATAAAGGAGTCAAATGGAGGGTTTTCAGAGAGGGGGGAGTGTGTAAGAGAAACTCCCTCAGGAGGGAACACAGAGATTTGAGCCTCTGCAAGCCATTTACATGCACTAAAACCTACAGTATAATACAGGAGAAGGAAAACCCCCCAAAAGTAGGATAGGCCTCTTGAAGTAAAAAACGGTCACAGTGAAGTGGTATGTAGTTTAATTGTGCAAATCATGCTGGTCTCTTCAATAAGTCAACTTTTTTTTTACATTTTCAAAATTCAAACAGCAGCGTTGACCACAAGCTCGACATGCTACAGGTCATGTCTGTATTTAGAGTGGTTACACAAGCCAGGATGTTGAGTCGGTCTCAGCAGCTTCACAACTTCCAGAAGGGATCATGAAAAATCCTCTTTGTACAGCATTCAGATGTGACCACACGTTGATAAAGATCTCCACCATCACAGTTGGCAAACATTCGTAAATGATTTCAGGATGATCTCTATGGCACTGAAATCCCCAAAAATGTGATACAGCACAATACTACAAATGCTCTTTGTAGTGAGAAATACAAGTAGATAACATTCACAAATGAAATACATTAATATTGTCACTAGTGTTACAGGTGAGAAATGTACAGCAGTGAAGTGCACTGACATACAGAATGTTGTCGGTGGAATACTGACAGACATATCCTTCAAGTTTTCCACTTTGAATGTAATAAACGGCCTTATGCAGATGAGTGACAATTAGGAAAAGCTTCAATGCTTCTTGGCATAGACCCTCTTCTACTCTGTACCCTGTATAAAGACATGTCCTTTGTTTAATTTTGCTACAAATCTTTTCATTTTTCCCTTAAATGTTCACTTATCTGTAGGCTACGTGTTAAAGGTGAAGTCTTGTGATATTCTATACTTTAATTATTGTAAAGACAACCCCTGAAAACCAGCAGTTCATCATTCTGTACAATCTTTGTAGCCAAGTCTAAAGTGGAAGTCTTAAATACTTCAGCAGGGTGACCTTCATTTGAATGAACTTGGGTTTCATTTTGGTCAATGCCACACACTGTCCTGCTGCTTTCAATACTCACTAATGCACCAAATTTGAATTAATCTGCAGCTTAGTCTACAAGAAAAACAAAATCACTTTCTTTTAACGAGGGAAAGTACAATTTTGCAAGCCGTTTATAAAGATTTATACTCCAAGTCGTACTCTAAGACAGCGTAGTACTAACAAATAAACCTTTGTTTGGTCTTTTAACAGAATTTTCTGTAAAACGAAAATATGGAATATCACCAGCCTTATCTTAACCTTAGGTACACTCCCTGATTAAGCTATAGTGCTCAAAAGCAACTTTAAAGGAGACATATCATGCTCATTTTCAGGCTCTTACTTGTTTTATGGGTTGTAATCGATCATCTTTTCATGCTTCAATGTTCAACAAACACATTATTTTTCTCATTCTGTCACTCTAAATAACTCTCTACTCAGTGTCTGTCCAAAACAGTCCGTTTGAGCGCCTGTCTCTTTAAGACCTCGTCTTGAAAAAGCCAAGTCTGCTTTAATTGGCTTGCGAAAAGAATATGACGCAACTTTGCAAAGGTACTTGTAAAGCTGGAGAGGGAGTATATTCTAATGAGGCTACATGTGACATACGAAGGGAAGCCAAACCTGAATGACTTGTTGAATCTAACTGGGTTATCTTATTTCTCAGTTTGTGCAGAGGTAGGCTTTCCTGATATGGACTCTAAGTGCAGAAGCAATAGGAAAGTGAGATGTTCATGATATGTCCCATTCAACATAACAAAGTCAAGGATCCTATCTTATAATGGTGTCATTACACTTCCAACTGGGGCTTTGTACAACACCGTGATTTTAAATCCTTCTCAGGCCATACATACCTGCATGATTTAGTGGCAAAAACAGCAATTTGGTCTCCCAGCGCGAGACGTTTCATTTTTCCAGCAGTGCCCCCAAAAACATTCCACTGTGGTGAACAATACAATACAATATAGTGTGGCTGCATGATCTGCTTTAAGTATAACTGATGGTAACATGCAAACATTCAGTCGAGTTTAGTATTTCAAAGTTCTTAGCCTTGTTTTCCAGGCCCAACTTCTGACGCTCGGAGAGAGGAGGTAGAGTCTCCATCAGTCTGACCGTTCAAGAGTGTATAGAGTCTCCATCAGTCTGACCGTTCAAGAGTGTATAGAGTCTCCATCAGTCTGACCGTTCAAGAGTGTATAGAGTCTCCATCAGTCTGACCGTTCAAGAGTGTATAGAGTCTCCATCAGTCTGACCGTTCAAGAGTTTATAGAGTAAATAAAAACTACTTCATTAAATGTGCTATTCCTAAATCACAGCATCTTTCATACTCCGTGTGAGGAACCAACTTCAGGTGACTTCCCGTCCTTGTCACGAGTCCTTGGTGTGCGAGATCTGTCTCCACAGCAGAGCCTTCAGGTTGTTGAGAATAAGGGAGTGCTCCATGTTCATTTGTCCAGCATTACTAGCTTTGAGAGCCATGCAGGAGTACAACTGCCTCTCCAGCTCCTCCCTCATCCCTGAGGGCGCCCCCCGCAGGAGGTAGTCCTTCAGTGTGCCGCACGCCTTCGCCAGGTTGGGCTGAACTGGCTCCTCCTTGCATCGTTTCTCCGACAAATCACACAAGGTCTTGCAGTCCACCCCGTACACACAGTCAGCGTCCGTCTCGCACTTCAGCGCCCGCATGGTGCGCTTGAACTCGTCCTCAGACACCACCGCCCGGGCGTCAGTCAGACGGAGCTCGTGTCGATCGGTATAACCAAAGTGCGCTGCAGCGAGGTCACAGATCAGAAAGCTTCCGTAGGTGCCGTGGAAGAGGTCCTCCACCAGCTCCAGGAGGCCCATGGAGATCTTGGCTTTGCGAGGCCATGAGGGGGTGAACCACTGGTCCATGGAGCGCTGCATGCTACTGGGGACCCAGGACACCAGGGGCCATGGGAGAGACAAACCGTACAGGGGCCCGTAGTGGACGCGCTCCGTCATGTACAGATCCCCGCAGAAGCCCAGGAGGCGAGGAGTGTGACCGCGGTCCTGCAGCAGGAGGCCCAGCAGCACCTGGAAACAAGGCAGGAATGGGTCTCACTGAAGAGCTAGAATCATTGTTTGTTTGCAGATTAGGGTTAGTACAGATCGAGGCAAGTAAGACTAAATACTTTTTTATTGAAATGGAATGTAAGATCAAGTTCACGATAACTCATTATCTTGGATTCCACTACCTTGATTCTCATCGTGCCAACTTAAAAAACACTTCCTGCACTAAATACAGGTTTAAGCCATGCCTTTGAATACTGGTACATTCATTTGAATTTGCACTTTCTCATTTGCACATTCAGTCGTGTGGTGATGTTTGAGGTGAAGCAATGACCATTAATGGTAAAGGTTACGAGAGGTCGTTGGGAAGCAAGTTTGCGAGTGTATTTGCTAAATGAGAATTACAGTCTAGATACGACCCTTCACCATTTTGCCGTAACTAGCAGACGAGGATCATCATACATAAAGCTGTGTGAGGCTTTCTGTAAATTGTGTTGAGAAAGAAGATACCAATTATTTGGGAGATTTTTAAATTGCATGTCAGATAAAAAAACGAAATGCTACCCACCATATCTCAGCATGTTGACTTTTTAAAGATTTATTGCAGACTTGTTAAAACATATTAAAACTTATTTAAACATTAAAGGTGGGGTAGGTAATTTTGGAGAAACCAGCTAGAGTGCGCTAGAATTTGAAAATACACAGCCGGAAAAAAATCTGCCACTTCCTTACAGAGCCCCTCCTCCAACACACACGAATGCGCACATGACCAATGAGGGCACGAGATAGGTTTGTGCACAGATGGAAGGCTGACAGGCAGGTAGGCCATCCAGTTACTTTAGCCGGGCCGGCTCAGATGATTGGTCGTGCTTTTTACAGCGCCACGGCTTCCACAGATGACATTTTTATGGATTTGTTGTCAAAGCACTTCAGATATTCATTGCTATCGGGATGTTAAGAGCATTCCATGGAATATAACAAAAAGTGTATCTCGAGCCGGTTTCTCAAACTTACCTACCCCACCTTTAATTTGAATATTTTTCAAAGATCCACCAAAACATTGACACTTTTCCATGCTAAGAAATTGTATACAAAAACACCATATTTTGTGCCACAGATAACAGTTGCTAATTTCAGAGGCTTCTTATTCTACCTCATCCATCTGCAGGAGGGCCCACGCAGAGCGGGCTTCTGGTAGTGACACCCGTCCATCTGTGTTGCCGTCGGCGACAGTGAGGATCTGGCTGACGAGGCTGGCGAGGTTAGTCTGCTCTCCGAGCTTGGACTGGTGGAAAGAGAGGGGCGGAAACTTAGGGGGTCGTCCCGTCACACTAGAATGTTTGGTTGTATACGAAAGACCTTTACCTTGAGGTGATTGAAGACCATCTCTCTGAACTTCTCCACTGAGGTGCCTCTGGTGGGCTTGTCGAACACGGGGGTTTCTCTCCGGGGCTCCGGCTCCTCGCCCAGTTCTAAGTGCACAACCTCCCCCAGCTTACAGCGGATGATCCCATCGTGGTCCCCCCAGCTTCCTGTGTACACCTGGAGAACATTTACCCACATAGTAAACAAGCTGAAACATCTCGAGAAGTAGAGTTACAACTTAGTTTCCTAATTGAGCTTCCTACCTGGTTATCAGCCAGCGTTGACAGACACCTGCTCAGGTAGAGAGTGTCTTTGTCACACAGGCTGCTGCATGCAGACCCATCGATTATCCCCTTCCTGTATTTATCACACTTGGAGAAAAAGAGAAAATGTTATCATCGTGCATGTCTGATAATCAGAGAGCAGGATTATTTAATTTCTCCATCTTATCAAAAGACAAGACAAGGAGTATTCACAAAAATGTTTAGTTGCCACACACAGAAGCCAGATAAATGCATGGGGTTGGCCTTTAAACATCCTCGACCTCAGACTAGGTGTTCCTTGCAGTGGTAATTGCAAAATAAAAGTCCATTACAAAATAATCGATATAACAGGGTGGAAACAAACAAAGCCATTACTCACGATGGCGTTCTTGCACTCGTGTCCTCTGCACAGCTCTGTGTACGCTGAGTACTGCACATAGAGCACCCAGCTGCCCACCAGCACCGCCAGCCAGGTCAGGAACAGATACTTCACCCGCACGAAGGAGATCCGAGCCTGCGGAGGGGGGGCACAAACAGAAACTAGAATTAAATAAAGAGCCTGATTTACAGTCAAGATGAGATTAGTCCAACAATGTATATAAGAATGTTCAGCCTGCTGTGCAATCCTGAACATATCTAGTCATTTTTCAATGTGCATTGATCTATGTATCCAGACGGAGATGCACTGCATGTATTATCATGTTGGAGAAACGTAATACCAAAAGGGATATCTCTTCAAACCGTGGCCTGGAATAAGGGGAAAAAAATAGGACACTATTTATTTTTGTATTTCTAGAGTTCATTTGAATTGTTGCGGGTAAAGTCAAACTTTCAGTAAATGCACTTGGCACTTTGATTATGTCTCTAAAATGTGACTTTGATCTTCACATGGCAAATGTGTTGTTGCAAATGCAAAACATTTATTCTCCTCCGATTCATTTTATCTCAGGTCTTTATTAAACCCGTTCGTTTTTCCTGGGGTCTACACACAAATACTCATGCACACATAACACCCTTTCCACATAAACACAACAAACATAAGGAACACAAAAACACATCACAGGTCATTAACAGTTAATGACATCTTTAACATCATTAAGCACATTATGCTTTTTGGATGTGTTGTATAGGTTTTTGTGCATGTAAATTGTCCTCATAGGCAAAAATCCCTTTGTTTTCTTCAGTAACATAGTGCCATCACTATGTAACACGCTCCAACCAGGCTCCAACACAGCCAGCTAACCAATCAGAGCAGACTGGGCTCTGGTTTCAGACAGAGGGTGAAAAGAGGTGCTGCAGCACAGGCAGTATGAGAAATATAAAGAGCTTTTTGAACTTTAAAGCATGGAGACATGTCCCAGTAGAGGCACTACATACAGATGTGAACCTGAAAATGAGCATTAAAAAGGGCCCCTTTTTAGGAAACAACTAAATGTATCCCCTTTTGCCTGGGCCTTAAACGCTTCTGTAAATAGTAGGTTACCACGGTGACATCATGGGGTTATCCCATAACGAGTCCCTGGCTCGCTGATAGGTGGTCATATGCAACAATAGCTCATTAAGCTGGAACATTCTTTGGAGGTGCTAATTCAGTTGCTACAGTGTCACATGCCTTTCTAGTTATGCCTCTTAATGGAATGAATGTAATTACTGCCGTGTCTCAGGATGCACACATGATCACATGTCCCACAGTATGTCTGCAGACAGAGATGCTTCTAATTCAGTGCGGTATGTGATTTATTTTCCACAGTTATAAAGCACAGGCATGCAGTGAAAAAAACATAGACTTATTTACACTTTGGAAAAAGTGACAACAGAAATCTGAAGATTTATAGAACACAATTAAAAAACAGAACAAGACATACACAGATAAGAGCTGCATTCAATGTGTCTTTACTGGAATTTTATAATTGAATTACCAAAAGGATTGTTTTTAAGTACTACTTTTTAGTACGTTTTCCGTTGTTTGACAAATCCCAATGATCAGTTTATCAGAAAGTGTCTACAACGTAAGCAAGTAAAAATAAATAGAAGAAGGAACGTTGTTGGAAGGAGCAGTGAAGAAGAATGTGGGTCAGATTTGCTGTGTCAGCCACAGTCTTAGACTTTCACTTAAAACTGAACTGCAGAGAGCTTTTCTCCGAGGACTGTAACTGCACTTGGGAGGATAAAGTCATTTGATTCTCGCTCTGATCACACGGCAGGAACAGCTTATGTTCTGTATATTTTGGCAGCCTGCTGTTCCACTCACTTCAGACCAAGCACAGTTTCCAAATCCCAACGAAATATGGCCCAATGACGCAGGGAACAAGTACAAGCCTTTCTTTTTGTAATCTTGGATGTGCTGTGATTACTGCGCTTGGTAAACAGCTCTGGTTTTCTGATATATGTGCGACTTCAAATCCAAATCCAAATATTAAAGTGACAGAGACATATTCAGACATTCTATCTACCGTCATCGATTATTTTACCATTGTGAAGTTCTTGTTGGTTTGAAACTTTATGAAAAAACATATCATAGAATTTGTCCAGAACACATTTGGAACACATACCCAGGTTTAGGGAGCAACGGATTACATATAATGAGATTACGCAAACATGATACAAAAAAAGGTAGGCTAACTGTATTCCCCTACAGTTACATAGAAAAATACGTAAACATATAGGCTACTGTCATTATCTAAGGCAGGGGTGGGGAACCTCCGGCCCCCGGGCCGTATACGGCCCGCGAGACAATTTGGTGTGGCCCTCGAGGTACTTTATAAACACACGCAAAAAAGAAAAAAATTAAAGAAATCTAGATAATTAAACAAGTGAGTGCCTGTTTTTCCTGGCCAAGGTCAGGGTCCTTGAACACAACACAAGCCTTACATGTCATCACTTGGTATCTCTGACAGGGGTGTAGTTCTGACGGGGAGCACCAGAACGCAGCTCCGCTCCGGCACTTCCAAAAATTGCAGTACCCATAAGGCGCCGTACACATGCTGCAGGTTTTGCGTGGCTGTGTCTTTAGTTGTAAGACCATTGGCGATCTGCTCATCTGTCATACTGATCATACAGTCAATAACTTTGTTGTTATTAGCATCTGGTTAGCTAGCTATGCTAACGAATATAAGAAGCTTTGTCTACAACCAGTGAGGTAAAGGCACATCTTTATATGATAATTATAGTTATAAGAGAATAAAGTAAACAGGTATAAAATACTATACGACAGTAAAAAAAGTTGTTATTAATAAACAAGAATACAGTTTGAAAGGGGAGTGATTTGTAAAATATCCATAAAGAAAAAGAAAATCTGTTTACAGTTCTGTTTCATATGGATGTTGAGAGATGTATCCATAGATCTCCTAGTGTTGCTCTCAAAGTGCACCAGATTGATGCTTTTAACTTCAACATTTAAAAACAAATCTTCCCGGGGGAGCATGCCCCCCGGACCCCCCTAGAGGAGGTTAGGTACACTTAAATCATGTTCACATGGATAGGAAACTAAATACATTTGCACACATCTTGTGTCAATATCTTTCTGTTTTGGTGTTCATGCCACACCGTGCACATGCATGCATGCGCGAGTCATGGCAAGATATCTGGATTAAGAGGTTGCTTTTTCTTTGAACACATTTTTTAAAGTAACCCTCACAACTCTGCACATCACCACATTGAGCTGCAGGGAGAACACAGGAGAACTAGAATCTTCCAATTCCCTTTGTTGCTTTTCATCAAACTGCCCTTCTGTTATAGCTTTAACAACAGCTTTGTGTTAGAGCCAAGCTGCTGGAGTTTTAACACCGTCTGTCCTGAAGAGATGAACAGTGGGCCTCCAGGGAGGGACCAGGAGTATCAGGGCAGTAAAGAACAACTACACACATCAGATCTGACTCCACTGGTATGCATGGAGGTGCCACATGCATACAACGAACACACACATTCAACATGGTGGGGTAAAAGTCACATGTACATGTTGTCTGTGTGTCTCAGCATGGTTGTGCAAACCCATGATAAAGCATCCGAGTTAAAGAAGTGAAACTTGAGCAACACTTTAGTAATTTACACTGCGTCCTCTTCCATGTTACGTGATACATAAAGTTTGTCTTAACTCATGGCGCTTTTCCACTGCAGCACGTAGCGGCCCGGCACGTATTTTTTTGCTTTTCCACTAGGGGTAGTTCCGGCCCAGGGCTACTTTTTCACCTTTTTTCTGCCCCTCCAAAATCGAGGTTCTTACCGGGCCAACAACCGGGCTGAATATGCTAAACTAGTGATGTAAACACTCTCGACTGCTAAATGGTCAGAGAGAATAGCTGGCAAGGGGGCTACTACTACAACAAAATGAACATATTTTACCGTGATTTAATTGTAATACACGTTTCAAAATGATGCCGAAGTAACAACATACTGATACCGGTCTGCAGACAAGACGGCAGTTGAAAAACCTTTTAAAATGCGTGTTTTCTGAATGGAGATCGGATTGATCAGGCTAAGCTAACGCAGTATATGCTCCGTCCACACTCACAACAACGGCCTACAGACATAAATAAACCAGCGACTGTATCCGCCATGACACAGACAGTCTGTGGTTTGTACTCGTTTAACTTCTGTCTAGTTTCTGAACAGATATGAGCTCTGAGTGCTAACAGCTAACGGCTGATGTTGGTTTTGTGTTTCACATTGAAGATGACGTCACAGCAGTTTTACGCAGCGTCGCTCCGCCCGCCGAACAGCCGATCGTCCCGCCTAGGGCCTACACTGCGTTACCATAGTAACTACCCCAGTTACTAAACTGTAATGGAAACGCAGCTTAAAGTGAGCCTGGCCTACCAAGGCCAAGCTGTGCTAAGCCGTTCTAGGTCCTGCAGTGGAAAAGCGCCATAAGATAACATTAGATAAACTGAATTGATTCCTGATTGAAGGGTCAAAATAGCAGTTTAATACTAAGTATAGTATATAAAGTGTATACAAATGGCCCAGAAGTTGAACTGAATAGGTCAAGTACATAGGCTATTATAAGGAATAGAAATGTTACAATTTAAGAAAAGTGGAATACTTGAACAACAAAACCTCTTCCCCTAAAGTAAATGAGCAGTAACACAGCTGAGGCAGCAGAGCAGATAATAACACTGATGATAGAGGGAGCTTGTTAGTGCAGGCAGGAAGAATGTTAACATTGAGTTAAATGTGCAAAGCCCACATAGCACAAAGCCTGTGGGGCAAACTGTCGATCTGTCAACAGGTAGGTCAATTTACCCAGGATAAACAAGACCTTGTGACCCCCCCCCTCATTTAATTTCAAACCTTTATTTAACCAGATTGGTCCCATTGAGATCATAGATCTCTTTTTCAAGGGAGACCTGCAGCATTTAGGTTCCACATGAAACATAAAACAATAAAGGACATCATACATTATATTTACATAGTTATAGACATTTACAAGTGGCCATAGTATCAACAAGCATTTCATTTAGCCTAGCTTTAAAAACATGCAGAGGAATGAGATTGCTCAGTTTCAATTCTTGCTGAAGACTGTTCCAAGCAAGTGGAGCTGCGCACATAAAAGCTGTCTTACCTAAGACAGTCCTTGCTCTTGGCACATCTAACAATACTACATCATGCGATCTAAGACAATAGCTGCTTGCAACTCTCTGTGTTATCAGAGAGCAGATATAATACGGGAGTTTACCCACCAAAGCTTTATAAATAAACGTGTACCAATGACTGAGCCTCTTTACAGTAAGTGATGGCAGACCTGCCTTGGCATACAGGGCACAGTGATGAGTAAGTGCTTTACAATTTGTGACAAATCTCAGTGCGCTGTGATAGGCAGCATTTAACTTGTTCAGGCAATGGGCAGGTGCATTCATATACAACAAATCACCATAGTCCAGCACAGGTAAAAAGGTCACAGTGACTAGCCTTTTCCTGGCTTCAAAAGAGAAACAGGACTTGTTTCTGAAAAAGAAACCTAGTCTAACCCTCAGATTTTTAAGCAGGTTATTGACATGAAGTTTAAAAGTAAGACCATCATCAAGCCAGATACCTAGGTATTTATAACTGGTAACCACTTCAAGTACTTGTCCTTGCATAGTAACAATATCCAAAACAGGCTCTGGTGTCTTTTTAGCTTTTGAAAATAGCATTACCTTGGTTTTATCAACATTTAAAATAAGCTTAAGTTCAGCAAGCTGAGTCTGAATAATGTTAAAAACAGCCTGTAATTTTCACACCTTTAGTGTATAAAACTCCCCCACTACTTAGACTATTCCTTGCACCCCTCTTCTAGCATAAGCCTGAATGGTCTAATCCAGTGGTTCCCAAAGTGGGGGGCACGCCCCCCCTGGGAAGCGCAGAGGCATGACAGGGACCAGGAGGAAAAATGGTTATTTAAAAAAAAAAAAAAAGATAAATCATAATTTGAAAAATTATTGATTCGAAAATAATATGATACAGTACAGTACTATTACGTCTGGGTCTCTGTGTTTCATTAAAACTCGGCTCTGTGTGTGTGTGAAACCAGCCATTTTGCACGAGCGAGAGCGCACCGGGACCGGAGATCGTTGTTGTTAGCTTCTGGTGCTAGCGAGCTACGCTAATGGATATAAGGAGTTTTTTCAACAACAAAGTGGAGGAGAGTCCTCTCCTGTCAGACTGAGTGAGCTAAAGGACTCTCAGTGTTATCTCAGTGGGTCTCAAACGTTTTGGTCACTAATAATGTAAACAATTATTTCCGAGGCACACGTTTATATGATCATTATAGTTATAAAATAATAAGAGAATACATGAAAAACAGGTATGAAATACTGTATGGCAGTAAAAAAAGAATAAAGTTTAAAAGGGTGATTTGTAAAATATCCATAATTATTTAACCTGTTAAGCACTGAGCCTGTTTTTCAGGTCTCAGGCTCGAAAATGACATTTCCAGAACAAATGACCATAACTACACTTCTAAAAAGGGGGAAATTAATAATCTTTTTTCTCAAAGTAATGATAAACCTGTGAGTTGGATGTAGAGAAGTCAGAATCAATATAGATGTTTTTTATTTTAAAGAAAATTCAGATTGAACATAGTAAAAAACTGTAAATTATAGTGTCCGTCCAAAAATTATTTTGTACTTATAGTAAAAACTACCCTTGGATGATGGTAAGGTAGACTAAAAGCTTTAGGAATCCAAAGTACAACATATAATAAGTACCCTGCATCAAGATTGATGCAACACAACAAGTGACATTTGACATTTTTAGAGAGGTTTAGCAAAAAAAACTCCACCTCTGAGGTGATTTGGGTGGAAATGGCCGTTTTTACCATTTCTCTGGAACCCATTGGTCGATTTTGGTGATTGACATCTCTTTTTGACCATTAGAGCCAATAGAATCGAAGGGGGGATTTCCACATAAACACACACCTTACCATTGAGAAATGAGAGCTATGCATACACAGTTTTGCATGAGAGCGAACCTATCTCTCGCTCTGACATCTGGAAACGGAAAAGCAGGTTTATTGCTTATGGATTATCAGAAATCATTTCAAAGTGACACAGACACATTGGATTAACTTCAGCAGCGTTTTTATTGTTTTAATGCCATTGAAGACCACCTTTGACCAGACAACGACAAAGGTGAGCCATTTTGCTGTTTTTATCTACCTAGCGCCACATGTTTTGATGTCTGTTCTTGTTAATATCTTCGCGAGTTCTTATCATGGAGTGATGATGTATGTACCGATCGATTCTGTGTCATCTCACGATGCAGATCGATGACCAGTGGTTGCGTTAGACTTTTTCGTTGTCCGTCATTTTGACAGACAGGATCGTAAAATTTCCCTCATAATCCATTATTACCCGTCATTTTATTTTTCATGTTTTAATGATGAGATGAGACATATTTAATATTTATGTTTGGGTACTGAGCAGCAAATGTTCATTCATTCATTATTTTTTAATGATTCATACAGAACTTTTAAGGGCATGGAGAAAAAAAAAGATGAACAGAGACACCGACCGTGTGGTCACTTTTCATGTCAACACGAACATGAATGATTTATTTGTTCCTGCACTGACAGCACAGCAGAGGGGGGCAGAGGCCGCTAAAAACACCACGACCATTGTGCCTAAACAGGCTAATATGAACAATGCCATCGTTTTAAATGAGACAATTACAATCAAAATATGAACAAAACATTTACAAGAACAACTCAATTGACCTGCTGTAGCCTGAACGCTGATTTCTGCATCGTCGTGCACCCTCAGACAAATCCGTTACTCATCTTAGCTTTTCTACAGATGTCGCAGAACCATCTTCCCTCCTCAGCCACTTAAACTCTTGCTCCCACTGAACCTGGTACTCCCGCTTGAACTCCTTGCCACTTGCTTGCCCCTCTGCCGCTGGCTGAACGTTGTCAGTCTTAGTGGCTTGTCCTTCATCCTCCACCACATCAATCCCTTTTTTCACCTCGTTTATCTACACCATCACAATTACTGGGCTTATTAAAAAAAGCTTCGGACGATCAGCTGCCGTGACATTTTGCGATTGCTAAAGCCGTTAGTTACAGACTACAGTAGAGTCCAGTAGATCGCCCTCAGTCTACCTGGCCACTAAGGATGTAATATAATGTGGGCCGTTGGTGGACATTTTGGCGCTGTTCCGAGTTGTGTTCTAATCCGTTAAAATGACGGATTGCTTTCAGATTGTTCCGTCATTGTTACGGTGTGTCCACACAGCAGCTTTGACCAAATCTTGAAAATCCTGGAGCTGGGCGTGTCTGACAGCTTGGGGATTTCGCAACCAACAACCAATCACATGAATATCACATGAATATCCCGCCCCCGACATACAAAGCAAAAAAACCCAGTTCTTCTACACTATTGTCAAATAGGAAGGGCTATGATGAACATTTATTTTTTTAACATTTTGAACATTTATGAGATTAATGTTTATGGTGCTATTTTATGCTACATTCCATGTTGGCTAATGATACTGTCTATGCTTGCTAGCAATGAAGTAAACTAGCAACGAAGTAAACTGGATATAAAATCCCCAAACGAGCGAAAACCTACCAGTTTCCCCCACAGCCTCTGCCACCTCCCCCCATGCCTGGTTCCTCCGGTTTGTATCCCGGTAAGTAAATAGGGACTGGTCATAAAGAACCGGGTGATTTGCTACCGCAAAAACTAAGTTCTCCTCCATTTTTGTGGAATATAGAAATGAACTGCGGGTTTCGTTCTCCCAGCTTGCACGCGGTTTGATTGGCTAGTGCTTGAACTGTCAGATTTGCATAAACGGATCTGATTGGCTGTCGCTTCCAGCTCAGCCTCAAAAGTTGAACAATGTTCAACTTTGGAATCCTGAACATCCTGGAAATCCTGGAAATCTTCGCCTCGCCCCCCCACAATGCAGTTCGGCGACAAGCGAGGGAAAGTGACGTCATCCCCATTCAAAGTCAATGGGCGGAGACGCGCTGGAAGCGGTGGACAAATCGCCAAAAGCTGTTGTGTGGACGGGCCGTTAGAAAAAATCCGTCACTGACGGAAAATATTCGGTTAACGCGGTTCGGTTGGACATGCAGCTACGATAAGTAATAAGGGTATTATGAGCAGTGTTGGGACTAACGCGTTACTGTAACGCCGTTATTTTTGGCAGTAACTAGTACTCTAACGCATTACTTTTTAAATTCAGTAACTCAGTTACCGTTACTACATGGTGCGTTACTCCGTTAGTTTTTTTATATAGTCAACAGCCAGGCGAACAGAGATGAGAACTGTACTTAAGTACAGTACTTGAGTAAATGTACTTAGATACTTCCTGTGTCACATGCGGAGACGGGCTGTGGGCGTGTTTGTGTTGTTTACTAACAAGACTATCATGGCGGCGGCGGAGCTCAAGTCTAGTTTCTCCACCTGGAGATATTCTCACTATTTCACTTTTGTCGAGCACAAAGAAAAGAAAGTTTCTGTTAAATGTAAGTTGTGTCCTGGCGGGTCAAAGATCCTATCTACTGCCCAAACCAGTAATTCAAATCTCTTAAAACATCTGCAAAAACAACATGCTGGGACGAAGCTAGTAGCTAAGACCACAGAGACTCAGCCGACGCCACTCCACCTCCACCTAAGCAACAGCGGCTGGATTTTAACCAAGGGACTGCTAGCCAGGGAAAAGTCGATAAAGCCATTGTCTAGTTAGCATGATACCATGTCCGGGCGGCACACGGCACATGGGACGGAAAACTTTTTCCAACTAACTGGAGAAAGAATATACAAAAATGGAAAGCCAGCTAATATCGATGGAATCCAGATTGCATATAATGCATGTCAAGTTGATCAACAGATTGTATTATTCTCTAATGCAATAACAGTACTGAAAGGAAGGCTATAAGGGCATTAATGGGAGCCCTTTTTTTAAGTAACTAAAGCGTTACTTTTGAAGTAATGAAGTAACTAGTAATGGTAACTAGTTACTGGTTTTCAGTAATTAGCACAACACTGATTATGAGTGAGTTTCTGTGCAGTAATGCATTAGCATTTTTTCGCTCGTGGCTAATTCATAGGCTCAGCGCTAGCTTTGTGGGGTTTTAAAAAATAAAAATAAAATAAAAATCAGTTAGCTGAGTTTCTTCCCGTTACATGGATATAAAACATTCATAGTTTATTGAATATTAAGATGCACTCAGACGCTGTTTCCTGCAGATGATGCGGTTTTCCCCCCTGTATTGGGGGGGCGGTGTAGAACAGGTTAATTTAATTTGCTTACTTTAACATAATTTTTCATGGTGGGGCTAAGGTGGGGCTTAGCCATTTCTTGGTATGGCTGTAGCCTACACCAGCCATACCCTGGTGCCACCACTGCTAATCATTATAAAAGGAGTGCCTTGGAAATATTTGTTTACATAAATTGTGACCAAACCGTTTGAGACTAAAGTGAACTATCTAAACACTCAGAGTCCTTTACCTCACTGAGCTGTAGTTATCAGCCTAAATCCAACAACAATCCGCGGTACCGATGCACGCCCCCTCTCTCTCTCTCTCTTGCTCGCCCATCGTACATGGCAAATGAAAAGTGTAACCGGGGAGAAAAGGGTGTTACCTTGACTTAATTATGAATGTTGAACATCAAGGCTGAAAATTAGGATGAGCCAAACAGTCAAACATTTATTTTCCCTCCCAGAACTACCAGCGCAGCGCCACCCCAGATCTGGCGCCCTAGGCGCCGCCTATGTCGCCTGTGCCAAAGACCGGCCCTGCTGACCCCCACATTGAGAAGCACTGATAGAGAAGTCCATCTAAAAACATCCAGGACATGGTGGAACCATACTTTCCAGCATGTGCACACAGCCCTCATTGGCCAATCGGCTCGCTTCTCCCTCACTGCGAGTGGCACCCAGGTACCCTTTCAACAAAAACACCTGTAGGCTATACTGGCCCCAAAATGGTGGAAGGAGCTCCCCATTGATAACAGGACAGCTGAAAGTCTACATATTTTCAATGCAGAGTGAAAACCCATCCGTTTTGCAAGTTGGCCAATACCAATTCTCACTTCTCTGCTATTAATGTTTGGTTTATTTGAAGCCAATGCAGTAGTAGCAGTAGCAGTAGAAGTAGTAGTAATAGTAGCTGAAGCAGAACCCGTAGTTGTAGTAAGAGTAGTTTCATGTGACTTATCAAACCCGGACTATAAAAGAACTGTGGAAATCAAATGCCTTTTTGTCCTGCTTGAGTCAGACAAATGTTCAGAGGTTACGGGGACGCAGAGTTTAGTCCTGAAAATAAGTTGTAGGCAACACATGCAGGCGAAAATAGATAATGTTAGTATAAATAAAACATGGAACACCTGATGAAATCCAGATAATGGAAATAAAACGGTCTGTGTTTTACTTTGCACAGTGATTCAGATAACCCTGTAGAGTCGACCATGTCCCTGAACACACTGTGATACTCCTCCTCTGCAAACACAGGTTGGTGTGTTGCCCTTAACCAGCACGTCTAACAAGCTCAGCAGCAGTTTATGGAACCCTCTCTAATGTTTGGATTGTGTTGCAGGTGCTGGTTACAGTTTTTCTTCCTTATGTACCTGACATGGAACAACATGCAAATAATTTAAAACCTACGTCACATTATCCTTAGGGCAATATCCATCTTTTATTGCATCCTATTTCAATTCTAGTAATGTGTATTTTACATAATTACTTTGGCTTAGAGTTTAATTTCCTTATACTTTATTAAGGTCCTTATTTGTATTTCTATTACTCAAATAGATTTTAAAGGTCTTTCCTTTCATCTATTCCAGAGTCACTTAAAATAATGTATTTGTTTTATTTATTTAACTCAATATGACGGCACTTACTGTCTTAATATTGATTTAAAAGTCAGTAGGGAACAAAAATAAACACTTTTGTTCAAATATTATATCAACACTGAATATACTTAGCCAGATGTGTCCTTGTCCTACATACTCTGCACCAAAACAGGAACCGAAAACAACCCTAAGAAAATACGCAGCAACATAAAAAAAGAATAGTGATGCTTTTTCTATGTATAGAAAGGACTCAAATAAACCACTTCTGTAAGGAGTGTGTGTGTGTGTGTGTGTGTGTGTGTGTGTGTGTGTGTGTGTGTGTGTGTGTTTGTGTGTGTCTGTGTACAGAGTAGAGTAGCCTAATTGAAACCCTGGCCGGTGTAGTTAAATATTGTCTGAAGCCAGATTCAATCAGCCCAGCCATCACCTCCTGAACTAGTCCATGGACTTTAGACCGGGCACAGAGTTGTGTGCAGTCTGTACTGTATGTTGTAATGTGGCAATATGTTTACTTTCACTAGAACAAAAGCAACCATGTACTCATTCATAATCTCCTTACTGTACTGGAGGAATGGCTGGCAGTAAACCACTGGAACCCAAAAGGGATTATTGCTGCTCTGGCACTATCAGAGGTGATGAAACAACTGTGAGTGGAAGTCTGGCCATCTTCTCTGTGAGGAAAATAAAATAAAGTCATGCAAACAGAAATCCTTCCCAGGCCTGGGTAGTGGTGTTGGCATGGATTAGCAGTTCCTCCTCACATGCTATTCACACCCTCAGTGGCAGGCCTGAGCTCTGCTATGCACTCACCATTCAGGTTCTGCAGGGAGACGGTCAACTTAAGCTTTAATAAGCAGACACATTCCTCAGGTATGCTCAAACAGCCAGGCATCAGGGCGGCCCGGGGAGGAGTTGCTGCCAGCTGTCAGTCTGATGAGACCCCCACATTATACACAGGATCTCAATGCAAACACCCCCCACACATAAACCGAATCAAAAATCAATTATCAAACAGTTACATTACCTGGAAGTAGAACGACTTTTTCACCCAAGCCCGTGGAAACAGACCCTTCGCCATCACAAAAATAGATCATCACACTGTGTGGACCTGGCTGTGGGAGATCATCCACATGAGTGCGCCCTCCATATAAAAAACGCAAAGGTCGTTTTTCTACAGAAATGGCTGCATGTTCGCCTGGAGCCCCGCTACGATCCCCTGCCCGGAGCTGTGGTGCTGTCCTCCCCGTGTGACTGGCTCTGATGTTGCACTGGGTCTGCGCCTCTGCTCCTGGTGCAGCTGCTGGTTTTAAAGCCAAGCAACATAGCGTTACCTCAAGCTGGGGGGACACGTAGGATCACGGCGCACGCGCAACTCAGTCGTCTACATAAATAACGTTTTACGAGTTTTCAGGTAGTCATCCAAACTGGCGGAATGGGTGTCTGCGTGGATTCAGCAGTGTGCTGTTTTAATAGTCATTATGTGTGAGTAATGTGTGGTTCCTCCACTGAAGCTATGACCGGGTCAAGCTCGCACATTATGAGTAAGACCAACTTCCGTTAGGTCTTTCACAATAAAAGCCTGAATGTTCAAGGAAAGCCCATCTACTGACCGTACAGGTAAGAATATCATTTATTTCTAACTCTACCGAACTTGTTCATGCTGCATCACTTTTAAATGTGTTTGGGCTATGTCTTCTTTCAGACCAGTGGAAAAAACATTTTTTTAAAAGCCCATTGAGTGTTTTTTTTTACCTCTATTTGCGTAAAATTCTAAATGACAACAGCCAACGTCAATTAAAAAGAAAACGTGCAATAGGTCTATAAATAAATGTTATTCATAATTATTATTAATAAAAAAGATTAGATACATTTGTTTTCTTCACCTGCATTCTCTTCTTAAAATACGTATCTTTAAAGCACGTTGACTCAAAATACGTTTTTCTTGCTCATATAAAATCCGTGTATCTACCGTCCATTTGTTTGTCTTTATTAAACAAGTAAACGGAAGAGCGTCTGAGAGGCCTTTTTGCTTTTTACCTTACTGAATGGTCTAATGGTCACTGGAGCGAGGGGCGGGGCCAAACTCACGGAAGTTATTTCAAAGCAAAAGCACTCGTGTGCTTGGAACTGTGATAATATTATAAACAAGGTGAATGTAGCGATCACAACGAAAACAGCCAAGACACACATTGAGCCCAGCAAACTAATGTTATTAAGGGCTGTAAATATAATAGGCCTCTGTCTAAAATGGACAACATTGTTAGGAGATTTAAACTACAGCGATTCTGAACTGCGGTCACTCAGCCGTCTGTCGAGTTTGTTTTTTCAAATCAGCAGCTCTTAATTTTTCTCCCTGCTATATTCAATGAGTGATACAAATATTCTTTACCACAAGTTCTTATAAAACGGACACTCTTGGACTTGGTACTAATTTGACTGCTACCAGAAATAAAATGAAGTACTTTTACTGTGTACTTTGTGAGTAATCCTCTGTCAAAGTCCCCTTCATGTACATAATGCATGTTTATCTGCTATCTTTGATGAGTGATACAAATACAATTTTACCAGTAGTTCTTAATGAAATTGATACTGTTTGACTTTGTATTAGTTAGCCTACTACTAACAATTAATTGAAGTACTTTTACAGTGTATTTTTTGAGAAATCCTCTGTCAAAGTCCCCTGCTGAGAACACAATCAAGCCACTTCTGCTCAGTTTGATGAGGGAATTATTTTTTGTTGCCATTAGTTCTTCGTGAGATTGATTCTGTTGGACTCAGTACTACTGAAACTACCCCCACAAGTACTATGAAGTACTTACTGTGTACTTTTCCAGTAATCCTCTGTCAATGTCCCCTCCTGAGTACAATAATGCATGTTTTTCTTTTAATAAGCATTAAAAAACATTTCTTCCTGAGACTGATATTATTGGACAGAGTATTTTAAGAGGATGGTACACTCTTAAAACTATTGGGTTAAAAAATAACCCAATCATAACCCAGCTGCTGAGTCACTATAGGACAGAACACGCGCTGGGTTGTCTTAACCCATCTGCTGGGCTGGATCATTTTAACCCATGTGCTGGGTTGTTTATTTGACCCAAGCTAGTGATTGAAATTAACTATATTGTTGGGATAAATATAATATAATAATAATGTATAATGAATTATCTCCAAACACACCGTATATATATAAAAAATACATTTATTGATAATTTGAACAACATTCCATTTCCACTATAAAAGAACAATACATTTTAGCACAATACAAATTCAATATATTTAACTCTTTAAAAAAAAAAAAACACAGTGCTAGGGCCTTGAGAAATATCTGTGTATATTGTAACCATCACTTATGAGTGAACACAATTTTCAGGAACAGTTCTGCGTATTAATTTAACACATGGACCATAAAGACCCAATACATATAAAAGTATAAAACAACATCTACGAACCGTTCTTCAACTTGAAGCTGAACAGTAACAAATCTGTCAATGAACACAACAGAACACAGATGTAAAGCAGCATGATGTAAACAGAGGAGAACAGTGTGTGTGTGTGTGTGTGTGTGTGTGTGTGTGTGTGTGTGTGTGTGTGTGTGTGTGTGTGTGTGTGTGTGTGTGTGTGTGTGTGTGTGTGTGTGATTGTTGAAGTTCAACACCCTGGGCTTCAAGTTCCCCTCATCCAGGCCCATCAACACTTTCTGGGTGAAGTCGAAAGTGTAGCTCAGATGCAGGGCAAAGGTCAGTGCAAAAAGCAGGATGAATGCGTCAGCCAGTGTGGGTTTTTTGAATTGTGGGGAGTTGGATAACTCCGTTACCCTCAATGACAACAGCGATCCTCTCTGGGCAGAAGAGCGTGGTGTCTGTTGACCTGGCACTGATCATGAGAAGTCCGACCGCGATGTCCTCTATGTCTGGATCATCAGACTGCTCCACCTGATGACAAGAACAGATAAACGTTACCCAAATTGCCTTGGCTATCTCAGAAATGTGTTTTCTGAAGAATACATCAGTGACATATCACATCAAATAACCTTGTGTTTTGTGCATAATGTGGGTTTAAGGAAACGCCTATTAGCATTGCACAACATAATGTTACAGCACCAGAAACGTCAGCCTCCAAAATAACCAATCAGTTGACATAAATGCTTTCAACAAAAAAACATGTATAACCTTCATAAGGGTAGGATTTATTTTATCACTGTATTAGACTGTTACTATTAGCTAGTTGTACCTAATAAACTGGCAACTGAATATATATTTACAGTATAATCTCTCCCTACTACACATACAAAAAAATATGGGGAACACTAGAGATTATTTTGTATTGAACACTGATGCTGCAGGAAAGAAAGCCCTCTCTTGATTGTGTATTTTATTAAATCATGTGAGCCCATTTTTTACACTGAAACCTAAAGAGCTTAATTTCAAATAAATCCTAAAGTAGAAATCATATTCAACACCTCTGAAGTGTTGAAGTAAAGGGAGATTATGTTCAACATGTCCATTGTGTACCTTACAATAATTACAATTCTTATGGCAATATTCAAATCTTGGAACTAGAACCTGAATGGGATGTGAGCAACACAAGAGATAATGTTTGATTAACAACACCTCAGTGACAGAATCAAGCTTTGATGACACCAGGACAGTTCATACTTTTTCAAACTAAATCTATAATTTCTTACAATTTTTTCACTGTTAAAAATTCAAATAATTGTCTACCTGCGATAGGCTCCTGAAACAATGTAACAAGATAAACTATATTTTTTGATGATCTGTCACATACATTCAAAACAGTTATTATGCTGACTTACATGCCACAGCCTCGGAAACGTGGAGTCATCTTCATGCAGATATGCAGGCAGAGCACGGAGGACAGCAGAACGGAGGACATGGACGTCACCTTGCTCCTTGAGTGTGAGAACATATCTTTGTTTTACTTTGGATGCTAAACAGTATAACCACACAACAATTGATATCACAAGAAAGGGCTCTTCCATGACTGAAGAGATTAACAATTTGACAAAGATAATCCACTCTAGTATGAGAATAAAACACCAAGAGGAATAACCGACTCACCTGGAGGTCATAGGAGGCGAATAGCTGATCCAGAACTTCAGCTTCCTTTCCTTTGCTTGCCGCCTTCTTCCTGAACAGGCTCTGAAGACGGGGGACATGTCTATCCATCTCCGCATAGAAGTGGTTCTTCAGGTTGAGGTTTGTTATCCTGTGAAACTCTGCACAAATCTGCCAAAATATAAAATGACTATTTAATTCACAGTACAATGTATATGTGGACTGAAGGCAGCAGAGATAAACAGAAACATAACATGCTAAATCTGAGTGAACATGTCAAAGTTATCAGTGACAAAGGCACACAAAATAATTATATAGTTGTAATAAATTAACTATTTTCACCTGTGACTCCATTTTCAAGGCAGGCCAGCGTTCTAGGATCTCTCCAACAGGTAGCTCATCATTGATGAAAGGTAGTCTGCATTAACTTTTAAATCAAGGGAATAATAATGTTATAATGTTCAAGTAACTCTGCCCTTGTATCAAAGACAGCAGCACAAAGTTTGCATCTCCAAGTCATTGGAAAACGTAACAATATTCACAGGCACCAACAGGGCCGGACTGGGACAATAAGTCAGGCCGGGAATTATACACCCAGCCAGGCCACTACCAGTTTTGTGGCATTTTGCTGGATTTATTTGTCAATATTTACAGCGTTGCTGCCCATAGTGATAGCCCTCTAAATCTACTACCAAAAAATAAACATATGGAGATGGGTTACTATTTAAAAAAAATTGCAAATCTATTTAGGAACCTATTCATGTGAACATATTTTAAGTGGGGGTGGACCTCAAATCCTATAGGGGGGTCCGGGGGCATTCTCCCCTGGTAAGATTTTTTTTTAAATGTTGGACTTAATTGCATCAATCTGGTGTATTTTGAGGGGGAAATAAAGAGAGAGACTACACCTATATGAAACAGAACTGTATACATTTAAATAATCATAAAATCATAAGAACATGGCCATAACCAATAACATACCATATCCAATATGAAAAAACATTGAAACTTGTTTATTTATTTGTTTTTGGTTCATTTAGGATATTATTGAATTGTGATTTGGTATGATACAGTATGATGTATACTCCTCCACCTTGTTGTTGAAACAGCTCCTTATATCCGTTAGCGCAGCTAGCTAGCACCAGATGCTAACAACAACAATAGCCTACACGTAACCGGTGCGCGCGCTTTCTCTCTCTCGCTCGCTCGCGCCACACATACACACACCCTCCCGAGCTTGAATGACACACAGAGACCAATCGAGGGCATTAGTGTATGGTCTGTATGAAAGTGGCCATGTCGGCAGGCCACATCATGTACAGCCAGTCACCCTCTGTGAGGCAGAGTCAGACCCACATTTGCGCAGCGTTGCGTTCACAATAGGCTACATATATAAAAAAATCCTCAGGCCAGCAGGCCACTTAGCAGGCCAGGCCATCGGGAAACCTCCTGGTGCTCCCGATGGCCAGTCCGGGCCTGGGCACCAACACAAATCTAACATAATTTCAGTGTTGAGCACTAAATATTCATTCACATTTTAGTATGTGGAATAAACATGGACGCAGGAAGGGGCTTTGCTCCCACAATGATGTTCGGCTAAGCGTGACGTCACCCCATTCAAAGTGAATGGGCAGAAGCGTCAACGCACGACCCCTAGTTTCCACCGGGTCCGTCTGCGTCGCGTAACGGCTGCGCCGCGGTTTTGGTCCGGCCTCCTCCGGCGTCATACCCTACCGGGCGCGTTTCAGAAGCATTTCAGAAGCGGAGCGTCTTGCCTGCCGGCTCGCAGTTTCAGTTGATTTGAGCATATTTCCTGGACAGACTTTGTACAGACAAAGTTAATAATAATTGTAATATCCCAGTTATAAACGTCATGAATCAAAGATGTGTTGCTGTATTTTAGTGGTAAAATCATCATAATTATTCTATATATAGGCCTAGGCTATAATTTACACTACTGTGGCATGGTGATGCTGGACCTACAAAAGGCTTTCGACACTGTCAATCACCCCATTCTGATTGACAAGCTAATAGCAATTGGTTTTGATAAACTATCGGTGAGCTGGATGCAATCCTACCTGGAGGGGAGAGAACAGATGGTGGAGGTAAACGGTACTCTGTCCCCCCCCTCCCAGTGAGCTGTGGTGTTCCACAAGGAAGCATATTAGGTCCGTTACTGTTCCTAATTTATGTAAATGACATGTCATCAGCATGTGACTGCAACTTGTTCCTGTTCGCGGACGACTCAGCCCTGCTGGTCTCTGACAGGAGCAGATTGCAGGTTGAAAAAACCCTCAGCTCCGAGCTCGGCAGAATCTGCACCTGGCTCGCCGATAATAAATTATCATTACACCTGGGTAAAACAGAGTCCATTCTCTTCGGTTCGAAACATAATCTCGGCAAATCCGACGACTTCTCAGTTGCAGTGGGCGACATTATTGTCACAAGTAAGAAGGAAATTACATACCTAGGATCTATTCTTGAGGCAAACCTCTCCTGTGACAAAATGACATCCAATGTAATAAAAAAAGTCAATCAAAGAACTAGATTCCTATACCGGATCTCCTCTCTGGTAAACAAAAACACCCTGAAAACTCTGGCAGGAGCACTCATTCAAGGGTACTATGACTATGCTTGCACGTCATGGTACCATAGCACCTCCAAGGCGCTAAAAATAAAACTTCAAACATCGCAAAATAAACTGGTCAGACTACTGCTTGACCTTTCATCTAGAACCCACCTCACCTCTGCCCACTTTGACAACCTAGGATGGCTTAGAGTAGACGACAGAGTACAGCTACTTGCAATGGGCCTGGTCTACAAGATCCACTACACCTCTATGGTACCCATGTACATGTCAAAATTCTTCCCAAAGGTCAAGGAATACCATGATCATAACACCAGAGGGAGCTCCACAAATCATGTGAAACCCAGATTTGGCACAAAAAAGGGGGAATACACGTTTCGCAATTATGCCACATCAAGGTGGAACGCTCTTCCCACAACTGTAAAGGAAAGTAAAACTATACTTACCTTCAAAACCTCTCTTAAAGAGCACCTTCGGGGGAGAGCATTGCAAAACTGGCCCCGGTAATGGTACAAATCTCAACCTGTCGTTCAATGGACAGCTTCCCCCCCCATCTATGTATATACTCGCATTTTAGACTCTGTTACTAACTGTATATCTGTAGACTTGGTATGTCTTAAATGTCCGGTTAGGATGTATTAGAACGAAATCTAAAATGAAAATTGTAAATAAGCAATCTGTATGTAAAAAACCACCTGTATGTAAATTGTAAATAAGCCATCTGTATGTCAAATATCTCTTATATGTCTTAAATGATATGATGAATTGGAAATGGGGGACCCTGATGTAAACAAGACGAAAGTCTTTCTCTGGTCTGCATCCCCTTAACAATTGTATGTTTTGAGCTGTACTATACTGTACCCAATATACAAGCTGTTAATAAACTTTTCAATCAATCAATCAATCAATCAATCAATCAATCAATCAATCAATCAATCACACAGTGCCTGTAAACCGGAGGAGAACGCTGGCCTTTCTCCTCCTACTTGAACGACTACGGAGGGATAGGGTCTGCAAAATGAGTTTGTGTGTGTGTATATAATATATATATGCTTTATAAAACGGACAAGTCAAATCAAGCAATCTGATTGGTTCTTAGCCGTGATATACTGAGCGTATACCACGGGTAGAATTGTAAGTTACTTTTCACAACAAGTCAGTATCCCTCCGCGTCTGAGAAAAACAGTATACCGTTGGGCTGAAAACTGGAAACAAGAAAGCAGCGGAGAAGTAACAGGCAGAAACCCTCCTTTTTACGCAGCGGTCCAGACATAGACATCAAACGGCAAAACATATTCAGTGTGCAGTTCCTTTGGCATTAGGGCAGGGATATATAGATAGCCTACTTTCCAAGGTTTGACATAATGAATTGTGCTACTTTTAAAGCAAGCAACGATGTTTTGAAATCTGTAATCAAAGAGGTCCGCAAAAACTCTATCGACCAATCAGATTGCTTGATTTGACTTGTCAGTTTTATAAATATATTTACATTTCTTCCGTTACAAAACAAACTTACAAAGCATAAGATGGAAACATTTAAGATTAACTTTGACCTCCGGGGGGGTCTTACTATGGAGGAGTGGATTGAGGAGTGCCTATCTCCAGAAAAAAAAGCACCTGAACGACGACATGGCATGCAGAGCTACGTGAAGAGCAGGTAGACCAACTGGAAAAGTACCACCATTCAAAAGCTTTCTGATGCGGGTCTTGAAACAAAGCAGAGAAATTATGACCGTTGGCCACAGGTGTGAAAGCTCTCTCCAGAGCTACTGGAAGCCAAATCTCGGGGACCGGAGAAAGTGGAGCAATATTCTCACCACACCAAGCAACAGCCTAGAACAACCTCAACCTACAAGTAACCACGTGCCATGCTACTGATGCTGGACAGTTTTTCAGTGGGTGCACAATAAACGGCAACATACGAATGAATGTAGGCCTAAATAAATAGCCAAATAATGGATCAACGCTCTCTGTCTAATATGTTCGCTAGCTGTTAGTGTTGTTGCATAGCAACCACCTCGCACTATGTTTCGTGCAGAAGGCAACGGAGGGACTATTTTATTTTGAACATCATTATTTACTAATAAAAACTATTTAAATTAGAGTGTGTATTTTTCTTTCATATTGCCACACTTGGTAACCGTTTTATAAAAGCAATAGCTCACATCATACCGTGATATATACCACGGCCTGTCGTGAGCTATTGCTTAAATATATGCTCTGAACGTTCCACTTCCTGCCTGCCCGACATTACCTTACCCCTAGTTTCCACTGGGTCCGTCTGCGGCGCGTTACGGGCGCGTTGCGGCTGCGCCGCGGCGTCCGCAAGAATCGCAGCCACTCTAGTCAATGGGTGCTATTCCACCAGACGCGCCGTGTTACGGCTCAGAAGCGTCCCAGAAGCGTCTCGCCGCTGGGCTCCGCTCGAAATAGGATTGAAGTATATTTTTCGACGCGACGCAGCCGTAAGGTAATGTCGGAACGGTGACCGCATCCGGCCCACCCCACAAAACCGGTTCCTTCTCCTCCCCCCATCCCTCCTCTGTAGTCTTTCCAGTAGGAGAATAAAGGCCAGCGTTCTGCTGCGGTTTACAGGCACTGTGTGTCAATTAGGCTATATAGAATAATTATGATGATGAATGCTTTTTTTTTACCACTAAAATACAGCAACCCATCTTTGATTCATGTTGTTTTTAACTGGACTATTACAATTATTATTAATTATGTCTGCAGTCTACAACACAACAAAATAGGAAATAACAACAATAAACACGATTTAAACAGACACAAAAATAAACCATTTAACTACGTAGCCTACTTACTTTCTTGTAGAAGTACAAATGTCCAGGAAATATGTCCAAATCAACAAGAACTGTGAGCCGGCAGGCACGGCGCTCCGCTTCCGTAATGCTTCTGAAACGCTTGTGAAACGCGCCCGGTAGGGTATGACGCCGGAGGAGGCCGGACCAAAACCGCGGCACAGCCGTAACACGCCGCAGACGGACCCAGTGGAAACTAAGGGTTACGGCTGCGTCGCGTCGAAAAATATACTTCAATCCTATTTCGAGCGGAGCCCAGCGGCGAGACGCTTCTGGGACGCTTCTGAGCCGTAACACAGCGCGTCTGGTGGAATAGCACCCATTGACTAGAGTGGCCGCGATCCTTGCGGACGCCGCGGCACAGCCGCAACGCGGCCGTAACACGCTGCAGACGGACCCGGTGGAAACTAGGGGTGGGCCGTAACGGCGTGCGTTGAAGCTTCAACGCTTCTGCCCATTCTGCATTTCTGCCAAACTGCATTGTGACAATCAAATCATATGCCAGTACAAGCTCTAGCCAATCAAACCGCGTGCTTGTGTCCGGGGCGGGATATTCATGTGATTGGTTGTTGGTCGAGCTTCAGACAAGCCCGCCGCCGTGTGTGTAGGGGCCGTAAACTGCGAGGCTCCACTCGCACCCCCCCCAGCGCGTCACAGTTACTGGGGGTCGGTTTACCAGATTGAAGAAGCCATATATCTGCCAGTTGCTTCAGTTTCCTTAAGAGAAAAAACATTGAAGGTTAGCTGGGTTGCAAAGTTTTCATAAAATGAGAAACACTATTTTCGAACCTAAAATGGCGGCAGGCGGCGCGCTTTTCTTCTTTTTTTGTTACAGCATGCTGCGCATGTTTTATTAAATTAGAGGCATAGAGGATTTACGTTAATTTTATCCACTAACATTGTACCATAACCGTGCGTTCTGCATGTTTGTAAAAGCAAGCTAACTTGAAACACTAGACTATTAATCTGTTAAATCCGGCAGACCCCGGTACCGAGGGGTTCTTGTTAACGAAACTTTGTCTCAGGGCTTCTTAACATTTAAAAATCTATTAATGTGTCATACCCACTTAACGAAACTCAGCTAACTGAAGATACGAACCATTTTTACCGAAACAAAACACAAGTCTCACAAGAAGCGTCTAAATTAGCCCTGAGCGAAAAAATGCCAACGCACAGAACTCACGGTAGAAATACTTTATTATACTTATCGTAACTGCACATACAAGATATCAGATTAAAGCTGAGATTCCACAGATTCTAGAATTCAGTTCCTGACGGACGCCAAAAAAGCCAGAGATTATGGAATTAAACCAATAAATAAAAGCAAGGATAATTGTGTGTTATTGGTGAGTAAATAACAGTGTGTTATTTTGAAAAGAATAACAAATTAGAAGGAAAACATATTTAAAAAATACAGATTTCAGTATTCTGAGGCTCTGAGCCCCATTTATTTTCCTCACAGACGGCAACAAAAGTCCGAAATTATACGATTTAAAATAAAAGCAATAATTGTGGCTTGATATTGAGTAAGAACATGTTTTTATGAACCACACAGCTTCCGGTCTTCCACGACCCGACCGGAGAAAAAGACGTGCTGCAGGCACGAAACACATTACCAGTAGAAATACATTGCTTTTAAAATCGTGCTGTGTAACACGAAAAAAAGGGGGAAATCGTGAACACGAATCAATAGATTACAAATGATGGTGATGGTGAACACGAAATGCCATGAGACTGGGTTGCCTCTAGAGCAGGGGTCACCAACCTTTTTTAGCATGAGGGCTACTTTCAAAAAATAAAACAAGTCGTGAGCTACTTTTACTCTTCTTTTTTTGTTTTTTGCAGTGTATATATTTAGCACATTTTAACATTATTATATTTAACCTTTGTGTGCTGTTTGGGTCTGTGGGACCCGTTTTCAGTGTTTACTAAAAGAACATGTATGCAATTTAATTATTTGAACCTGCTTTATTTGGGGGTGGACCTCACCTCCTCTAGTGGGGTCCTCACCTCCTCTAGGGTTCCGGGGGCATGCACCCCCGGGAAGATGTTTTTTTAAATGTTGAAGTTAAATGCATCAATCTGGTGCACTATGAGCACAAAATGAATGTATGGATACAGCTCTCAACACTCAGATGAAAGGGAGCTGTATACATTTCAATGATCCAAACATCTTTAGAATATGATCACAACCAATAACAAATCATTTAAACTTGTTTATTCTTATCTTATGTTACCCAGTTAGCATTCTTTCTTTTTATTTATGCATATTTTACTAATCACTCCCCTTTTACACTGTTTACTGTTTTTTGTACTGTCCTATAGTACACACTGGAATGATTTCTTACTTTATCTATATTAAATAGAAAAAAGTATGCTCTCCCTAGCTCCCTCGCTCCCTCGCTCGTTCTCTCTCTCTCTCCCTCTGTCTCGCTCGCTCACAGAGGCTGTGTGCTCCTCCGTGACGGCTTGCGTTAAAAAAATAAATAATACATATTTGTAAAGTGGGGGGACACAAACGGGATTTCAAAAAGTGCGGGGGACATGTCCCCACTGTCCCCAGTGGAGATTACGCCATGCGTGTGTGTGCGTCAAGTGGAATAAATATATATGCAAGTTGCGACACACACAGTAAAACTCTGCCCCTCATGTGCTGTATAGGCTGGCACGATAGGCTGTTCAATGGGGCTGATGTGTTGTGTAGATTCTGCCAGAAGGAAAATCACCGGGAGGTGCCACATTTTTTTTCTTCCCGACTGCAACGCTGGTCCCGTAAATCAAGCAAGAACGTGATTGGTCGATATTCATTGTGGGGTGGGGGGAGGGGTGTTAGATAGATATAGAGTTGTAGTAAGTAGATAGAGTTAGCTATGATTTAGGTTTCGTTTATGCATGGGGTAGATTCTTTTAATTACATTTCCTTTTTAGTTTTGTGTATTTTATACATTTTGGATTTGCTTGGCGAGCTATAGAACGTGCCCCGCGGGCGCCTCACGTTGCCCCTGCGGGCGACTGAGTGCCCGCGGGCACCGTGTTGGCTACCCCTGCTCTAGAGTCTGAGTGCCAAGGACCTCATATTATGTCTGTCATTAATGTTACATCACCCATTATAACAATTTTCTTTCCTTTTTTCTCTTCTCTTAACTGAATAGTCCTGTCTTTAAGTATAATACAATGTAAAGTCCTTTTCCTGCACCATTTTGAGGCTTCAAAAACAGACATTTATGCTGTATGTGTTTGGAGAAATTACACAATCAATGGCACAGAACTGTACTTTATAAACTATAAATCTTGTGGTGCTTGAAAAAATACACACTGGCTAAGCCGGCCAGGTTATATGCCTTTTTTTGAGCCCTTTTTTGCAATATTTATTAAAATGTCACTAGTTATTTAAACAAACCACTCTCTGAGGATAATACAAGCAACCATAAAACGCCCTTTATCTATAGAGAGCCATTGAAGCCCATGAAGAATGTATCCTTCCATAAATCGTTTCAACTGCTGTATTAATAAAGTTGCCACGTGTTTTCAAATTCAAGTTAAGGCACTATCTGTGCAGAACATTACAAATATTCTTCATTTGCAGTATTTTATTTTAAAAGTGTTCAGAAAGACTGCATCAATGATATGCTATCTATATAATATCAATATTGTTATTAACTTCAACCAAAGTCAATTTAAATAGCGGGCAAAAATGGGTTAATTGCCATGGATGTGGTGTTTGATATAGTTTACGTTCAATTTGAACTATTTTAGGCAGAAAAACGTATATTGACTAAAGTTAACCCTTTTTAATAATTTACTATTTAGAAAGGTTTTTGTGAGAAATCATTTCAAAAGTAAACTTTTTTTCCTTTTGTATTTAAATTTGAAATGTTTGCACACAACATTATTAATGTATATATTTTTATCAATTTTTTAAAATTATGAATCCATTTATTTTATTTTATTTCCTTGAGGCTGGGGAAGATATCCAGCCTGTAGTTCAACATGCAAATGTTCTAATACAAGTAAGTATATAAGTATAACATGGACAAGTAAATAAAACAAGTTTAGTAGGAGGATGTGGATTTATTTTCTCTCACCTTGTAATTACACAATCAAACAATCTATAATTTAGCTCTGGCCTTTACTCACAATTTTTTTTTAGTTGAATTGGACACATTTTTCGAAGCTCTATTGACAGACATGCAATGACTGGCACTGATGGAAGAATCTGCGAGGAATGAACTAGGAGCAGAGAAATAATCCTATTTAAAAGACAGCATTGTCATAAGAGGCCAACAAGAGTCACAAGGGTGTGTCACTTTGCCGAAGGATAGTTGTGACCAGCTATCCAGGCCAGACTCTAAAGACTTTCCAAAGGGTAAAAATGCTGCTGCTGGAGTACTGACCATGTCCACCATATCCTCTTAAAATACTCTGTCCAACAATATAAGTCTTATGAAGAAAGGTGTTTTAACTAGGGCTGTCAAACGATTAAAAATTGTAATCAGATTAATCACAGCTTAAAAATTAATTAATCATGATTAATCACCATTCGAACTATGTCCAAAATATGCCATTTATTTATGTATATTGTTGTGGGAATGGAAAGATAAATGAAAGAAGGTGGATATATCCATTTAACATACAGTATCTATGTTTATTATAACATTTTTCTGCCTGTCAAAATGAAAGACAACCCACACACCTATCAATCATCAAACCGTGGGGTCTTAATTCATTACGTGTTGATTTCTATCAACGGGGGAATACTTCAGGAAAGTCGACAGAGGGGGTGGGGGGGGGGGGGGGGGGTGGGGGGGGGGCTAGTGGAGTACTTCGTGACCACAGAGTGTGAACGTTGTGATCAGCTGTTTTAGCGCAGTTCTCCAGTGAAGGGGGGGGAGTCTCCCTCCGCAGCCGGTTGGCGTAGTTTTGGCACAATTCCGTTGTACAGACCGACGTTAACAGCAGCCCTGTCTGTGCGCACGGAGACCGACTCTGTCGTCCGGTGATCTAACCGCCTTCTGGAAAAGCTTCACAAGTACGTCGGTACGCAAATGCGCTTTGTGACACAAGTGACGGTACGCATTTCAGATTACGCACATAACCTGCGTACCAGTTATGTGCACCCCTGTACTACAGCAAAAGTATTCTCCGTCGGGACTTCTTGCAACAACACCACGCCGTTATCAAAGATGTTCTATTGAGAAGTCGATCACTACGTGACAAAAGTTTTCAAAACCGTGGCTACTGAAATCAATCTTACTAACTGCTGTCTGTGCAATTTACTCCGCGAGTTGGCAGTCTTTATTTAGCTTACTTTAACATCATTTTTCATGGTGGGGCTAAGCCATTTCTTGGTATGGGTGTAGCCTACCCCAGCCATACCCTGGCGCTGCCACTGGTGGCACGTATGGGGCGGGCCATTCTGCACATGCGTTAAATGCGTTAAATATTTTAACGCAATTAATTCAAATAATTAATTACCGCCGTTAACGCGATAATTTTGACAGCACTAGTTTTAACGCTTATTCAAAATAGCAAAGAAACATGCATTCTTGTACTCAGAGGCAGGGGCGGACTGGGACACAAATTCAGCCCGGGACGTTCAGACCAGAGCCGTATAATAGAAGAGTTACGACAACGGAAGTCCAAAAACGGTTATCGTCACGTGGTTCATGTAGACGAGGATCGTTCCCCGGAAGTTCATGGCGGGCAATGTGAAAGCACTGATAACAGGAGATAGAACTACGATTTTTGGTAATTATTAGTGAATAAAGGTTTTGATTTGCAATATTTATACAACAAATCGATATGTGTATGTATTTACATCAATATGTTTGAAAAAATAAAATAGAATTTGCTAATATTAAGTGATAATATTAGGATTAGTGTGAACAACTAGTTTACATGGTAGGCTAACAGTGCCTTGGTTAAAGAGCCTGTTGCTATTTATTTATAGCTTTGAATTCTTTAAAACCAATATTATCTTCTTAAACTTGTATGGTAGTCAGGAGCATCACTTTCTAATGTTTATTGATATATTTAGAGGGAGAGGGGATCTAAAGTAATGCTTTAAAATTCAGATTAGATTAATGTCTACCATTTTCTTAAATTCATGGTAGTTTCAGTAATCCCATGGTAATTGAGGACACAAGTTATCTAAATGACTAATGTCATCTTTATGGCTTTCAGAAAGGACAGGAGACCGACAGGTGACTATCAAAAGACTAGCAGCAGCAGCATGATGATGATGATGATGTTAAATGTGTTGTTTTAGGAACATCCATTGCAAATACATGGAATTCAATAAACATTGAATAGCATATCATGCAGTTTGTCTGTGCCTTTTCCTCAGTGTTGTCCTGGTTTGCTGTGCTGCCTCCCAGTCGCCACCATGGTTTGCTGTGCTGCCTGGGGATGCTCAAATCGCTCCGAGAAAGGAGTACGAATGTACGGCTTCTCCACTGACACAGAGCGGAGGAAAAAATGGCTGGCTCAAGTCAGCAGGAGCAATTTCACGACCAACAGCAAAAAAATATGTGAGGTAATTATATACAAACACTGCATTTGCACTTTTTCACAAAACGAAAACCACACCATTGGGAAAGCTTAATGTTTTGTTTAATACAAAAAAACAGGGAAAGGCTTGAAAAACACAGAGTTGAGACTCAGGGTGCAGGGTGAGGGTCTCAGTGCAGGTATTCAGGCTCCATTGAATCCCCCTCTGGTTCTTGTGCTGAAAGAGGGATAAACAGACAGGAGAAAGGGTTATACACACCTATATAGCACACCTATTGGATGGGAAATTGCCTTGGGGAGATAAGGTGTGGTCTTTGTTCCCAACTGAAGTTATGGAACTTTATTATTTGTGAATTTAATAAAGTATGACAAATGGCATCAGTAACAGATGTGATATGAATTTCTATAAAGTTGTCTCACATTCTTGGTCATATTTTATATACAGTATGTAATGAGTATAACATGTCCAGTAAGTATAAAGTGTTTCCTAATACTGTGTATTCAACCACTATGGAATATGTATGTCGGCAGACAAGATTCAGACACAGCTGTTCTGTGTGTGAAGTAACCTCAAGTCACTCCGCAGGCACATTTTGATGCAAACCAGTTTGTCAAGACAAAAAAGGGCAAGACTAGGCTGAGAGCAGAGGCTATACCCACCATCTTCGTGCATCGCCCTGTGGTCAAAAAGAGAAGGGCCCCTGCACCACGATTCACCCCGGGACCTGTATCTACAAAGCCCATAGCTCATGATCACAGCTATAGTGTGAAAGGTGACACAGGTATAATAAGTATGAACTCTTAGTAACAAAAGTAATATTTCTTATTTTTAAGTGGTATAATATTTTAAATGTTCGAACATTTACAGTGCCATGTCTTCTACTTACATTAGTCTCAAAGATTGAGGGAAGAAGGGATGAGGAGACTGAGAGAAAGGAAAGTGAGGGTGAAGAAAGAGAGGACATGGCTAGTGAGGAGAGACAGGGAGGGCGGACACCACCCACTCAGCTAGCAGCCAGTCAGCATACGAGGGAACCAGCAGCCAGTCAGCATACGAGGGAACCAGCAGCCATTCAAACAGATCTATTACAACAATTAAAGAGAAAATTAAAGAGCCAAGAAGGAATCACCAAAAAAGCAAAGGCTGCACTAAGAAAAATCAGGAAGGAAAATGCAGCTCTCAAGAAAACAATGAAAATTAGGGACAAGAAATATAAGAAAACGTTTTCAAAAGACCAACTGAAGGCATTAGGCAGACTCACCACAAAGGGGATGAAATGGAGCAATGAGACAATTAAGAAGGCTTTAAAAATTCGCTTTGCGAGCGGACCAACGGGTTACAAAACTCTGCAGGAATTGAAGATTCCCCTTCCAGGAATAAGGACACTGCAAAGAAGGATGCAATGTGTTAAGTTTGAGCCTGGTGTGTTGACAGAGGTCTTTGATTTCCTAAAATTGAAGGCAGATAAATTGACAGACCTTGAAAGGGAGTGTGTGTTGACCTTGGATGAAATGGCAATCACACCAAGTGTGGAGTTAGACATGATTACAGGCAAACTGTACGGTGATGTGACTTTACCAGGTCACACAGGGGTGGCAACACATGCTTGTGTGTTTATGTTGGCTGGAAACACAACACGGTGGAAGCAAGTAGTGGCATATCATTACACTGGCAATTCTACCAATGGAGCAGAGTACAGGCCAATCATTATTGAGATAATACAGAGGGCAGCATCCATAGGGCTACATGTGCTTGATGTCACCACCGACATGGGTAGCCCTAACCGAGCCATGTGGAAATCCTTTGGGGTGGACCAAAATAAAACATCGGTACCACATCCAGCAAAACCAGACAGGCAGCTCTATTTTATGCCCGATGTCCCACATCTGGTAACAAATTTAAAAAGTGCCCTTGTCCGTGGGCAGGTCTTCATAATTCCTGAGGATGTTGTTAACAGAGAGAACCTCCCCTCTAACGAGGTTTCTGTGGTCCCCATTAAGGACTTATTGACCTTTCAGGAAGGGATGGCCTTAAAAATAGCTCCCCATCTTTCAGCTGCAGCCATCAAGCCAAGTCACTTTGATAAGATGAAGGTTGGTCTTGCTCTAAATGTGTTCAGTAAGGCTACAAGTGCTGGGCTGAAATACATGGTGCAGCAAGAAAACCGCCCTCTGTCATACCTGACGACAGCGTGGTTCCTGGAGCAGGTTGATCGTTGGTTTGATCTGATGTCATCTCGCCATCCAATTACAGCCCTGAGCAGGCTCAAGATGGAGGAGTACCAAAAGGCCATCACCTTCCTCCAGAACATCGTCCATCTGTTTCGTGGGATAAAGATAGGTCAAAAGGGAGGTTGGAAGCCTGTTCAAAAAGGGGTGATAATGGCAACAACATCAATTTTGGCCATACAAGAGGAGATGCTTACACAAGGACACAGGTTTGTGTTAACGTCAAGGTTCACACAAGACTGCCTTGAAAATACATTCAGCTGTGTGAGGTCTAAAAATCCTGTCCCAACTCCAGTGGAATTCCATCATGCACTGAGAATCATATCTGTGGGGCAGTTCCTCACCACCATCAGCTCTGGGAGCTACCAGGAAGACCACAGTAGCTTTTTGGCAGACTTCCTGGACACAGGGGAGCCAAAAATCACTCCATCAGTCAGAGTGGAACAGCTGATGGCGGTGAACAGAGCAGCAGCACCTGACCTCACAAAAACTGAGAAATATATTCTCTTCCATCTTGCAGGCTACATCGTCCACAAAATCATCAAGTTTGCCAGCATCTGTGAAAAATGCAAAATTGCAACAGAGCACTATGATGAGAGTCCTTCTGGTGACAACAGCTTGTTAGTGGACTTGAAAGACTTCAAGGCAGGTGCTCTTTGTCGTCCCTCCCAAGAAGCCTTTGACTTCATTCACCAAATTGAGGAACTATTTAGGACCAAGACTGGTTCCTCCCTCATGCAGCTCCCCAACGCAGTGGGTGTCTTGGAGAAAGAAGCTCAGGCCCTCTCCAGCAGGCTTCCGTCATGCTGTGGAGTACAACAAAAACTCGTAAAAAGATTTATACGGCTGAGGCTGAGAATTGAGGCAAAACAAATCAGAAATGACAGAAAAAAAATTAAATTAAAAGATGGCCATTTTGGAAGCAAGAGCCAATCCAAAAAGGTGAAAAGGAACAACAGCAGCCAAGCTACCACATCCAGCAACCCCCAAACAGATCCACAGCTGCAATCATTTCCATTAGCCGTTGCAATGGAAATATTTGGACTAAACATTGCTCTTCCACCTGCCAGCACCCAGCTAACATCACTGCCCCTCCACCCGTAACATCACTGCCCCTCCACCCGTAACATCACTGCCCCTCCACCTGCCAACATCACTGCCCTCCACCTGCCAGCACCCAGCCAGAGGAGAGCAAACAACAAAAACAAGCAAGGTGTCCCGTCATGTACCTGGAAGTTTGGGTTGGCAAAATGGAGTAAGAGAGGGACTTGAAAAACCTTGGTGGCTCTCTACTCCTGTTGTTACAGTTGTCTTGGTTACAGCTCTCACGTGTTTTTTTGTTGCCATTTCCACATCTTTAGAAAATATGAAATAAAAAATTGAAGTGAAATCAACCTCTTCTCTGGAGAACAAACTTTGATTTCTCTGTGTTGTGAGTTTGCAGTCTTGCTCCTCCACCTGTAACATCACTGCCCCTCCACCTGCCATACAGTAGGTTACTAACAAGATTACTTATATAATACAGTGATAGAATACATGTTTAGTATGCTTACTTATATAAAACAGTAGTATTAAACTTACCTTGTGTTTTCACACTCACTTAAGTCCCTCTCCCTTTGCCATCAATCCAAAATCAGCTGAGCTGCAACATTATACAGGCAGGTAATAATCAACATAATCACAAGGACACAATATGGCTCTGCTAAAAACACTCACTCTTACACGCACCAAAGTTATATTTATCTAATATTTAACTCCCTCCACCCCCGCATACAATCCCGTTTAGAAGCCCCTCTTCTCTAATTCAACAACGTTGGACTAAATTACATTAAGAGAACGGAATTTACAATTAAAAGGTTGTTCAACGTCTGTTGCTAACTTGCTTCGGTATCCTAGCTTGATCTGTTATCTGTAAATCAGTAGATTTAGGGATAATCCACTGACATCCTTTAATACACATGTTAATTTGAATCAGATGTACTGATAATATCCGCAATATAAATCTTTAAACTTCTTCTTACCTTTAAAAGTCCGTCACGAACGGTTATTATGCTGCAACTCTACCGCTCTGCTAGCCTTGGCGCTAACTTCCGGGGAACGAATGAGAGGCTCCACGATCCGCCATTGCTGTAAAAAAGTGGTCCATTGGAGTGAACGGAGATGTCATAACTCTTCTATTATACGGCTCTGGTTCAGACGCACCGGCCCACACACCGGGCCGCCGGGCCGCCGCCCACGCATGCGGGCCACCCTTGTAGCCTACAGATAAATGAATGATACATCTACTATGCTCATACACTGTATACTGTTATGGCTAGATTCCCCAGAGTCAAGCCATAACATAAAATAGATGGACAACAGAAGTAAGGTGCAAAATGAAACCTTGTGGTACACAAGTTGAAGAAACATGGCTTGGTTTCAAAAACAAATTCTCTGCAATACTCAATGATTTGGCCCCCCTAAGAACAACCAGGGTAAAAAATCGCGCTGAGCCGTGGATGCACTCCGGCATACTGACCGCCATGAAAACCAGAGACAAAAAATGCTCTGAGTTTCATAAAAGTCAGGCAATGCTTTCCAAAAGCACGAGCAGTGAACTCCAGGCCCACATGACTGAACTCAAAATTGAAAGAAACAGACTAAGAAATGACGTAAGCTCCATGATCAAAACTGCCAAAAAGAACTTTGGAAATTACTCAATAACCAGCTTGGCTGCAGTAAAAAACTCAAAACGAGATTTTCTAACTTAAACATAAAGACAGATAACAGGCTCATCACAGACAAACTGGATGTGGCCAAGTACTTGAACATTTTTTTCACAAACATAGCCACAACTCTTGTAAATAAATTACCCTCCCACTCAGGGCTTTTTGGAGTAGATCACATCATGACCTACTACAAAAACCTAGGGGTACGCAAAGATGATTTCAGTCTAGCAAGGGTAACAACAGCAGAGGTACTCATTAAACTGAGCGCCCTCCAACCTAACAAGGCCACTGGCCACGACAATATCCCCTCCAAATTCCTCAGAGACACAGCAACCGCCATCTCACCAGTCATAGCTCACATAATTAACCTCTCCATAAAACAGGGAAAAGTACCCAAAGACTTCAAAATTGCAAGAGTAACCCCCCTGCACAAAAGGGCAGCAAATTGGACCCAGGCAACTACCGCCCTGTTTCTATACTTACCTCCATCTCGAAAGTCATGGAAAAAATAATATATGAACAGGTCGAAAAGTACCTCGCGGAAAATAAACTAATCTATGAATTTCAATCTGGCTTTAGAACATCCCACTCCACTGACACATGCCTTCTTTATTTGAGCGACCACATCAAACAAGAGGTGGACGAGGGCAAGTACTGCGGCATGGTGATGCTGGACCTACAAAAGGCTTTCGACACTGTCAATCACCCCATTCTGATTGACAAGCTAAAAGCAATTGGTTTTGATAAACTATCGGTGAGCTGGATGCAATCCTACCTGGAGGGGAGAGAACAGATGGTGGAGGTAAACGGTACTCTGTCCCCCCCCCTCCCAGTGAGCTGTGGTGTTCCACAAGGAAGCATATTAGGTCCGTTACTGTTCCTAATTTATGTAAATGACATGTCATCAGCATGTGACTGCAGCTTGTTCCTGTTCGCGGACGACTCAGCCCTGCTGGTCTCTGACAGGAACAGGTTGCAGGTTGAAAAAACCCTCAGCTCCGAGCTCGGCAGAATCTGCACCTGGCTCGCCGATAATAAATTATCATTACACCTGGGTAAAACAGAGTCCATTCTCTTCGGGTCGAAACATAATCTCAGCAAATCCGACGACTTCTCAGTTGCAGTGGGCGACATTATTGTCACAAGTAAGAAGGAAATTACATACCTAGGATCTATTCTTGAGGCAAACCTCTCCTGTGACAAAATGGCATCCAATGTAATAAAAAAAGTCAATCAAAGAACTAGATTCCTATACCGGATCTCCTCTCTGGTAAACAAAAACACCCTGAAAACTCTGGCAGGAGCACTCATTCAAGGGTACTATGACTATGCTTGCACGTCATGGTACCATAGCACCTCCAAGGCGCTAAAAATAAAACTTCAAACATCGCAAAATAAACTGGTCAGACTACTGCTTGACCTTTCATCTAGAACCCACCTCACCTCTGCCCACTTTGACAACCTAGGATGGCTTAGAGTAGACGACAGAGTACAGCTACTTGCAATGGGCCTGGTCTACAAGATCCACTACACCTCTATGGTACCCATGTACATGTCAAAATTCTTCCCAAAGGTCAAGGAATACCATGATCATAACACCAGAGGGAGCTCCACAAATCATGTGAAACCCAGATTTGGCACAAAAAAGGGGGAATACACGTTTCGCAATTATGCCACATCAAGGTGGAACGCTCTTCCCACAACTGTAAAGGAAAGTAAAACTATACTTACCTTCAAAACCTCTCTTAAAGAGCACCTTCGGGGGAGAGCATTGCAAAACTGGCCCCGGTAATGGTACAAATCTCAACCTGTCGTTCAATGGACAGCTTCCCCCCCCCCCATCTATGTATATACTCGCATTTTAGACTCTGTTACTAACTGTATATCTGTAGACTTGGTATGTCTTAAATGTCCGGTTAGGATGTATTAGAACGAAATCTAAAATGAAAATTGTAAACAAGCAATCTGTATGTAAAAAACCACCTGTATGTAAATTGTAAATGTCAAATATGTCTTATATGTCTTAAATGACATGATGAATTGGAAATGGGGGACCCTGATGTAAACAAGACGAAAGTCTTTCTCTGGTCTGCATCCCCTTAACAATTGTATGTTTTGAGCTGTACTGTACTGTACCCAATATACAAGCTGTTAATAAACTTTTCAATCAATCAATCAATCAATCAATCAATCAAACCTTCCTTTAGTTAAGGTTTCTTAAAAATGTCTGTGTCATGTGTGAAGTGTGTCAAAGGGGCTGACTGTAGGAGTCAGTAACGTGAATGTACAATTGGGATTAAGGACAAAGTATAGGTATAGTCAAAAATGGTTGCCTGTGCCTGGCTGTAAACAAAAAGAAGTGCCAATGCACATGCAGCTCAGATATTCAATCAATGCCACATGTGGTCTAACCAACAAATGATTCGAATAGTCATTATGAGAGCACTTGTCCAGTATTAAATAACCAACTTCAAGGAATACAATATCATGCACAGTAATGTCAATCACTAAAATGAATGCAATAGTAAATTGGCCACACATCTCTGTGTCCTTATTATGCAATATTAATATTATTGAATATTAATATTATTTAATATAATTATTTAAAATTATAATATTAATATTATATAATTTAACTTGGAATATCATGAGCATATGACTCTATCCTAATGCATCTAACTGTATGCACAATATAATAGTCTGGCCAGCCCTGCAGCTCTCTAGGTTAGCATTCTAGCTTCTGACTGGCTGTCCAGGTTGTCAATCACAGCCGTGGGCATATTATACTAGTCGTAACATCGCTAAACTTTTTTCTTGACAGTTTTCTCAGTCAACTAATGCTATTGCTAACAGTAACATAAATTAACACAGCCCTGCACACTGCACCTGCTGTCATTATATGCCGGGTCTGTGGTTCATCATCTTCCTTCTCATTATCCTCCTTATTACTGCGACTGGGAGCGGGAGCCCTTCTACTAAACAGCTCTGTGATTTTCGAAAATGTTCCAGCATCTTCGTGTAGCAATTTTGTTTTTTTCATTCTGGCTTTTTCAGCCCCACCCTTTCTTTTTTTACTGTTCTCCATCTTGTCTTTCTTAATTTCGCTAGCTAACTTACTGATTAATCATCAAACGAAGCTAGGGAGCTAGTCTGATGAGTGGACCTCTGACGCGGGCCTCGCCCTCTTTCCAATTGGAAGAGACGACTCATCTCTCCCGGCCCAACCCCTTCAGTTCATCTATTAGCCTACTTTCGAAAACATAAGATTGACAAGTTTGACAACCTATCAATAGCCCCGTTTACATGGAATGCTTTTCCGATCGTATCCGATCACCAGTGCTTGAATTGGAATGAAAAAGGTGCCAGTACTCTAAAATCAGCAACTTTTTCAAGTCAATTTTATATATACAGCCCACAAACAAGAATTTGGCTACTATAATGCTGGTGGGTTTGTCTCTTTACTACTGTATATTTTAGAAAGGTTCACTGTACTTAACATTTTTTATGATAGGCAGCGGATATGGCTAAAGCTCAGTAAGGTCTATATTAACTGAAAATATAGCAATCAAAGTCTAGATCTTCTGCTGAAGACACATGAAGCAGAGACCTTTCAGGTGAGAGCCCCTCTGGTGGTGTTCAACATTAATGACAAGGAAACAAAGCTCTGGTCAGAAGCATTTTTTATAAAAAGCTTTAACAAAATTAAGTATTTCTGTACATTTTGAATGCAATCTAACTTTCCAACTCAGAAAACGAAAAAGTGCAAAAGTCTTCTCACATGGCTGAGCTGCTTTGCAATATACTTCACCACTGAAGAATACAAATATGTATAAAGTAAACTATGATGCAATCTAACTTTCCAACTCAGAAAAATGATAAAGAGCATGAACAAAGAACATGTAAAAACCAAATGCAAAATTTGCACAATCTAAAATGAGAAACTGTAACTGCAAGTAACAAAGTCTGAGCCATGGTAAAGAGTTACATTGAACACCAAGCTGATCAGATAACTCCCTGGTTGGTCTGAAGTCCTTCTATCTCCAGGATCTGTACAAATCGGCACATTATGCCAAAAGTCTTCTCACTGGGTGAGCTGCTTTGCAATATACTTCACATTGTTAGAAAATGCTCCAGAAGGCCTTGGGGACATCAGTATCAGGGGCGGAGCTGGACAGGCTCTTTCATCAGCACTTTCTCCTTCCCTTTGCCAGCCAGGACCTCACATACTGTTCCGGATTGAACATGTCCTAGTGATGGTCCATTACATTTAATGAAAACCAGGCTGAACAGTCGGCTGACAGAGAGAGCATCCTTTTTGCAGTAAGGATATCGTCATGCAGCTGAATGCCCGCTCACACTCACTAGTGGAGACAGCGATGGTTCGGACTGCCTTTCCAGTAGAGGCTCCATGGCAGCAGGTGTACGGGATGCCCTGGTTTCCTTGTAGTCGCGAACGCTTGAACAGTCTCTCTTCTGTCCACTTTCAGCACTTCGCACAAACGTAGCCACCTCTACGTCCCCATACTGTACGTCTAACTCCTCTTCAGGCCAACTTCCAGGATGGATAACTTTCATGTCCTGGATTAGCTGATTGTCCCGGGCCTTCCCGGCCATGTAATGGGTATTTCTCTTGCTGCTGACATGAGAGGAGGTTGTGGAAGTCATTCTGTGTCTCAGATTCTCTACCATACTGCGGAAAAAACTGACCTGCATGAATCTGTACAAGCCTGCCATTCTCACGCAGGGCAACACCCTTGAAGGACTTCTCAGCTAGAGCTGTATGAACTGTAGTCATGTGTGGGCCAGGCATGGTGACCATGGATTCAAAAACTCGTATTTCTCGAGTTAAGAGCCTATCTGCTGTAGGCAGTGTCCTCTCTCTTTTTTGGAGTTGCCGAGAGAGGTCGCTGAGCTCTGTGAGCGCATCGTACATCAGTCCAAGATTGCTGACAAACGTTGCAGATGTGAGCACATCATTCCAGGCCTTGTACTTTGCTCTGTCCTCTGGAATCCCCTGCTCGTGTCGTTTGCAGCATTTGTGAAGTGATCATGAAGCACTCGGTAGTTTTCCCAGACTGCTCTGACGCTCCTTTCACTTGAAGCCACCCAGCGGATGGACAAAACACGCCCTATCACCAGGAGACGCTGTCCGACTGCTTGCGCACACTGCGCTAACTGCCTCTGATTTTTGGGGGGAGGCATGGAACAAGGAATAGAGTTTGTCAAAAAAGATCTGGAAATGATGAGCCCTGAGACCTCCCTTGACCCACATCCCCAACTGCCAGCTCTAGATGATGATTGGAGCAGTGCCACACAAACAGGCTTGGGAATTTACTACACAACTGGGTAGCAACGCCTGTTCTCTTCCCTAGCATGACTGAAGCCCCATCACATGCAAAAGAAACGAAACACTGACCTAAAAAGTCCTCGTTAAAATCTCTTCCAAGACCACTCCATTAACGCCTTTGTGATGTCATCAGCCGTTGTTCCATCCAATCGATCAGCTCCCAAAAAAACGTTTTTCGGGCTCAGCATCAGCTAATGCTGAGCGTAGACACACAACAAGCACCGTTTTACCACTAATAGTGGTTAGATTAATCGACCAAAACACAGAGTTTTCTTTGGTTTTCTGTTAATGTCTTTTGCCATTTTTTTCTTCAGCTCATGAGCTATGTTGTCTATGATTTCGCCACAGGTTTTATTGGAGTGCAAAACCCATGCCCACGTTCAGCCCATTCCAGTTTCTGTACATTCAAATCAATTGGCATGTCTGTGAATGGCCGGCTATGTTTGCCAATTTTATATGCCGTTCGAAAAACTCTGATAGTGGTGTCTAATTCAGATTTATGCATTTAGACTGCACTTGATGTTGAATAGTTTCACGTGAAGCAGGATGTAAGGATGTCAGCAGCTTTTACATGGGCTTGTGATTCTTTATGTTCTTTGATTTTTTTTCTCAGGCTAGCTTGTTGTTTGCCCTTGTCAACACCGAAATGAGACACTACACACTCACCCCATTCAGTTGACAGTTTCAGTTCCTTGTCCAGTGTGTATTCCCAAAGATTTGACATCTCTGCATATCCGACATCCTAGCTTCTATCTTTAAGAAGGAGCCATGCATTGGTCTTGCAAAATATTGCACCTGGTCCGTTGTCCAGCAGTCAGGTGCATCGCTTTGCCCGGTGTTGGTGGTGGCAGTTGCGCCAGCAGCAGCTAACGTTAGAGGCTCTGGAGGAGGCGGCGGAGGCTAGTGCTAATGCTAATGCACTAGAACTTGGAGCAGGAGGATCAACCAAGAAAGCTCCCCATCAGACACCAATTTCCCAACACAGGCACAGCATTCTCTGTATTTGAAGTTTCTTCCGGCGACAAACCGCTGTCTTTTTGCACTTTTATTAATCCACGCTAACATTTTAGAAATGCTAATTTGTGACGTGACTTGCTTTCCTTCTCTCGGGGGCGTGCCTGCTTCTGTTCTATCACTCTACATAGCCACCCACTGGGTGGGAGTTGCACTGCATAAACACAACACACGTGGCATCTAGGTATGTAAATTGTAAAGCATTTTAAAACATGGTTTTACTAACAGTTTTCAGTATGTTGTTACTTCGGCATTATTATTATTATTATATTTTGAAACGTGTATTTTGACATAGTCGTTCCACCACAGTATTTACATGGAGAAGATAAGCCCCGCCCCCCTCTCCAGCACGTTCTGTTTGAATGACAGGAGTAAACAGCTGACAGCCGCTGTGAAACTCCAGCGGTTAGAGCGATGAGAATGTCCGTTCGGCACCTCATGACGCATCTACTGAGTACCGGGCGGCTGTATATATATATATATGGATGTATAATAAGAACGGCGGGAGAGTGTTGAGTACGATCAATAATATAAAGCGATCCACGTTCACTACATGGGCCAAGCATTAAGCTGATTACAATTTCACCTGTACCGAAGTGGGCCGATCGGAGTGGGGCAGTGGGCCGTGTCGATTGGTCCGACCGGCCCACTTCGGTACCGGGCTACCGGCCCATCGGGATTCGTCCCGAACGTCCCGATGGCCAGTCCGCCCCTGCTCAGAGGGGACATTGACAGAGGATTACTCAAAAAGTACACAGTAAAGTACTTCATAGTACTTGTGGGAGTTGTTTCACTAGTACTGAGTCCAACAGTGTCAATCTCAAGAAGAACTAATGGCAGAAAAAATAATAACAAACTCTAGAGACGGCTGAGTTGACCGCAGTGCAGAATCGCTGCATAGTTTAAATCTCCTAACAATGTTGTCCATTTTAGACATAGGCTAAATTCTCCTTTTTTATAATATTATCACAGTTCCAAGCACGAGTGCTTTTGTTTTGAAATCACTTCCGTGAGTTTCGCCCCGCCCCTCGCTCCAATGACCATTAGACCATTTAGTAAGGTAAAAAGCAAAAAGGCCTCTCAGACGCTCTTCCGTTTACTTGTTTAATAAAGAAAAAACAAATGGACGATAGATACACGGATTATACAACCTCCAGTCACACTTACATTCACCAACTTTTCCAGGTTTATATGTTGAAGGTTTTACAGATGACTTTGTTCATTATAGTATTAAAAGTGGGATTTTTGGTACATTTTCTTATACATATTTTTTGATAGGCTAGATGTTCTGATATAGGGATTAGTACAATATCTAAAATCCCTTTGACTAACATGCCAACAAAAGAGAAACAAAACTTTGGAATCTGGCTTTATTGAATGTTCAAATTGGTGTTGTGAAACGTATAGGCTATATGCAAATTAGAAAAAAATAAGACGACGGCTCATTTGAATATGTAAACAAAGCGTGAAAGAACAAGATTAATGTTTTCTTAATGTACCTTTATTACCGGAGAAGTTTAATGCAGTAACTATAATATCTATTAATTATTATTAGTTAAGCTGTTACCCTATTCAGATGTAGTGTAGCCCATCTTCCGGTCTTACATCCAAAATAAAACCAAAGATGATTTTGTAACCTTCTAAAGCGTGATAAAACATGACCTGTCAACAGTTCACTGGTTACATGATGTTGTAGTAGGCCTACTTCTAAGCTGAACTTGTGAATTTCTAGAATAAAAATAAAATCTGCCAAAATACCTGTTGATCAATAATGCTGGCATGTTAGTTTACATTTTACCTACACCGTGGTGGTAAAGTAAGTAGGTTACATTTACTCAACTGTAGTACACATTTGAGGTAACCTACTTTACCCGAGTATTTTAATTGTATACAACTTTATTATACTATACATTTTTGAAGACGATTTTGTAATTTTCACTCCACTATATTTATTTTACAGATGTATTTAGTAGTTGGCTTATAAATTCAGATTTTGACACAGATTGCTAATGAAACACTTTAAAATATTATTGTTAGGTATAGATTAAACCATATAACATGATATGTAAGTCGTCATAAACATAAGTGGGTTAACATTATTTGCAACAATTTTGTTCCAAAATATTTCACAGTTCCAGCTTCTTAAATGTGAAGTTTTGCTGCTTTACCTTTGAATATCTTTTGGGGTTTTTTCTGCAATGAGTACTTTTACTCCTAATACTGTAAGTACATTTTCCTAATCATACTTGAACACTTTTACTATTTAAGTAGAGCATTATTGATTCTATGGAGGAGGATACGGACCGGGTCGACTTTAATCTCAGAATTCTGGGTAAAAAGTCAGAACTTCTTTTTTCTTTTTTGAAACTCAAATCTAAATGTTTTTTAAACTTTTGGTCACATCCCATTTTCTTCTCATATGGCCCTAATCCTCTTCCGTACAATGCAGTTATTTTACTTGAAATGTAGTATGTTTACAGTGTGGTATTAGTACTTTTATTCAAGTAAAACATCTGAATACTTTTTTCACTACTGCCTACAGAATAAGTAATGCTGTAAATATGCAGTGTTCGACTAAAAGCCAACATCTTCTTTAAGGGGCGGATATGCCTTGCTTTGTAAAGGGCCTGCCTACATTTTCAAATGTTTGAAAAAAGGTGAGCGTAGTAGCGACAGCAGTAGCAGTTTAAACGCTTCCCATAATGCACTCCCCGTTCATCAGCGGGAAACCAAAATGGCGAACGTGTTGGGGGAAAATGAACCGTTTGTTATCTTCTGAAGAAAGCACGATTCCCGCAAGTTTCCGCGACATACTTTTGAGATAAACTCAAACACAGAAGAAGCGGGATAACCTTTGTCCTTACTATTTTTGTTATTTTATTTTCCCAGTGATTTGTAGAAGCGGAGGTGACCGAATGAGGTATTGTTGTCATGTTTTCCTCCTGTGTGTGGGGTGTGTGGGTCCGACGGTCAGCGACCTTTCCGGGGTTAACGTTGCCGCTCTGCATGCGGGTTATTCATGCTAATCCGGCTAAGATGCTAGCTGCTCTAATAGGTTTTACTTTGCAACGTTATCTCGAGCTAGCTATTTATCTTCACCAGAGGCTAAAATTGACCATGTTCCCCCAGTATCCGAACAAAGGGAATCCCGGGCTGACTGGCTAAATGGAAATATAAATATTAAAAATAAAGCTTTAGCTTAATTTAATAACTCAAGACTTACAGCAGAATTTAAACACTAACAAGGGCAAACTTGTATTAATATATCTGACAAGGGTCGCTGACATTCAATTGCCAGTTTATAGAACGTCAGCTTTAAGTTGCGTTTACTTCGTTTTTGACGTTGAAAAGGCTATAGAACCACTCAGCATTGTCCTGCAGCCATCCCACTGACTGCATGTGGTTGATTACCAATTAGCACTAATTATGAGTAGAATCACCTGTTGTGTGTTTCCAATGGAGGGGAAATGGCATGAGTCTAATTTTCAGCAATTGTTTTGTTAGATCTACTGAAACCCAACAGTATATCCTTGTTTTTGCCATTGAGATTATACATTCAGGGCAGCACTTCAGTGGATATTCACAGATATATCTTCACATAATTCTTATTGTATGTTATCCTTTTAAAAGGAATGTATTAGATGGTCCCAATTATAGTGTGGATTGTAGTGTTGCTGTGATTCAACCAGAGTTGTAATTATCAAGGGGGTTTGTGATGTACATAAACTTGAGTAGTATTGGTTATAAAAAAAACAGTAGGCATGTATAACAAGGTCAATTGTTTTTACCCTGACTTTGAATTAAACTAATCATAATGATGCATCATATTTATATAGCACTTTTTCCAGTGCTTAAAGAAACTAAGAGAACATGTAACCCCATACATGTTCATTGTTCATGCACTGTTACCTCCATCCTAAATGCATAAATAAGTTTGTATTGTTACATGAACACCCAAGCACCTGGCCTGCCTTGCAGCATAGAGACTGGGAATTGTATAATGTGACGGATTTAAGTATTATCTGGAATTACTGTAAAAACAAAGAAACTGATTTGTCTTATTACCCCATTGGAAAGGCTTCGCTCTTCATTTAACTGCTGCCATCTTTCCCTTCACCTCCCTTTGTCTTCCAGAGACTCAGGGGTTGTGGATCACCTGTCTGTCCATCACAGAGCCCTCCCCCAGCGGCAGCAGCAGGCCGTGCCCTTGTCTCCCAGCAGCCTCTCTGCTCAGGGGGAGTATGGAGAGGACGACATGTCGGACAGGTTCACAGAGGGGCAGGACGTCTTGGCCCGGTGGTCAGACGGCTTGTTCTACTTGGGGACAATCACCAAGGTTAGTCTGGGGGGGGATTTACTTATGACACTAAATTACTTCTATTTATATACACAGTAACACCTAGGAATGGGCTGTATTGAGTAGGACTGCATGATTTAGAAAAAATACTAACTGCATTTTTTTTAAACTGATATTGCAATTGCAGTTTGAGGTAATTTTCATTTAAAAAAAAAAAAAAAAAACATTATTCACATTATCTTAAAATAAGGATCTGTACCAAACTAAATTTGATTACATATGTATTGTAAGTCTGTCTATTACCTTTTGTAGGCTGGAATTTCTTTGCAGCACGACAATACTTTTATTTTCACATATATTGCATTTACCAAATATTGAGCTTATTGCAATTTAAATATTGCACTAGCCCATATTTTGATAACATCCCATTTAAATGTTCAATCCTTGTATGGAAAGCATACCCCAACATTAATTTTATGGTTCACTATTATTGCTTTCACAAAATGACACAGAATTTTGATAAATATTCATCATATATGAGATTATTATAACTACGTGGGAACACGCAATTATAAGAACAGCTACGACAGCTGGGTAAGATCAGACAATCAAATCACTTTACTAAAAACAGCCATTAAAACCAGGAAAGGATTATGATTCGTTATAAAAAAAGTCCAAAATGCAAGCAGTTTATCACAATATCCATTATAATGATAAATTGCCTCACACTTGTACCACAACCTGCTCCAGTACACAAGATGCTCAAAACACTGGAAACAGCCCAGTGGAATAGCCCCCTAAGTAGGCCTTCAAATGCACATATCTGAGTTTCAAACCATTGTGCCCTTATTATATCCCTTTTTTTTTTTACACAACTTTAGCTTAGCTTGTAGCCTAGTTTATTTTCAGCACTTTTGGTCTTAGGACGCAAGGACTCCACCTGGAGAAATCCTCAACATTTGGCAGATGTGACATACTGGACTTGTTCAAAGATTCCAGATGCGTTGGCACTAAATAAATGCTTTAAGAACAGTGTGGCGTTAAGAAAGACATCCATCTATTTTGTTTCTCCTTCAGATAAATCGGGAGAAGCAGAGGTGCTTTGTGGTTTTCGAGGATCGTTCAAAGTCTTGGGTTCTGTGGAAGGATATTCAGACAGGTAAGTTCTTCAACTTGAAGATTGACATGGACGGTGGCCTTTTATTGTGGCCAGCCTAAGGCACACCTGTGCAATAATCATGCTGTCTAATCAGCATCTTGATATGCCACACCTGTGAGGTGGGATGGATTATCTCGGCAAAGGAGAAGTGCTCACTATCACAGATTTTTTCAGATTTGTGAACAATATTTGAGAGAAATGGTTATTTTATGTATATAGAAAATGTTTTAGATCTTTGAGTTCATCTCATGAAAAATGGGAGCAAAAACAAAAGTGTTGCATTTATATTTTTGTTCAGTGTATAATGATCATATAAAGATGTGCCTTTACCTCACTGGTTGGAGAAAAAGCTTCTTATATTCGTTAGCATAGCTAGCTAACCAGATGCTAATAACAACAAAGTTATTGACTGTATGACAGGTGAACAGATCGCCACTGGGCTTTCAACTAAAGACACAGCCTCGCAAAAACTGCGGCATGTGTACGGCTCCTTATGGGTACTGACATTTGTGAAGTGCCGGAGCGGCGTTCCAATGCTCTCCGGCAGAACTTCACCCCTGTCAGACGAGACATATACCACGTGATGACACGTTAGGCTCGTGTTGTGTTCAAGGAAAAACAGGCACTCGCTTGTTTAATTATTTTGCAGTCTAGATTTATTTTAAGACATTTTAAGATTTCTTTTTTTCTTTTTTGCGTATGTTTATAAATTACCTCGAGGGCCGTACTAAATGGTCTCGCGGTCCCTATACGGACCGGAGGCCAGAGGTTCCCCACCCCTGCTTTACAGTTTCTGAGGGATTTCGCTCAAATTCTTTAGTTGGATTAGTTGTTTGCTCTCCAACCCTCCCCCTGCTGTCTCCCTTCCTTATCTCCCCTCTCTTGGTGCTGGCAGTTAACTGACCACAATGTCTGGCATCAGTACAGTCCAATGTCCACATGTGAAAATAAGAATAGGGGAGAGATACACTGTACCCGAGTGGCTTGGGTCCCACTCCTCCAGATACATCAATTAGTCATTACATGAGTTTTGATGTAAAAAAAGAAACATTTTAACAAACATCCACCATTTAATTTTCTACGATCTTGGCAAGTTTCTAGTGAGCGGATCCGGGCCCCCCAGTAGCACGACTGGTAGAGCCTGTACTCTGTACTTAGTTCAACGGCCTGGGTTTTATGCCAGATCTCTCTTTTTGCCCTGCTCTTCTCCAATCTGTTGCTATCTCACAAACAGAAATGTAAAATAAAAATCTCCAAATAAAATAAATCACTTGAAGAGATCCACATGTTCCTGCACAGCTGTATGTAAAGAATTATTTAACTTACAAATATGGTGCGTTACTCCGTTACTGCGTTAGTTTTATTATATAGTCAACAGCCAGGCGAACAGAGATGAGAACTGTACTTAAGTACACAGGGTGTCCGCGGGGTCTTAAAAAGTATTAAAAGTTGATAAATCAATTTAGCGAAAATTAAGGCTATTAAAAAGTATTAAACGGCATTTTCCAAGGTATTAAGAAGGTCCACAGCAACGACAACATGAAACACCCTTTCATTTACTGAAACAACATGTCGGGAAACCCCCTCAAGGTGGCCCCATGCATAGCGTGCCATAACATGCTGCTTCTTATTTTAAGTTTCGTTGCCTTGCTCCGCTCTGTGGGGGGGTGGGTTTATCTGCTGGTGGACTACCTGAGAGATATACAGCAGGAGAACACGCCGTCCACCGCGGAGAATAAACAGAAAGACAACCATGACAACCATGCTCCGGGGTCTTCTTCGCTGCTTTTGGTGTATTTTGTGGCGGCAGCAGCGCCACTTACAGGCCTGGCATATGTACTACAGCGTTTCCAGCATTTCCAGCGGTCTAGTGTGAACGGACACGTTAATGAATCGAATGCGTGTGAACGGAAGACTTTTTTGCGTTTGCGTATGCGTTTTACTGTATGCGTCCTCGTGGGGCCGGGGTCTAAGCCAAACTATATCAGGTCACAGAGATCTGCTATTTTAAAGTAAGGTCAACACATATCGACCCTAAATATAGTCTAAATTAAGAACGAGAAAAGTCTTAACATATATATCGTTTTTTGTAAACATATGACAAATGTGTGAGGGTGATGACGTCAGAGCATCGTCCTATGTGCCGGGCTTAGCCCCGGACAGCCCCAGCCCAATGTAACCCCTGGGTATTTGTGAGGGAGCTCCTATATGGCATTACCCCGCTGAAGCTCACCAAAGTTTAATATAGTTCAAAGTTTTGTCAATTGTTTTGTTTATTGGTCAAATACTGGTTTCTAATGGTTTCTGAGGAGTTTGACTGGAATGAAAGAGTACAGAAGCAACAAAGCAGCATACTGCATTAAACCTGACCTTCACAGAGAGGTTGAAGTTCATGTGGAGAGGAGTCTTCAGTAGTCTGTCTGCACTCTGTTTAGCTGTGCTATCTTACAATCAATATAGTAAATGTGAGGTAAAGTGTGTCGCCAATGTAACCGGTTAGAACTCGAAGTTGCGATGAGGTCTTAAAATGTATGGAAAGGGTCTTAAAAAAAGGTCTTAAAATGTATTAAATTTGACTTCAGGATTCCTGCATATACCCTGGTACAGTACTTGAGTAAATGTACTTTGTGGCGTGTTTGTGTTGTTTACTAACAAGACTATCATGGCGGCGGCGGAGCTCAAGTCTAGTTTCTCCACCTGGAGATATTCTCACTATTTCACTTTTGTCGAGCACAAAGAAAAGAAAGTTTCTGTTAAATGTAAGTTGTGTCCTGGCGGGTCAAAGATCTTATCTACTGCCCAAACCAGTCATTCAAATCTCTTAAAACATCTGCAAAAACAACATGCTGGGACGAAGCTAGTAGCTAAGACCACAGAGACTCAGCCGACGCCACTCCACCTCCACCTAAGCAACAGCGGCTGGATTTTAACCAAAGGACTGCTGGCCAGGGAAAAGTCGATAAAGCCATTGCACGGTATGTTGTAGAACACATGCAGGCTATTGCTACAGTGGAGTCACCCGCTTTCAGGGAGCTAGTTAGCATGATAGCATGTCCGGGCGGCACACGGCATATGGGACGGAAAACTTTTTCCAACTACCTGGAGAAAGAATATACAAAAATGGAAAGCCAGCTAATATCGATGCAATCCAGATTGCATATAATGCATGTGAAGTTGATCAACAGATTGTATTATTCTCCAATGCAATAACAGTACTGAAAGGAAGGCTATAAGGGCATTAATGGGAGCCCTTTTTTTAAGTAACTAAAGCGTTACTTTTGAAGTAATGAAGTAACTAGTAATGGTAACTAGTTACTGGTTTTCAGTAACTAGCACAACACTGATTATTAGTGAGAATGGACTAATACGTTTTCTCTTTAATCTTCTTCTTCTTATTAGGGCCCGAACACTAAGTGCGAGGAATTTATTGTTATTGGTGGAATTATTCCTCTTCTGCTGGCGTTTCCTATTTTTGAGGGCTTTAGGACACTTCAAAAGTTGTATCATTTTGCACGGACGCCAGGACCGGTGACAAAATTGACATTCTGGAGTCAATGGGTTCAAATTGTCCAACATGCTTGTTAGCGACACCTATATGTAAATAATTTTAGAAACATTTACATAGTCGCACCGTAAGTCAGTTTGACCTGACATTTTTCACACGGATCCGGGTGGACCTGCTCTACATATAGTCCTCTTGAACCTCTAAGCTCCGCCTACTTAGATTTTTTTGCAATTAGCATAATGTTCAAAACAGTGAAATATTCACTTCAATTTTTAGTCTTTCGACACCAAACTTACAGCATTGGTGGAGTGTCCCACACATTACCCTAGGAAATGAGCATGTTCAGTCGATAAATATGGCCGCCATTAATCAAAACGTATTTGCAAAAAGGCGCGGCTTAGAAAGAAATGCTCATAACTCATCAACAATGTATCCAAATATCACAGATTTTGGTGGATAGGTTCCTTCTGTCTTAGGGAATAAAGCATTTCTTTTTTTTAGACATACTCTTGGGGTGAGTATGAACTGAGATTTAAAGTGTTGCAACGAACGTGGGAGTGGCCTATACATTTTTTTTTATAGCGATGTGCTAAAATGAGCTTCGGACGCAAAACTTGGGACACACGTCACAGCCCACAACCTTTTCGAGAATGTAAAAAAAAAATAAAAATCGTAATTTTTTGTTAAAACAGCTCAGTACCTATTGTGTGGTAGTCACATATAGTTTCTCCTAACTTCACAAATTTTGGCACAGACATTCTTCATGGAATTGTGGACAAAAAATGTGCGTTTTTCATGCATTTTAAGCATCTCCTCCTAGGAAAATGATTGGAAAAATTCCATTCCAGGACAAGTTCAGCCCATATCCAATGTGATGTTAAATTGCAAAGGAATAGTCGATCGCTTGAACGTGGAGCTCGTAGTAGGCTAATGGAGAATGTACCATTTTTGACCATTTATACCTTAAGCTACTGAGACCCACACACAACTCTCACACACACACACCTACACACACACCCACACCTACACAATGTACAACACACACATACACTCTACAAAACACACCTACACATTGTACAACAAACACAAACAGCTCCTAAAGCAGGGGTCGGTAACAGGCGATCCGGACGCCGACCTATACGGACCCGGACCTATAATCAATACATTAATAGGGGATTTCAATTTTGACGGGACGATTCTATTTTAACCGCCGCCGACAGGGGGCGAAAGAGACGAGTGAGCGATACAGGGAGAGAAACTCAGAAGAAGAGACGAGTGAGCGATACAGGGAGAGAAACACAGAAGAAGAGACGAGTGAGCGATACAGGGAGAGAAACACAGAAGAAGAGACGAGTGAGCGATACAGGGAGAGAAACACAGAAGAAGAGACGAGTGAGCGATACAGGGAGAGAAACACAGAAGAAGAGACGAGTGAGCGATACAGGGAGAGAAACACAGAAGAAGAGACGAGTGAGCGATACAGGGAGAGAAACACAGAAGAAGAGATGAAAGCGCGGCAGAGAGAAGCGGTGAGGAAAGTGAGTGAAGAGAATAATTAGCGATACAGGGAGAGAAGCGGAGAGGAGAGTGAACAGACGTGTTAGCGGCAGACAGGGAGAGACAAATAATTACACATGGCGCTCTCCAAGAAGAGGAAAGTGGACAGTGAGAACAGAGCTTTTAACCCTGAGTGGATGGACTCATTCATGTTCATCCTGCCCACTGGGAGCACAGCACCAGTGTGTCTCATTCAGAGACCGTGGCGCTCATTAAAAGTGCCAAAACGCCACTGAGACAAAACACAAAGTGTTTGACCAAACATTCCCTCTCAAGTCAGAACTGAGGTCACAAAAAATAAGCAGTCTCAGAGCCCAATATGATCAGTCGACCAGGATCAAACTAAATATCGTTCCAGGGCAGGCTAACCTGCATGTGTGTATGAGAATGGCCCTGACACCATTTCAGCCCAGATTTACAAACTCCTGGCAGGACAAGCTCAAGCTCTATTCTCGCACTGAATAAAAAAAAAGTGAGTGAGGGACTGCAATATAAGAGGGAAAGAAAGAGAAACTTTAAAACTGCTCAATTGTTATGATGTGTAAAGACTGATATTGTTCTATAATCGTCTGCTAACCGTTTCACATCATGACTTAACAGTTTCAAAGGAAAACTCAAGCTGCTGCTACACTTTATTTTATCTATCTAAAATTAAGCACTTTTAAGATGCACATATTTTCAAAAGCTATTTTATTTATTTTTTCTATTTTATTTTTAAATGCAGCCCGAGAGGAACATTACACATATCCACAGTATTTACTGTATATCTGTATAGTTCAATGTTCATTGACAATAAATAGTTGTTTATGAATTGTACTTTCTTTATTTGATTGGCAGTCAGTTGTTGATTACATGCAGACGTTGATAAAGCTACAGGCTAATTCAATATCACACTAATTCATAAAGCAACTTAGACATTTTGATGTTCTGGACCTTTGCATGGGGAGATTTTCTCTAACTGGACCTCGTTGAATTTTAGTTGAATACCCTTGTCCTAAAGCATATCATAAATATCAGGCTACAGCCCTTGTATATTTTATTATGTGACGCACTGTATAGGGCTGCACGATTTTGGGAAAAAATCTAATTGCGATTTTTCTGACAAATATTGCGATTCGATTTGCGATATTTGTTTTTAAGCGACCCAACGGAAGTTTATTGTAAAATGTGGCCATATCTCCGGCTAGGAAGGTCGTATCAACGTGCTCCCGTCTCTAGCACCCCCGCAGCCCGAGCTACGAGTGAAAGAACTAAACTTACATGAAACTTCTGTTGGGTTGCTTTAAAGTCAAGCTTCAGTTTAAGATTCACCCTGTAATAGAAACATGTGATGGAGCATTACTAACCGGACTCAGATGGTTTGTTTCCCCAAACCATCTAGGAAAGCTCCATTGGAAGCCATTTGGAAAGGGCAGGCACTTTCAAAAATACTTGGCAGGTGATTGGATCAATCTGTTGGATCACCTTCTATCATGGGCCACTTCTGATTGGTTAACAATGGCTGGTACATGTGGAGCACAGTACTTCTGATTGGTGTGGATGACTAACACACAAGAAGAAAAAAAAGTAAAAAAAGAATCGCAGGCTTTGCGATTTCATAATCGCATAATTTCAAATCGCGATTTCTATTTAAAATTGATTAATCGTTCAGCTCTAGCACTATATGGTTTCATGAAGAATATCTACTGTTTATTTGTAGATATCTCCTAAAGCAGTGGTCGGCAAATAAGTTTGGCCTTGGGTCAATTTTTTTCTGAGCCACTAGATGGCAGGCCGGAACATAATCAAAAGCTTCTTTATGTAATTGATTGTTAAAACATGTGACACGTTCGAATGCTTGGGGGGGGGGGGGGGGGGTGTGTGTGTGTGTGCGCTAGTGGACTGTCAACGGGGGGGAGCCTCGCTGCGGTGCGTTGCGTTCTGTGATTCTACAGATGGCCAATCCGCTCCTGCTCACAAACGTATTAAGATCCAAAGCTTTAGTGCGTTTTGAATCAATGCTGAGTACAGCCAAACTTGACAGTCTCTTCTCTGTCATTGATTGTAGACCGAATTCTTCTCGTTTTGCGCCGTCCCGTTCAAATGACAATCACATTTCCATGCTCGCGCCGGGGGATGGGGTTACAAGGCTCGCGTCTTGTGCTGCATTCACTTACACTCGGACATTTGGGATTGGCAACTGGGTTGGCAGCATATGCACCACCACCCCTCGCGCTCCATGATCAAGTGGCTTCTCCGATTTTGTTGTCAATGTTTTGACTGAACTTTGTTACTGTTCACATATAAGTAAACATTACGTTTGAATGATTTAGTGAGCTGGTGTTATTTTTTTCAAACCGCATGTTGGCTATTTCAGCACCACGTGCTGTCCACCTACTTATTGATCCACTATCAGCATCAGTGCACCCCGCTGCCAGATTGTGCCTGTGCTGTGTGTCATTCACTCACCATGGATAAAAGTAGAATAAGCATTCTTCAGGTGTAGGTAGATTCTCTATTCGGACATTATAGCCTATATGTGCAGGGCTCGACATTATAAATGGCCCGCTGGCCCAGAAGCACTATTTAGACACCCCGGGCCAGCATAACGTACTTTCCACTTGCCCGCTCGGGCCACTAAAAATATTGTTTGACAAAAATATGTTTCCTGTGGTATTGGTATTTTGACTAGCAATTTAGTTAAATTGTTTCGTTTATCAACGCTACAACATAGCGTTCCGTGAGTCGGTTGTCGTTGTTGGGTGAAAAGCAAACAGCTGTTTGCTGCGGAGCGCAGCGCGAGCAGGCTCCCGTGAGCGGGAGCGCGCTCCTTCACTACAGACTATCGCGCCACCTAACCATTCGCCAAAATGGTTTTAATACCAGCGGTAACCGGCCAAGCGCCGTGCAAAAAACAATCTTCAAATAAAAGAAAGTCACCGGAGGAGTTAAAGGAGAGTGACAGGGAGTATGAGAAGAAGAGAGAGAGAAAGTTTCAGCCAGCTTGATCGATGGAGTTGGTTTCTAGTGGTGCAGTGACGCATCCTAAAACCCTTTTATAATCTATCGATTAGATTTATGATTCGAAAATTATAAAAGTAGGGTAGACTAGTGTTGTCACGATACCAACATTTTGGTTTCGATACCGATACCAAGTCAAGAATTGCAATTCTGTTTATTTTTCGATACTTTAAAAAAAAAAAGGGAAACAGTCTTAAATGTAATTATTGTGCTTTATTTCACACCAGAACCATAACACAAACTTTTAAACAATGAGAACAATAAACAAAATAAATGACAAGAATTCGTATTAAATAAAATTAAGCATCATCTCAAACAACTTTGTTGTTTTATAAAATATAATTTTTTAAAAATATTTTATTAACATGTAATAGTACAGTAATATAAATAATTATTGACAAAATGTATATTGCAGATGTTAGCCAGATTGGTAAGTTAGCTAAAAAGATAGACATATTAGACAGTTATCATTGCCATTAATTGCCTCGTCAAACTACGAAAACGTTCGTTTGTCACAAAATAAATGACACTTGTTTGACTTAGATTTGAGGGATTGAGCATGATGTAATTATGTTATCTATCACATTCGCTAACCTTTAAATTCTTTAAACAGCTCTGGATTCCGGTCGGCGGGGTGCTTAGCCAAGTCTGATGTGTTGGCTCCCTTGGTTTGCAGGGATCTAAAACATGTCTCACAGACAGGCCTCGTGGTGTCCGTAGGCTTGCCCTCACTGTCCGAGATATAGCTCAAATACTTCCAAATGTAGCTTCTGGCGTCTTTTTTGTCAACAAGCCGAGGCGCAGCGGCAGCTGCACTCCCACTTTCAGCCATGCTTCTCGCTTTCTCACATGCTCTGGTAGCTAGCGCATGGCCGCGTGCACGAGAGAGGGGAGGGACTGCAGGCACGGCTGCAGTGCACGGAGTGGAAGCAGAGCGCTGAACACACACGGCTCTTATTAAAACGGCGCTTTCTCACCGGAGTACTTTTCCCCGTCATTCTTAAAGTACCGATACTAATGAAACGGAGGAATCCTACCGTTTTTAACGGCAGGGTATCGCGGTACCTTTCAAGTATCGGTACACCGTGCAACACTAGGGTAGACGTGTGGATATTATCTGGCTGAACAAAACGTGCATTTATCAAACAGGTTTGTTTTCCACAGACCTTATTTCCAGCTATTTTCCAAAACCCTATGGAGAAATCCCATTGCTTTTGGCGAGGGAACCAGCAGCTTACTTCCTGGTTTTAGGATGCGTCACTGGCTGCACCTCTCAATATGATGCCAATATAAACAAGGTCTTCTGTCGGCTCTGTACATCAATGCCGACCTATGCTGACAAGTAAGTGAAGAGTAGAAAATATAAAGGTATTGGCTATAGGGAAATGTCCCAGCAGTTTAGGATAATGAAGGTTCTAATCTAATATATAGGCATTATATTTCTAACTCCTAATGACAGGAAGGCAGAAAGTGCATTATACAAATAATAATACTCATAATAGCATTTTTTAACAATGACCACAATATCATTATTTTAATAAACCAAATATGAACAATTGAGGAAAATGAGGAAGAACTGATGATTCAAATGTTGTAGTAATGTAGTTGGTGCATAAATTACTATTGCAACAAATGTGTTAATTTTCTTCATTATTAGTCGATTTTTTTTGGACGAATGCTCCGGGCCAGTGGTTACAATGGTGGGGCCAGTGACAATACAACCGGGCCAGTGGCTTTTTACCCTTAATGTCTACCCCTGATGTGCGACTGTCGGTCAGATATTGTAAACAATTTTTTTTTTTTTAATTCTCAAAATAATTTTCCGGGCCAAATATTATTGCTGGCGGGCCACCAATGGCCCGCGGGCCGCCTATTGCGACCCATGTCCTAAAGCATACAAATAAAGTGTGTAATTTAATTAGTGAGTAAACAAACGGTAAAGGGCAGAAAGTCTGATGCACATTGATCATCTTAAATAACTTATCACAACTGGAACAGTTTGCTGCCGGAGGACCGAGGAGTCGAGGACGTGAAAATCTGAGAAATGACAAGCGGCTCATTTTGGAGGACTCGTGTCTGTCGACTTGACGCCTGGACGACCCTTCCCGACAGGCGCATAGACGCGAGGGCCCGCTCATCACTGCACGCACGACTGTGACCGCAGTTTTAACTATTATTATTATTATTATTATTATTATTATATATATATATATATATATATATATATATTATATTCCAATGTCCAGCATACTTGGAATTCTACCGAGCCCGGCGTCCTTTGTAGCGAGAAATGTTGAGGCTGCACATGTGTATCCTCAGGTCTAAAAATGCCCACAATGCTTTGCGCACGGACCAATTTCCCAAAATCTGTGACTGAAAATGTAAGGCGGGGCCTCTCATATGAAGCACACTTGCTCGCCTGTTCCACTCTTCGTTTTCTCTGTAAGGAAGTCTGAAGGAAGGGGCAGATTTTTTTCGGCTGCGAAGTTTCAAATTCTAGTGCACTCGAGCTGGTTTCTCCATTCTTACCTACCCTACCTTTTTAATGATTAAACAAGAGCTTCATCACACAATGCTGATTAAGTCTCTGGCAACTCTGACCTTCAGATGGGCTTGCTGCATCTCCCCAGGGAGCACTCTCTCATATCATTAAAAAATAATTATTACTCTGACCGTTTAGTTTATTTTGTTATCTTCAGCATCTAATGTTACAGGGTTCCCACGGGGTCTTAAAGTCTTACATTTGATAATCAGAATTTAAGGCCTTAAATATGATACACAAAAAAATAAGAAAGGTCTTAAATATGATTTAGAAGGTCTTAAAAATGATCGGATTTGAAAGGGACTTCTGTGTTGCGATTGCGTCTAAATGTCTTTTGGGGGAAATGTCTGGGCTGCAAAGTAACCGGTAAGAGCCTTTCAGTTCCCCCCAATAATTTGTATTGAATAAATCAACATGGAACCAGTAATCACTAACTTTGTTTCCCCGGCCCCTTATCGGAGAACACCCAGCTTGTAACCTAGCAACCAACCAACCAAGCTTCAGCTAGCGGCAGTCAGAAACTCAGGTATCTTCGAATCTACTTACAAATAAATATGGGGAAGTGTAAGTTCAACCGTATTTGGTTGGAAAACATCGAATTTAGTGCTTGGTTGAAACCAGTGGAGGGAACGTGTTTGAAGCCCGCTGCTTCAAACCCGTTTGTTTTGCTAATGCAGCGTTAGCTAGTGCAGCATCTCCCGCAACATCGGGGGACCTCCGGGTGACGTTTGGGTCTACGTCAACCCTAAAAGCGGAGGTGCTGTGGACATCGTTCTTATGTTGAACATGAATACATTTACTTTGTAAGTAAATATGGGACGTATTTCTTCTTTCATAGCAATTTTCCTTCATACTTTCTTGCCGTGAAATCGGTCTTAAATTCTATTCAAAGTGGTCTTAAAAAGTCTTAAATTTGAGTTGGTGAAACCTGCAGGAACCCTGTGTTAGAAACATGTCCTTTTTGTCCATCCCTAACTATCACTGCCAGATGGGAGGGACAAAAGTTTACGACTAAAGCTTTAAAAGGTCAACAGCAATTAAAAGACTTCTGATGGATGAAGTTCTTACATAGCTACACAAACCCAGAAGTCATTTCAGTGTTGCACTACACCCTGCCATCACTGTGTGGTGTGGTTACAGGTGCAACAGAATAACCACCTGGGTTTAAGATACCCCATTAACCCACGAAACAGTTTTTCAGAAACGGTGTGCTGATCAATCAGGATAATCTACAATAGAAAAAACTGTAACAAGTGAATCCAGGCACTCTGTTAGCCCTTACTCTGTCTCATCTAGCACTGTCTGTTTCAGGGGATGAAGATGATGCAGATGATGAGGACGACGACATTGTGTGCTCTATATGCCAGGATGAAACTTCCGATGAACCCAATGAAATTGTCATTTGTGACAAGTGTGGCCAAGGTAAAGTTAATTGACTCTGGTCTTTTTACCTAACAGTCAACAAAGCCGTTATAGTCCTTTGATATTATAATATACAGATCTGGGGAAAATCAAGAGACCACTGCAGCATTATCAGTTTCTCTGATTTGACTATTTAAAGGTTTGAGTAAAATTAACATTTTCTTTATTCTATAAACTACTGAGAACATTTATCTGTCGGAATTCAACAGACACTGGAATGTAATGGCTGCCATACATGTAGAAATTGAGATTTAAGACAAATTGAGGGGCCTCTTTTCTCAGAGCTGTATATTTCTTTAAGAGCCAATGTTTTACTTCATATCCATTCTTTGTTCATCTACCTTTTTGAATTCTGACTTCTGGTCATTAAGGCTGGTTTCCATTCTATAAGAACCTGCACATTTGTTCTTGTGTTAAACCCTTTGTAATCACATTTAACTCAACTGCTCCTTACATTAAATCACTTTTATAAGTCACCCTTAAAGGTAGGGTAGGTAAGAATGGAGAACCCAGCTCGAGTGCGCTAGAATTTGAAAGTACGCAGCCGAAAAAAAATCTGCCCCTTCCTTCAGACTTCCTTACAGAGTCCCTCCTCCAACACACACGAACGCGCACATGACCAATGAGGGCACGAGATAAGTTTGTGCCCAGATGGAAGGCTGACAGGCAGGTAGGCCATCCAGTTACTTTAGCCGGGCCGGCTCAGATGGTCGTGCTTTTTACAATACCACGGCTTCCACAGATGAATTTTTTGTATGTATTTATTGTCAAAGCATTTAATATATTCATTGCTATCGGGACTTCTAGCAGTCACAACATCTTTTGTTAGGACTAGAGCTTTTAATGAGACACTTGAGCTTGCTTGTCTTTCATAGGCTGTGATAGTTCTGGGTGGAGGACACCAGGCTAATGACATTTATTTTCAAATGTTTTTTTTTGTGGAAATATGTGAAGTTGCCAATTGAGTGGCCCAGACCAAGCAAGGAGGCAGAGGCAGAACGTCCAAAATAAAACCCGGTGTGGGCATTTATTACGTCATAAACATGACACAGCATCAATCTGCTGCCCACGTGAACACAGTCACCAGCCGCCACCAGGATCTCACACACACTCCCTCAAACAGAAAAACCCCAGAGCCTAAATGCACAACCCAATCAACCCAACAGGACACAGGTGAGGGGGGAGGAGACAACACAGGGCACCAGGTGCACACAATCAACGGCAACAGACATGGGGAAAGGGGAACACATTTCAAAATAAAATACAATAAACACTACATCAATAAATAGTATAAATTGTATAAAAATGCCCGAAGCCGTCAGTTCACAGTGACGAAGTTACCTTAGTCACAAAATATATTGCAATCTCTAATCTTTCTAGGTAACCCTTGTAATCGCCTCAAGTACCCCTAGGGGTCCCCGTACCGCCGTTTGGGAACCACTGCATTAGATGACTGCTGCATGTAAATGTGATGTTTGTCTTTTAGGCTACCATCAGCTGTGCCACTCTCCCATCATCGATGCCTCTGTCATCGACTCTGATGACAAGTGGCTCTGTTCAGAGTGTGAGCTCACTTCTTTACCTAAGGTACAGCTCTTTATTTGTGTATAAATGCATCATACCTTTTGTTGAGTTGTTTTGGGAGACTCAATATTTACTCTGCTTTAACTGTGATGTGAAGATAAGAGACTAGAGTACTAGATACAGGGCTCTCGACTAACTTTTTTCACCATCCTCCCGGAACCGTCCCGAAATACAATCTAAGCCGTCCCGAAATTAATGTGGACCGTCCCGAATATAAAATGTTAGTTTTTCTACATTATCATTAGTTAAAATCATTCAAAGTGACCTTTAACATAAATAAAACATCATACAAATCATTAGATGATAATTCATCAACCTTTTTATTTGAGTAAATCATTCAATCACATAAACAAAGGCCAAATATATTTGAACAAACACACAAACGAGAAAATTACTCTAATATTGAATCCAATCCATTCCCATCCAATTAACAAACAAATCCAATACTGTCCTGAAGACAGAACCCAGAGTAACCACTAACCAGGATGACAGTCTGTAACACAGTCAGGAGGCCTTTACAAACTGCCCCGCCCCCTCGCACACAGACGGGGAAGAGAGAGATCTCGTCTGGATTAGAAAGCTCGAAAATACATCATAGACGCATGTTGTAGTCTTATTGCATATTAGAAACGGAGTTGGTGGAACTAAAACTGCGATATAATACATATGACATATATATTTTTTTAGATGTCCCCAGTACCGATAAAAAGTCCGATAACGTCTGAGCTTAACGTTACCACTGTCTTTAATTCCGGCCCGGGGCCCGTTTAATACCGGGGCTCTGTACCCATCCCTACATGGGGAGAGGCGCAGGATATTGCTAAGGACTAAATACGATGGAGGGTTCTCTTCTCAGCCTTATTACCCATAGGGGATGAAGAGGAGTAAGTAAATAAAGAGGCCGGCGCTCCAGGGTCTGGTTCTGCTGTGCGTTTTTGTGATGTAACGGTAAAACATTTCATAATTCCTCCACGGGATGCCATTGTACATCACTCAACCTGCGAAATACACACACTCAGTACATAGCTAGACCCAGCCAGCTGTATGGCTGGCTGACAGCCACAAAGTGTGTGTGTGTGTGTGTGTGTGTGTGTGTGTGTGTGTGTGTGTGTGTGTGTGTGTGTGTGTGTGTGTGTGTGTGTGTGTGTGTGTGTGTGTGTGTGTGTGTGTGTGTGTGTGTGTGTGTGTGTGTGTGTGTGTGTGTGTGTGTGTGTGTGTGTGTGTGTGTGTGTGTGTGTGTGTGTGTGTGTAAATTATTTTTTATCCTCCCTGACACTATTTTTTTCGACGACGGGACGTCCTTAAGCTCGAGCCCTAACTCGATAATCAGGGAAAAAACAGTTTGTGTACATAGTTTAATGCCTGTATAAATATGATTTTTGTTTGTGTGGTTCACAGGGGGGGGGTGCACACATGAGGGCTGGGTCTGCTAAAGGCGTTCAGCAGCAGCAGCAGCACATGGGGCTGCACCTGACTCTCCCATACGCTCTGGAAGAACTGGTCTGGGATCAGGGCCACACGACTAACATCCAGCACTGCTACTGCTACTGCGGAGGGCCAGGAGAGTGAGTAACACATTACATACTTTAATAAAAAAAAACCTCGGTAAACAATTTCTAATCATTCTTAACTTATTGTTGCCAGCATGCCAACAGCAGCTGCAGCGCTCTGTAGAAAAATCATGTTATTTAATTTGTATTCACAATCAAACATTTGCTGAAAGACACTATTATTTATTATTATTGTAAAGAACTACATATTACAGAACAGGATCGGAAACCTTTTAAATGTCTGTTTTCTTTGTTTTTTCTGTTTTAAATAAATGCCATGATTTATTTAAAGCCGTTCCACTTCTACAGTCTAAATGGACCAATTTCCTTAACAAGATCAAATAAATATGTGCTAATATTTAATTAGGGTTAGGGTACAGTCGTATCCCTTTTCAAAAGCTTTGTAAAACCGCGTTGAATTCTTTGTGGAGAATTTTTCAAATGGAGCCTTCATACATTTTTTTTTTTTCTAATTATTTGTACATTTTTATTGTAGAATCTTGTAGGCTCAGAAAACATCAAACATTGAGGGAAATTAATGGGTTGAAAGGCTTTTATTTTTTACTTTAATTGCATTTTGAAATCTGTTTAATTGGGGTTCCTTTTTTAGAAAATAAATTGGATGCACATCCTGATGCTAACCCCTCTCTCTCTTCTTTTGTCCATTCCTTGCAGCTGGTACCTGAAGATGCTGCAGTGTAACGGCTGTCAGCAGTGGTTCCATGAGGCCTGTCTCCATTGCTTACAGATTCCCATGCTCTATGGAGACAGGTGCGAACACCACTATATTTATGTTTCATACTTGTTTAAGGCGAGACACGGCAGGCAAAAACATCGTTTTTCAAGTACTAGTCAATTTTGAGATTTTGTGCTATTTTGATTCCATAACATGTTTTCTTTCAGGCTTTTGGAAGGAAAACGTATAAAATACACATTTAAGTGTTTATTTGACTATAGTTTGTCTATTTGCGTCTGTAGATTTCTCCTAAATTCACCAAAAGTTAGCATTCTAACGTAACATAAAGTACCGCGACCGCTGTGTGCACCATGTCATCAGAGGTATCGCTGGAAAGCTGTGTCTCTCCTGCACAATCTCATCGGATCCAAATATGGTCATTTCCTTTGTATCAGCAACCAATTGTGAAAGCACAAAGGGGTCTTAAACCAAGAAACAAAATCTCATTGGCTGGTGTCAATTTCTGACAACGTGATTCGTTCAGATGCGTCACGTGGTGTGCTAAAACACTTCCTGGTTAGCTTTCCGCTAGAAATTGAAATCTCAAAATGGCAAAAGAACGGCGAAAAAAACATTCACAGAGAAGACAACAACAATTGTCACTTGCACGAAGCAAGGTTATACAAAACATAAATGACCCCGAACATGAAATACCTTCACGGAGTGCATCGATGCGCAAGCTGTCATCCAAAGAACAGGAGGGTTTAGCTAGCGCCTCACTGCAATCTTTAAAGGTCGTTTTCTCAAAATGAGTTTTTTCTCCTACTCTGAGTTTGAAATGTCAACTTCAGTAGCACGTACATACACCAAACCTTCCAGTTATATTCCTATCAATATTATGAAGGCTTTTACAGAAGGGTTTGTTCATATATAATTCATAGCCTGAATTATACAACATTGTATACCTAAAAACATGGCGAAAATTGATATTTTAGGGCTGTTGACAGTATTTTCTGATTTATGGAGTGATAAAAAGAGATATCCAATATCCCTTCTGTAAAAGCCTTAGATACTAATATGACTACAAAATGAAACAAGAATTTTGAATCTGGCTATATCCAAAGTTCAGATTTCGATTCCTGAAATGTGTTAAAATATGTGCATATTTAATGAGATAAGGGCTAATTTGCATATTTAAACATGCTATTTCAGAAAACTTGTAATACAAAAAACAATTGCCTTATTGTAAGTAATTAACTGGAGAAATTTCTAGCTGATACCTTTAAGTTAAAAAAATTACCCTATTCACCTGGGGTGTCTCACCTTAAAAACATTTATATTCACACCAAAAGCGGTGGGAAAGACTTGTGATTGGCTGGCAGGGATCTCAGTCAACAGTTTAACCACCAGTGGCGGCGCCAGGGTATGGCTGGGGTAGGCTACACCCATACCAAGAAATGTCTTAGCCCCACCATGAACAATGATGTTAAAGTAAGCAAAATAAAGTCCGCCAACTCGCGCGGAGTAAATTGCACAGACAGAAGTTAGTAAGATTGATTTCAGTAGCCACTTGTCTGGAAATACCGAAGACTAGAAACGGTTTTGAAAACTTTTGTCACGTAGTGATCGTCTTCTCAATAGAACATCTTTGATAATGTCTTCTGGCCAATCAGAATCACGATAACGGCGTGGTGTTGTTGCAGGAAGTCCCGACGGAGAATACTTTTGCTGTAGTACATCTCTATATACATCGATACAACATTACGTGATGATAGAAATCAACACGTAATGAAATAAGACCCCACGGTTTGATGATTGATAGGTGTGTGGGCTGTCTTTCATGTTGACACACAGAACAATGGGGGCTATCCACCCTTATCCACAATGTAAAGTAATTCACAGCCTCTTCCCTCTTCCCTCTGTGAGGAGCAGCAGGTTCAGCTTTCAGAACAAAGTAACACAAAACTAAAAATGGCATTCATTTTTTTAAATATGCCGTGTAGTAATAGATGTATTTATTTTTCTTCTCCAGAGAGTACCAGAATGTGTATTTTATGTTAGTATAAAAAATCTCCTGGGGGAGAATCCCCCCAGACCCCCCTGCAGGGGTTGGGTTTTCAGCATGTCAACTCTTTCACCTGTGGGGAAGTTGCAGGATTGGCTCCAGGTCACCCTTTTTATTTACTACAAGACAGATGTGCCTTTTTATTTCATACAGCTCAATTTGGATTGAGACGGGGAAATAATCTAAACCTCACGCGTGGCGTTTCACTGTCAAGGGGAGCGTGTATGTAATTACATTGCAAATACTGACTTGAGCCCCACCACTGTATGGCAGGTTCCAATTCATGCTACAATATAATGCATTACTGCAGAATGAAACAATATTAAAGTTATATGTAAGAAACAACCATTTTTAGTTTCGAGATGTTTTTTCTGTTTACACTAGCTTACCTTGTGTTTTTGCTTGTATAACACAGGAAACCATAAACCCCAGGCCTTTGAATTATTACATTCCAACTATTTCTGTAGCATAATAATCTGACATGTTTTTCTGTTTGTATAACTTTAGGTTTTATCTGTTAATTTGTTCCGTTTGCAACGGTGGCCCAGAGTACATCAGCCGACTGCCGCTCGGATGGTAAGTGAACCTCAAGATGTTCGTTCAGCTTTGACACAGGTACAAAGATAAACAAGGATGTGATGGCCTGTCTTCTCTTTTTCTTTAAATGCTCCTTTATTTATTCTATCATTAAGTTCTAGGCTATTGTCTCTTGCTTGTTTTCCTTTACGCTTTAACCTTTCCACTGTGCCTTCATAATGACCTTTCTTTTCCTAGACACATTGCCTTTTTCTTTGTATACTATTATTTTGTAGCCAAACTAAAAGTAGTAAAGAAAACACAGCTTTTACTGAAATGTTTCAGGGAGGATGTGACACACCTGAGCCTGTACAACCTGAGCGTGATCCACAAGAAGAAGTACTTTGACTCTGAGATGCACCTGATGAGTTACATCAATGAAAACTGGGAGCTGCTGCAGCTGGGGGAGGTACTTTTAGCCAACTCTGGACACAAACAAACACACACAAAGACATCATGTATTTGTATAGCTTAGACTAAGAGGTATATCTAAAAAGAGATAATTGGTTCAATTCCCGGATGTGCCTTGACAAATATTTCTATATAAATGATGCCAAGACAGATGAAATTGCAGGTTCTTTTGTGAGTATGGTATTAAACAAACATTAAAGAACAAATGGTAGACAATCACTCCACTTGAAGCTCAAATCCAAAGATTAACTGTAACCATTTTGGAGAGCTGTAGCTCAGGGGTAAATGGGCACCTACCAATCGGCTGGTCTGTGCTTTGATGCCCTTCTGTTTATTCTCCGCTCTGGCTCTTTTTCTCCCTCCCCGAGGCAAGCGTTTGCGCCTCCTGCTTTAAAACAAATGAATAATGACTATATAATCATATGTAAGGGATAATGTATGGATAATAACACCTTCATGCCGATCTAGATCCCTCCGCTTCGCGTCGGGCTCCTGATCAGCCTGTCGGTGTTCCTTTCCCCACAATGACCGCGTCGCTGCACATTATCCTGCTTATTACATGGCCACATTCTCAACAAACATGAATCCCAATATTAATTGAAATGCTTTTATGGATTTAGAAAAGGATTTTATTGATTTAAAAAAATAGTTGTATTGATTTAAATTGACATGCATCCGCTAAGAAAAATAGTCCGTTGTTACTGTTTGAACTAACGTAGCAACGGAGGAACTGCTTCGATAGTGTTTTTGAGGAGCTTTTTGATTACAGATTTGAAAACATCGTTGCTTGCTTTAAAAATAGCACAATTCATGATGTCAGACCCTGGGAAGTATCTAGATATCCCTGCCCTAATGCCAAAGTAACTGCACACTGAATATGTGTCGCCGTTTGATGTCTATGTCTGGGCCGCTGCGTAAAAAGGAGGGTTTCTGCCCCATTACTTCTCTTCTTACTTCTATAAGAATAAAACACGGAGGACGGAGATCTCTTCTGACCGCCCAGCAGCTGATCTCAGGCTCCCCTCTCCTGCAGGGGGGCGTGGTCAGTTGCAGCTCACAGAATCAGCCCCCTGCAGAAACAGGGCAGGAAAGAGCAAATGGAGTGAAATGAGGCATGGCTAAAATGCAGGATGTTTGGTATTTTGAAAAAAAAACTATATTTCTATAGGTATGGCCCTACAATATATTGTTCAAATATAGCATGATATGTCCACTTTAAATTAAATACATAATGTAAGGGAAACTTCTGTGTAGCAGCTATGCAGTGGGAGTCACCGACTCAGGAAAGAGACACGGGAAGAGCAGGAGCTTTGATGTCAAACACTGATGGTTTATTTGGAGCTTCGGCCGGAGGATTCACATCACAAGTCACAGCAGCCACGATCTGACTGCACGGTAGAGTTGCCACGTCAATTCTGAAGAACTCTACCCCAGACCCATGTATTTAGCTAGTTCAGAGAGCATCATCAACATGCTGCATAACAAGATAGAATGATAACACCTCTATCAGCTGACGCCAACAGGCAGGAACAGGGAGACAAAACACTGAGAGCACAGCAGCCAAGGTTACAGGTGCCTGTGCTCAGTCAGGACAGTTTAAACTGATACACTGGGTCAAAGTTATGGGCCTTGGAAAATATTTCCCCAACACATAATATTTCACATCAAAAGAAACAACAATGTTTTAACAAATCGTATTAAATAATCTGATGACAGAACTGTAAACAGAATAGCTGAAACTTTAACAAAGTAAAGAGTAACTCAGTTACCTCTAATCATTAACCCATGTTTGTATAATGTAGTTAACTCCGTGTGTTGCTGCTAGCATACATAACACCTGACGTGGATGGGGCTACAGAGCTGCTAGAAAGACGGTCGAACCCGGTGCATTCCTCCGTCTGGATGCGGTGCACTTTTGATAAATGTTTAGACAAATTGCTCGTGTTACCGCCCTGACACGCTAAACTCTTATTGCACTTTTGGTAATGAGCATTCTCCACATGGAGACGGGTAAAGTTTAAACACACCTCGGAGCGCATGCTCTCCGCCATCTCCTCCGTGTGTGTGTGTTGCTGCGTGTGTGTCAACTGCCCCGCCCCCTCCGAAGCAGGCGGGGGAGAGAGAGAGATCTCTCGACTGGATTGGAAAGATCGGAAATACTAAAAATAATCATAGATGCATTTTGCAGTCTTTTTGCGTATTAGAAACGGAGTTGGCGACACTAAAACTGCAATATAATGTTTGAGTAGCAATAATACATGACATATGGTCTATGGTCAAGGTATTCAAGTAAGCTTGCTTACCGCAAAGGCAGTGAGCATTTTTATGTCTAGATGATAGGCAATGATTCTTTTAATTGACATGATTTTTTAATTATATTTTTGCCAGACTTATTTCCTACATTTGACCGTTTTGAACTGTTTTCTTGAGCCTGTAATATGACTTGATAGCTTTTAACTCTGGCTCTGATTGGCCAGCAGGCGGTGCTTTCACAGGGTTGATCTCTTATCTGGAACATACCTATCCAGATAAGAGACCATACTTATCTGGAACACATAACCTGCTCCGGAGCAGTTACCCAGGTTAGAAGTGATCCAGCGTCGTAGTACCGAAACCCAGAGTAAACCCTGAAGTTACCTCGCTAACTGCACATCCTGCTTCGTTGTACAGGCCTCAGCTTGTCCTAGACACCAGGGTTAATTATTGTTTATTATCCCTGGCTGCCAATTAGCTTTTGAAACCATATGGTGTTGATTTTCTGAAATATTGACCTTTTTTTCTTTTTTAACCCTGCCTTTCCTGTTTGGCGACCTCCCCTCCCCGTGTCTGCAGCTCGCCAACACTCCCAGGTCGGCGCGTTATGAAAGGGTTCTGGAGGCGCTAAACAACAACAACAGCCTGTAAGTTTGTACATAAAGTGCACAACTCTATCTTTTCCTTAACTACCATTTTTGTACCCTTTTTTTGTCTTCTATACATTTTGGTATCTACCTTTCATCACCCTCTCCCTGACTCTCTTCTAGGTTCATGTCGGGGAAGGAGGTAAAGAAAAAGAAGCACTTGTTCGGGCTGAGGATCCGTTTCCCTCCCGCTCCCCCCAACTCTGATGAGCCAACCAGCAGAGGGATGGAGAGGGCTTCACACGAGAGCTCCACAAAGGCCCTACCTGGCATGAGGTATAATGGGAAACCTACATTTCACATTAAATGTTGTAACAGTCAAGCTCTTTAATTTGACTGATGTGATGAAGTGAGAAAGAGATGCAACATTCTAAAAAGCAGCATTTTGATGCACCTTGTAATTTGTTTCATAATGCATGAAACAAATATTTAGTGTAATTTATAATATTTGTGAAACTGTTGGTGTTGCTCTAGACCTTGCGCTAGTTTTACCAATGGGACAGAGAAGAAGAAAAAGAGGAAGAGAAAGCAAGGACCACAACGCAGTGAGCTCTTCTCCCAAGTGAGTGCACGCATATATTTGTTACATTAGTGGGTGATAGCATGATGCGTACATAGTTGTTGTGAAACCACTTAAATATAAGAAAACACAATTACAATATATTTTTCTTTTCTTAAACAGGAAGTGAGAAAGCCTCTCCCACTAGAACCCCACCCAATGGGTCACTTGACCTCTATCAAGTAAGTGAGCAATCATGTTGCAGAAGTGCTGTTCCTAAACATCCAGCTTCACTGTGTAGTTGTGAAGCTAATGTACCCTCTTAAAGGTGCCCGTTTTGTACTAAAACTCAACGATTTTTTTCTTTAAATAATCTCATCACATTTTTTGTCCATTCATTATCTCTCCTTAGACTGGTTAACAGACTATTAAGCCCTATTAATCAAAAGTGTCATTAAGCAGCATTTTTCTTTTCTGTCTAAATCTTTTTTATCCATGTCTGTTCTCATTTCACCGTCCCCAAAACACCAGGAGTGAGAGGTCTCTGCTGTCTTCAAGTACCTCAGATATGGAGTCCATAGAAGCCCTGAGCACCACAGAAACTACCTCAACTAGCATTTCAAGACAGTCCAGGTACGTCTACTATGCATTTGCTACATTTAACCGTTCCTCACTCTATTGGCCTGTGGAAGGGGAGATTTGGTACGCCTTTGAACCAAAGTCGTTGATCAACTGACAGAAAAATCTCAAGAACTATTGGATTGGTTGCCAGGATTTTGTATAAACAATTTTATTTCCCAGAAGAGGAATCCCAATGACTTTAAGGATCTCCTGACTATCCGTCTAGCAACCATGAGGTTTACATTGTGTTTTGAATAAAATGCGTAAAACTATTTTATGGATTTACATAAGATTTGGTACAGACATTTATGATAAGCTGTTCTTTGTGTTTATGTACGCAAGCATGCTTCACACTCAAATGCTTGAAGAGGCCCTATTATCCTTTTGGGGTTTTCCCTTACCTGTAGTGTGTTGCAAAGGTTTTTGTGCATGTAAATGGTCTGCTAGGCTAAAATCCCCAAACATTTTTCATCCCCCATCCCTCAGAGGTGCTGAACGTAGGCAGTACGTGAAAAATAAAGAGCTTTTTGACATTAAAGCATGCAAATATGTCACAGAAGAGGCACAAACTACGAATATGATCCTGAAAATGAGCATAATAGGCCCCTTTTTAAGTAAGATTTAGAACAGTGGTTCTCAACTGGTGGGTCGCGACCCAAAAGTGTGTCGCGGACCCGTTTCGAGTGGAGAAAAAAAAATCCTTTTTTTGGGGGGGAGGAAAAAGTCAAACTTTTATTTTTGAAGGCCCGATTTTCTAATGCTGTGCATGTAGTAGGGCTGAACGATTAACCGATTTTAAATCAAAATGATGCGATTTAAAAAAAATCAGAAGTGCTGTGCTCCACATGTACCAGCCATTGTTAACCAATCAGAAGTGGCCCATGATAGAAGGTGATAGACAGATTGATCCAATCACCTGCCAAGTATTTTTGAAAGTGCCTGCCCTTTCCAAATGGCTTCCAATGGAGCTTTCCTAGATGGTTTGGTGAAACAAACCATCTGAGTCAGGTTAGTAATGCTCCATCACATGTTTGACATCTATTACAGGGTGAATCTTAAACTGAAGCTTGACTTTAAAGCAACCCAACGGAAGTTTCATGTAAGTTTAGTTCTTTCACTCGTAGCTCGGGCTGCGGGGGTGCTAGAGACGGGAGCACGTTGATACGACCTAATCGCAATTAGATTATTTCCCCAAATCGTGCTGCCCTAGCATGCAGTTGGACTGGAAGTACCGGAGACCATAAACGGTTTTGAAAACTTCTGTCACGTAGTGATCATCTTCTCAATAAAACATCTTTGCTGATGTTTTTTCGAGTCTTCTGGCCAATCAGAATCAACATGTAGCCGGAAGTCCCCACGGAGAATAACTTTGTGGTAGAACTATTCTTTATACATCCATGGGTACAACTTCAGATAGAAACGAACACATAATGAAATATGACCCCCGGTTTGATGATTGACAGGTCACAGAACAATGGGGGCTATCTACCCTTACCCACAATTTAAAGTAATTCACACAGACATCTCCTCTTTACTTTTCTCTCTGTGTGGAGCATCAAGTTCAGCTGTCAGAATAAAATGAAAAACAAACAATAGCATAAAATATTATTAATATGTCGGGTAGTAATACATTTATTTATTTTCTTCTCAGAGTGTACCAGAATGCATAGTTTGTTAGTATTTCAAAAAATCTCCTGGGGGAAAATCCCCCCAGACCCCTTTCTGGGGTTGGGTTTTCAGCATGTGTGCCTTTTTATGTTACACAGTTCAGCTTTGATTCCATCATTTCATGAAACCTTATTTAAAAGCATTATTTTGTTCTGTGAAGGGATATAAGGGATATATGCACTGCTGAAAAGCGTATATATTACTGCACGATTTTTTGTTGAATAGATTTGAGTGGTTCAACATTTCGGCTCGCGATGTATTGACTAAGGAAAAAGTGGGTCCCGAGGCCTGACCAGTTGAGAACCACTGATTTAGAATATGCTTAACATTACTTGCTCAACATCAGCAGGTTAGCCTTTATCTCTCCATCTATTCTTGTTTTTCTGTAATGCCCCTCTGTATACTTTGTTTTTGTAGTTACACTCAGATTAAAAATGTTACTTCAACTTTTCAGCCTCTGTAGCTCCAGCAAGCCGCGGCCCACAGCCTGTGCTATGCCCGTTTCTGCTCCACCCTTAAAGAGGAAACGCGGGCGGCCCCGACGGGCCCTGCAGCCCCCCAACCCAGAGACCCCCCCTCCTAGCCACGCAGAGCTAGACCCTGCAGCCACGGAGATGCCGAGCCCGCTGCCGGGGCTTCACTCCACTGACATAGTGCACGGCATGGACCAGCTGACCCACCTGAAGAGCTCCATCAGCAGCTACTTCGGAGCCGCGGGGCGGCTGGCTGTTGGGGAGAAATACAAAGTCCTGGCACGCCGGGTCACCCTGGATGGAAAGGTGCAGTACCTGGTGGAGTGGGAAGGAGTCACCGCCTCCTAGACTTCAGCATCTCTCCTCTGACCAGTGCCTGCAGGAGGGGTCAGCTGTGCTAAGGACATGTGCACACAGCCTGTATTCAGAGCATTAACTGATCAATGCCTTTGTTTAGTTTAGACGGGAGCAAGTTGAGCTAACTGCCTACTGGTTCAGTGCACATTTCAACATGTGTTTAAAGGTTACAATTCTAGGATCGAGTCAGGGTACTGTCATTACATCACATTTGAAAGTTTACAGCGTCCCCCATTTATTCAGTCCAAAAATAATAGATCAGTGCACCTTGCAGGCTTTCAGTGAATCGTTATTGTACTTAATTTCAAATCCAGTTATATGCTCTCCATTTCCATACCAGTTCAGTATCAACTATGTTTTTTTAATCTTGGAGGAAGAGGGGGCACTTTTCACACATTTTACTACTGCAAACAAGAAATGAATAATTATATTTGATGGTTAACATTTTTTTTTTTACCATTTGGGTAAATAAAAAGTAAACGTGTTCCCTTACAACAGCATCCCCTCCTGTGGTCGCGGCTACGAGTAGCGACTTGTTTCTTTGGGCCTTCAGTTGTGTTTTGGAAAGTGTTCTGGAGGAGCTCAATACACAAGACATGTGCTGCTGCAAACGTTTTATTTTATATAGAATTATACTACATTTTGTATTACCTTTTTCCTCTTGTGTTTTCGCATATGCTTTTATTTCCATTCAGCATTTTCCTCATTTCAAAGTACAGATTGCATATAGAATTATAGTCGGTTATTTTGAGCTGCAATGCCTCATCATTTCATCCACGGTAAAGCTCTTGAAATCCATTTTTGATGTTGGTTGAATCTCCCAGTTAAAATTTTAAATATAAGATTCTGTGCATAAATGGTGGCCAAAACCCAGAGGGCTTTGAGTAAATACTTTGTTATAAGATTTATTTTTTTGAGAAGCTCCACTGCCTTAGTTTAACTGCGTAACCTTAAAACATTTTGATATTGATTCAAATGAATGTTGACTGAAATATTTAAGGACCTATTTAGTTTTTCTCCTCCTTTTTAATAAATGGCTGCATATCAAGAATGTTCCCCCAGCTCCAAAACCTAGAGTTCAGAAGTGGTTTGTTTTGTGCTGCCTATGCAACTTAGTCCTGGATAAACATAGAACCATACAAAGAGGTGCATTATTGTTCCGATTACTCACTAATTTATACACTCAGGATGTGCCCAAAAGCTATACTGTATTGCAAAAGCCTGCATTTGCAGCGCAATGGGGAAATATTCACTCGGTATTGTTGATCAGTGTTTTTACATCAGCGCCTCCATTTGTAACGATACGTTGGACCGTATGTATGTAATCTTTTTCTTTCTTAGCTTGTTTCTGCTTGTTTCTGCTTGTTTAATCAGTCGCAAAACAATCACTGGAAAACTATGTCATTTCATGAAGTTCATATTCAGTTAAGCTGTCTCTATTTTGAGATATTTGTTGTTAACATGGACAGAGCTTTTTGACATTTATACCTCTTCTTTGTACGGATGTAGTCGGTGCATGTGGAGCTTCTCCTCTGTTCAGCCAGTGTCTCAGCCACAGACTGTTTAAAGAAACAGTCTCTGCTCTCATGTTGCTACCACTGGCTTCCAGCAGGCTTCTTTAGCCAAAGAACATTCATGTTACGTCGGCTTTGTCTCTTGAGATTCTTCTTATTACATTTTTATACATGATTATATAGGTTGACATGTTACTTCTGAACCTGTTTAGTTAAAGGTTGAATAAAAGCCCATATTTTGAACTACTGTGTTGCGTACAAGATGTTTATTTACGAACTGTAGTTGATGTGTCAAAGCTTTTTAATGTATGCTGAAGAAACTAGAGAATGTGGAATTTAAACTGGATAAGGGATTTGTTAATACCGTTATGCAAGTACTATATTTCAAACACGCATGAAAGAAAGACATTTCAAAAGGGAAATTAGAGTAATTGCATTTCTTTCACTTGTTTCACATTACAAATTCAGTCTTCTCTTTCAACCTTAAAGTTGTGTGTTCATCCAGATGATACCATCATCTGTTTAATATCATTATTCTATTGAATATTACGGTGGCTGAGAAGTGCAAATGATAATTACAAAGTGTGAAACACTAACATAGCTTGAGACACATTTACATTTTATAAAACAAAATTACATTAGCAAAACACTTTTACCAAAGAAGAAACAATTTAACATGAACACATTGATGTTAATTTGAATGGCCTGGCCTGTTAAGTGGCCTGCCTCACACAGGGTGATGGCTGTCTACATGGCCACTGTCATACAGATCATAAATCAAAGCCCTTGATTGGTCTCTGTGTGTCACTCAAGCTAACTTAGTCTAAGTGGGTCTCACGGTTTGGTCACCATTTATGTAAACACACACTTCCATTTGAGGAGGGAGTGATTAGTAAAATATGCATGAATAAAAAATAAAAAAGTTAACTAGGTGAAAAAAGGTAAGATCAACTTTTAAAACTTGTTGAGAGCTAAAACTAGTCTTTGCTGCTGCCTCAAAGAGAAGCAGGGGGGACAGGAGGGAGACAGGAGAGGCTGCTTCAGGAGCACAGACACTCACAACTATAAATGAACCAAAAATAAATAAACAAGTTTCAGTGTTTTTTTCATATTGGCCATGATTTTATGATTATTAAAATGTATACAGTTCTGTTTCATATAGGTGTTTCCATAGATCTAGTCTCTTTATTTTCCCCTCAAAATGCACCAGATTGATGCATTTCACTCCAACATTAAAAAAAAAAAATCTTACCGGGTGAGCATGCCCCCGGAACCCCCTAGGATTTGAGGTCCACCCCCACTTAAAGTCACATGGATAGGTTCCTAAATACATTTACCATTTTTTTAAAATAGTAACCCATGTCCATATATGTATTTGTGGGTAGTAGATTTAAACTATAGGGCATACACTATGGGCCCTGCATGTACCTGTTCGCTCTGCCATCGCGTGAAGGGTCTGCTAACAAGCGACCAACAGAAAGGTTAAAGGTCCCATGTCATGGCCATTTCCACTGATCATAATTCCATTGTTGAGGTTTACTAGAATAGATTTACATTGTTCGATGTTCCAAACTCACATTGGTTTCGCATACAGCATCTCTGTAAAGTATGTATATTCACCATAGACTGTATATATAAATGGACGTAGGGTCCGTGACGTCACCCATAGGATTCTGCAGAGTTGCCGTGAAGCCCTTAGTAGGCGGAGTCGGCCACTAACGGCTCGACAGTGACGTCAGAGTTCAACTCCCGCCTTCTCCAAATAAGGGCAAAGAGGCGGAGCCGAGGCGGGACCTGCTGCCACCGAGCTGAAAGTTCCAGAGCTAGCTGAAGCTACCAAGCTAAGCTAACATGCTCCCCATCTGCACGCTGCCGTCGCATTTTACGTTTCTAAGGTAAGCGGACATGAAACTATTCAGCAAAACTATAAATAATAATCTAAGTTATTGAGCTTTTAGCATAATACTTCAGAATCTTAAAACCCCTTAACGTTTGTATGCAATTGTGCTAAATTCAACACTGGAATCAAGCAAATATTAATACGTTTGCATGACATTAGTTATTTATATTTTGATATCACTTAACTATACGTTGAATACATTTAAGTCAAGCTAAGGTACATGTGATGGTAGCTAGTTAGTGCTCTTACCTGTGAGGCCTCCTCCAAACAGCATAATAACCAGACTATCATTAAAACTAAGTACCAGTTCTAGATCCCTGACTTTAGACAAACAATTCAAAAGATAAAATGTATTTAAAGACCAATCTTTATTTGAATGTGCCTCTTAACCTGAGATATTAGTTATACAGTAATAGTATTGACAATCTAAAAAAACTGAGCAACTCAACAGTCAACTTTATGTTTCTTATTGTCTAAAGCATTTATTATTTTCATTTTCCCCCTCTCATATTCAGTGTGGACGGATTGAGACAGTCTGGTGTCCAGAGAGCTGCAGAGACTTCAGGGAGAAACCTCCGTGTGATGGACGTCCTGTCTGTTGGTGTGGAGAGGACTGAGGGTCTTTCCTCAGCGAGGAGGACCAGGGCTGATTTAGGAGCCCATGCTGGGCAAAGCTGATACCAACTGCACAGGCCTAGTCGGTCACTTTATTTGACTAAATGTGTTTAATACATTTAATAGGTTTACACCTTCTGTCCATATGTGCTTTTTGTTCACATTTCAATAAATTGTATTTGTATTTGCACTCCTTTTGTCCATTATTCTTACTGAAAATGTTAGATTACACATTCACATCAGACTGAAGATTGGCCCCATTTATTTGTGACGTTGCAACACAAGGTACATGTTGTGAAGCTCATTAAGTGAGGCAAATAGAAATAATCAGCTGATGGAGTGTAGATGTGGAAATAGCTGCATTCGATCAGCTGACTGTTTTTACAATAAAAGTAGTTTCTTAGTGAATGTCCTGTACTGGTCTTAAAATCTCATAACATCAGCTTTTAATGTTCCTCTTGGATGTTCTTCTTGACCCTCAGAGAAGGAGAAAATGTTGTGTCTTTCAGGCATGTCCTTTCCTAACAAAAATGACAGGAAACATAAAACATATTATTGCAGAACAAGTGTGTTATTTATGAAAGCTGTGTGTTTGTGTGTTTAGGGGCTGTAGATATAATTATTTTGTAATTGTAATGTTTTTTTTTTATTTCAACAGTGAGCTACAAAGACAATCAGATTATGAATGAACAGTATGAAGTTCATCAACATTGAAATATATGTTATTATCAAAATAATATTGAACTGTTATCAAAACGTAGTGCAACTGTAGAAGCTTGCTCTGTTGTCTCACTGAAAGAATAACTTTTACCACGTTTTTTACAGACAATATTGAGAGATAAATAGTAGCAGTTCTCACTATGTGTTAAATATATTTGCCTTCAATACATTAAATTAGAAAGCTGACAAAGTCATATTGCTTGTTATCATCTAAATGTAACTTTTTGCATGGAAAAAACCCTCAACTTCACTGATGTGTAGGTGATCTAGTATTTAGTATTGTTTAATGGAACGTATATCAGTGTATTAAAGTCAATACTTCTTTTATTTAAACCAATATCTTTCTTGATTCTTTGTACAGTATGAAAAAAGAGTCTTTGTACCTGTGCTGAAGTTCACTGCTGTGAGGAGTCCAGTTCTGTCTCTCACTCTCTGGTCCAGCCTGTCTGCATCACCTGGACACTTTAAACAAACAGATATATATGTAAAGTACCATGTGTACAAACAATATAACTGATTCTCTTCTGTTGAACATGTTGGATTGTGTATTGTCCGAGTCAGGGTCCTTTTTATTTTACTGTAACTTTGGAAGTTGTGTTACCAATGCTTACTGTTTATTTGATACCCATTTGGTAATGCAATTAATAAAAACAACAAGGTTTGGGTTCGTTCTTCAGATGACTGTGACGTTAACGTGTAAGCTCAATAATGAACTCCAGCTCAACCAACCATATTGTAATATCTAAGTAATCATCTTGAAATATGACATTAATAATTGTAATATACACACATCTTATTGTGAGGTTGATTTCACATACACTACTTCGACATTAGCTTGTCTACATACTTGAGCATAGCCAATTTAAATTAACCTTAGATGCATACAGTTCTACCTACATAATAAAATATCTCTAAGTTACAAGGATGTAACCTTATTTTATCAACCTCAAACAGAAGCCGTTTGTTCAACAGTACTATCCCACTTAACACTTGTCTATTTAGTTGTAACCTTTATATATACAGTCTATGATTTTAACTTGGAGGCTACGATTACAATCGTTAGCACCGATGTAGCTACCACTAGCTTACATGCTAACCCAAGCCTTACCATTCATTACGTAGCTAATTAAAATCATTAACACATAAATAAAGCACTCGAATTTCACTTACCGCATTCATGCACCGTCTGTTTCAACCGCAGAGCGAGTCACAATAGTCCGATATATAAGCATGAAGAACAAACAACCACGGCCGGCTACAAGTTGTGTTTCCTGGATGAGCTGAGCAGGCAGAGTCCCTGTAGCTAGCTTCACGGAGCAGCTAGCAGAGAGACAAGAAGCTAACAGCGGCAGGCACTTGACAGAGCCGTCACTCAATGTGACCACGCCCTAATCTATGCACAAACTTTAAGACCTAATATAAATAAAAGGGTCGCGTTAGAAAACAATTCACTCACAGATCCATAATCATGAAGGTGGAATCTAACTATATCGCTAATAAAATGTATGGAGCCAGGGGTAGAAACATGTTTTTTTCTGCTGTAAAGTTGTGCATTTTAACATGGGTGTCTATGGAAATTGATCCTTTCTGCAGCCATCGCCTATCGGCCAATATATGAACTGCAGTGTGTTGCACTTCCGTATTGGCTTCCCGGCTCTACCCCACAGTTTGCCGCTTGGTATTCACTCTCCACTAAACGGCTCGCTGCAGCTCTTGCCCCCCTCCTCCCAGTGTGCTCCGATTGGTCGGGACCTTATATATACAGTCTATGGTCGGGACCAGTCGGGACGTTGTGAATCGCGCTGAAGCTCCGTGGAGGTGTGATTTCCTTGTTTAGCGATACACAGCGAAACACAGCCAAACTCACCCTGAGCACACACAAAGTCACAGCCGAAGTAAAAACAATAAGTGTGGCTTGATATTGAGTAAGAAAAAGGTTGATAAACGCTGTGAGAATGGGTCTGCAGAGAGAACGGGTCTGCAGAGAGAATTTCGCCGCGATCCCAACTGTCTGTTATCAGCCTGCAGCCAGGGAGGAGACATCAGCAGAGCTGCATGCACTGAGTGTGTGAGGAAGTCCGTGGATTGGTCAATTTGGACCAATCAGCGGGGGCTTAACGTAACGGCTCCGCGGACGTTCGTAACGGCTCCACGGATTGGTCCATTTCGTTCCGGGTACGGATGACATCATGCGTACCTGGAAGAATCAGATGGACAATGACGTATTTCCAACGAGGCGTTTTGGGGAGGTATTTTCTGTTTTAGAGTTTTACTCGCTACAGGGTGTACTTTGAGGGTTTTGACTCTGCACACCGTTTACATGCATAAAAACTTTCATAACACACAAGGCAGGGGACGGGTAATAACCGGAAAAGCATGACATGGGACCAGTGCTGGAATTGGGCCGGTACTCACCGGTACGCAGTACCGGCACTTCTGGTTCTGACCCATGGAGTACCGGCACTTCTTGCTCAGTACCGGCATGCTGGCGGTACTCCGGTACTCATGCACCGTGCCAGTACTCAACACTCTCCCGCCGTTCTTATTATACATCCATATATATATATACACAGCCGCCCGGTACTCAGTAGATGCGTCATGAGGTGCCGAACCGCTTGAGTTTCACAGCGGCTGTCAGCTGTTTACTCCTGTCATTCAAACAGAACGTGCTGGAGAGGGGGCGGGGCTTATCTTCTCCATGTAAATACTGTGGTGGAAACGACTATGTCAAAATTAACCCATTTGACCGTGATTTAATAGTAATACACGTTTTAAAATAATAATAATAATAATGCCGAAGTAACAACATACTGAAAACTGTTAGTAAAACCATGTTTTAATGCTTTACAATTGACATACCTAGATGCACGTGTGTTGTGTTTATGCAGTGCAACTCCCACCCAGTGGGTGGCTATGTAGAGTGATAGAACAGAGCAGGCACGCCCCCGAGAGAAGGAAAGCAAGTCACCTCACAAATTAGCATTTCTAAAATGTTAGCGTGGATTAATAAAAGTGCAAAAAGACAGCGGTTGTCGTCGGAAGAAACTTCAAATACAGAGAATGCTGTGCCTGTGTTGGAAATTGTGTCTGATGGGGAGCTTTCTTTGGTTGATCCTCCTGCTCCAAGTTCTAGTGCATTAGCATTAGCACTAGCTCCGCCGCCTCCTCCAGAGCCTCTAATGTTAGCTGCTGCTGGCGCAACTGCCACCACCAACACCGGGCAAAGCGATGCACCTGACTGCTGTACAACGGACCAGGTGCAATATTTTTGCAAGACCAATGCATGGCTCCTTCTTAAAGATAAGAAGCTAGGATGTCGGATATGCAGAGATGTCAAATCTTTGGGAATACACACTGGACAAGGACTGAAACTGTCAACTGAATGGGGTGAGTGTGCAGTGTCTCATTTCGGTGTTGACAAGGGCAAACAACAAGCTAGCCTGAGAAAAAAAAATCAAAGAACATAAAGAATCACAAGCCCATGTAAAAGCTGCTGACATCCTTACATCTGCTTCACGTGAAACTATTCAACATCAAGTGCAGTCTATGCATACATCTGAATTAGACACCACTATCAGAGTTTTTCGAACGGCATATAAAATTGGCAAACATAGCCGGCCATTCACAGACATGCCAATTGATTTGAATGTACAGAAACTGAATGGGCTGAACGTGGGCAGGGTTTTGCACTCCAATAAAACCTGTGGCGAAATCATCGACCACATAGCTCATGAGCTGAAGAAAAAAATGGCAAAAGACATTACAGAAAACCAAAGAAAACTCTGTGTTTTGGTCGATGAATCTACCACTATTAGTGGTAAAACGGTGCTTGTTGTGTGTCTACGCTCAGCATTAGCTGATGCTGAGCCCGAAACGTTTTTTTGGGAGCTGATCGAGTTGGATGGAACAACGGCTGATGACATCACAAAGGCGTTAATGGAGTGTCTTGGAAGAGATTTTAACGAGGACTTTTTAGGTCAGTGTTTCGTTTCTTTTGCATGTGATGGGGCTTCAGTCATGCTAGGGAAGAGAACAGGCGTTGCGACCCAGTTGTGTAGTACATTCTCAAGCCTGTTTGTGTGGCACTGCTCCAATCATCGTCTAGAGCTGGCAGTTGGGGATGTGGTCAAGGAGGTCTCAGGGCTCAATCATTACCAGATCTTTTTTGACAAACTCTATTCCTTGTTCCAGGCCTCCCCCAAAAATCAGAGGCAGTTAGCGCAGTGTGCGCAAGCAGTCGGACAGCGTCTCCTGGTGATAGGGCGTGTTTTGTCCATCCGCTGGGTGGCTTCAAGTGAAAGGAGCGTCAGAGCAGTCTGGGAAAACTACCGAGTGCTTCATGATCACTTCACAAATGCTGCAAACGACACGAGCAGGGATTCCAGAGACAGAGCAAGGTACAAGGGCCTGGATGATGTGCTCACATCTGCAACGTTTGTCAGCAATCTGGGACTGATGTACGATGCGCTCACAGAGCTCAGCGACCTCTCTCGGCAACTCCAAAAAAGAGAGATGACACTGCCTACAGCAGATAGGCTCTTAACTCGAGAAATACGAGTTTTTGAATCCATGGTCACCATGCCTGGCCCACACATGACTACAGTTCATACAGCTCTAGCTGAGAAGTCCTTCAAGGGTGTTGCCCTGCGTGAGAATGGCAGGCTTGTACAGATTCATGCAGGTCAGTTTTTCCGCAGTATGGTAGAGAATCTGAGACACAGAATGACTTCCACAACCTCCTCTCATGTCAGCACAAGAGAAATCCCATTACATGGCCGGGAGGCCCGGGACAATCAGCTAATCCAGGACATGAAAGTTATCCATCCTGGCAGTTGGCCTGAAGAGGAGTTAGACGTACAGTATGGGGACGTAGAGGTGCTACGTTTGTGCGAAGTGCTGAAAGTGGACAGAAGAGAGACTGTTCAGGGCTTTGGCGAATACAAGGAACCAGGGCATCCCGTACACCTGCTGCCATGGAGCCTCTACTGAAAGCAGTCCGAACCATCGCTGTCTCCACTAGTGAGTGTGAGCGGGCATTCAGCTGCATGAACGATATCCTTACTGCAAAAAGGAATGCTCTCTCTGTCAGCCGACTGTCCAGCCTGGTTTTCATTAAATGTAATGGACCATCACTAGGACAGTTCAATCCGGAACAGTATGTGAGGTCCTGGCTGGCAAAGGGAAGGAGAAGTGCTGATGAAAGAGCCTGTCCAGCTCCAGCCCCTGATACTGATGTCCCCAAGGCCTTCTGGAGCCTTTTCTAACAATGTGAAGTATATTGCAAAGCAGCTCACCCAGTGAGAAGACTTTTGGCATAATGTGCCGATTTGTACAGATCCTGGAGATAGAAGGACTTCAGACCAACCAGGGAGTTATCTGATCAGCTTGGTGTTCAATGTAACTCTTTACCATGGCTCAGACTTTGTTACTTGCAGTTACAGTTTCTCATTTTAGATTGTGCAAATGTTGCATTTGTTTTTACATGTTCTTTGTTCATGCTCTTATCATTTTTCTGAGTTGGAAAGTTAGATTGCATCATAGTTTACTTTATACATATGTGTATTCTTCAGTGGTGAAGTATATTGCAAAGCAGCTCAGCCATGTGAGAAGACTTTTGGCACTTTTTCGTTTTCTGAGTTGGAAAGTTAGATTGCATTCAAAATGTACAGAAATACTTAATTTTGTTAAAGCTTTTTATAAAAAATGCTTCTGACCAGAGCTTTGTTTCCTTGTCATTAATGTTGAACACCACCAGAGGGGCTCTCACCTGAAAGGTCTCTGCTTCATGTGTCTTCAGCAGAAGATCTAGACTTTGATTGCTATATTTTCAGTTAATATTGACCTTACTGAGCTTTAGCCATATCCGCTGCCTATCATAAAAAATGTTAAGTACAGTGAACCTTTCTAAAATATACAGTAGTAAAGAGACAAACCCGCCAGCATTATAGTAGCCAAATTCTTGTTTGTGGGCTGTATATATAAAATTGACTTGAAAAAGTTGCTGATTTTAGAGTACTGGCACCTTTTTCATTCCAATTCAAGCACTGCATGGGACCTTTAATGTTATGGTTAGGGTTATTATTCATTATTCATATTACACAACTTTTAAATCAGATTCATACTTTTAGAGATATTAAACATTGTTCAGACCTTGGTAAAGAGGCCTTCTTCAGATTTTAACATTAGTGTGTATTGCGCAGCTCATTAAGGCTTAGAGTGCGTGATGTCACAGCTAGAGTGGGGGACAGCTTGAAATTCGCCTCTATATATTTTTTTAAACCTGCCATAATTAAAGACACAGAATTTAATTTAAATTTAAATGAATCAACTGTTGTAATTTAATCTGTTCTTTTATTATTCACATATCTGTTCTGAATGGATTGATGGTGTTGATCTGTATTGTTTGTTTATTATGCTTTTGTCAAAAGAATCTTAACTCTAGGGCCAAAACTACCGTTGAAAAGTGACAGTTCAGCGCAGGCGCCAGTGTTCGCGCCTACTGTAATTAGCAACCCTCTCCACCAATCAATGCGCACACAGCTTCTGTTCGTCCAATCACAAAAGGTGTTGTTAAGGCGTGGGCGGGGACTTAAAATACAAATTGTTCCGGCTACATTGCTTCTACACGGGTATCCTGGAAAGTTTTGTTGAACTAGAAGTTTTAAATACATATATTTTAAACGTTTACAATGACTGAAAACATTTAATATTATACTCGGAACGTAAATGTTGTTAGTGAGGTTGTTCGGTAGGTTATAGGCTTTGGAACGATAATGCGAATTAGCTAGCCACCTGTTAAGCATCTTTGTTTACATTTATCGAGTGTGGCTAAGCTAGCTGCTAGTGTGCCATGCTAACTATTAACTTACCGATTTGTTGAGGATATAACTTAGTTGTGGGTGTTCTTCACTTTTCCAAACATTCACGTTAGATATGTTGCAACTTAAAGCCAACCTCACCAAGTCGACAAGTTGTTGAGTAGTTACCATGTACTCATCGTTACTCTAATGTTTGAGAACGAGAGGAGTTTAACCGAAGATGTGGTCAGTTTGAGGAATCTGCTTCTACTGACAGAGCTCAGTCTGATCAGTGTGGGACAGAAACTGAGGTGAGCAGCACACTGCATGACATGGACTCAGACACACAGTGAACCTTCTGCTAATGTCTACAACAGCACTTCTGCCACTGAGAGAAACCACAGACACCAGTTCAGGGTATTACAAAGAGTTTTCACGCATTCATTGTATATGTATGCGAGAGAATACTTACAACAAGTATCCAACGTTGCTCATTTGATGCGAGTGTGACAAGTTAATAATGGTTTACAGCAGATTCCCTTTCTGCAGAGCATACAAGATGATCACATTAATAAAACAACAAAACAAGGGAAAACACAACAAACATAAGCAGTCACACAGAAATGACAGATGGACCCAAATCTCTAAAGTATTTATTGTGGTCATATATATAAATATAATATATAATATAGGTCATTCAGGAATATTTCCCTAACAGATTACACAAACGTATGTTAATCAACTTTTCTGGTATTGACTTTAATTAGTTCAGTTAACCAATAATATGCATTTTTAGAATAAAAACCAGATTTATAAGGCTTTAGTTAATCTTGACAAATGATTGTTTAGTGTTATAGGAAATTGCATTGTGACCTGTGTATGTCTTTTTATTTGTTGGTATTGTATTGCTATTTCAGCCCCTGTACATGAGCCCATAATATGTTACCTTGAGACTTGAAATTATTGTAATTTGGTTTAATAAAAAAACAAAAACGTAATTAACATAAAGTTTGTATTTATTTTGCAATAATATTTGATGTATTTGACCAAAATCGATATGATTGGATAACTTGCAATATATTTCTGAAGCTATGCTTTCTATCCTCCCACTTCAGTTTGCTTTGTTTTCTTGTAACTTGTCTGTATATATTTATTTCAGTGAAGTGGTCATTCCTAGCATTCGGTGCCATTTAGGTCCCCAACACATTATATCATATATTTTGTATTTAAAAGGTCTAATGCTTATTTTTTAAAAGCTTGGTTTTAAATGTGTATCCCCCTCTACCATAAAACAACACAGTTATTTACCCAGGAATCAGGATATTCAAAATTCTAAATAATGACTCCGATTGTAGCACAAGTAGGCCGCTGTGTCCCCAATCATGTTTGCTCAACTTCTGTAACAGATATAAAAAAAGAAGAAATACAAACAAATTCCACATTGTTGTCACTGTTGTATAACCCTTTGCTAATATTCCTCACCAAATGTAATTCTTTTTTATTCATTCATTTTTATTGTTTAAAGTCTTTTTTTAAGTGTGTGTCCCCTGTTTGAATGTCCCCCCCTGTTACTCTGATTTGAATCCCTCTGGACACGCCCCTTTACTATTCTACTATTTGTATGACTCAAGAAGGATACATTTTGAGCTGGAAAATCATCTTCCAGAAGCCGAGTGTATGCATTCTTCCTTCAACGTTTTTTTAATGTTTTAAAGTTTTAAATGTTTTTATTTTCAATTTCTTTTTAGAACTTTAGTGCAAAATGAACATGAATATCAACATATTTCCATATGTGCTTGTTATTATCAATTTAGACAAAGTAATTGTCTATAACGAAATCTTTATCTTTATACAATATCTATTCACAATTATCCAGATAATGGAATTCATCACAATGAATGTATTGTGAGTTTACATCGTCCAGTGTTGGAAAGAGAGTTATTGTTTTAAATCTAAATGTCAAATATATTTGAGTAGTTCTGATGCTGTGTTTGACTCCTCATCCTCCTCTCTTGATCCCCTTTTGTATATGCTGTACAGTCAGTCAGGAGGCCATGAAGACAGAGGGGAATGTGAGCAGACGAGTCCTGAGCAGTGCGAGCACCTAACCCTCACCGACCTGCAGACACCTGATGTTCCTCCATCCCAGTCGGGCTGTGTTTGCCAGGAGAGCCCTGTCAGTGGGACGGCTGAGAGACGTGCTGCTGCTGGCAGTCTCACCCCACCTTCCCCCATCTCTCAGGTAAGAAACACCAAGCTTGTGGGTGAAAGAATTACAAACGGCCATCAAGATGTGCTGTACATTGCGTACGAACATTTTCATGTTACATACTGTATGAGTGCAAGCGTACAACAAGTATAATTGGTCCCTCTAACGAAGAAATAGGTGGGTAGATATTAAACTTCTCTTCTGTGGGTTGTGTGGAATATATTTAAATGGGGGTAATTTGAGACGTTTGGTTTGAGTCACATGGCAGATTCATATTTGACGAATTTGATTACTTTTAGACCAAGAGTCAACTTTTGAGACTTGACAAAAAAATACTTCCTTAAACCTGCATTCTTTCAAATAACCAGCAGAAGCAGAAACGGGTTTATTGCCAGGTAGGTTCACACGTAAGAGGAATTTGACTTGATGTCATGGTGCATACATAACATTTAAAACAACATTTTTTAAAAAAGTACACAGATAGCGAACTATATTAAGAACACTGTAAACAAAAGTATAGATAGATAGCAATAAAATAAAGCAGTAATTTACAGCGAAATAGAATGCAGTGAATTATAGAATATGAAATATGTGCAGTAAGCAATATTTGAACATTGTGTGCATTAATGCAATGCGTTGTGGCTGAGGTAAAGTGTCAGTGGGGGCCCGGGCCTTGTTTAAGAGGCCGGTAGCGGAGGGGAAGAAACTGTTCAGGTGGCGAGAGGTTTTGGTCCTGATGGAGCGCAGCCTCCTGCCAGAGGGGAGGGGGGTGAACAGTTTGTGTCCAGGGTGGGAGGGGTCGGCCACTATCTTCCCTGCCCGCCCGCAGCAGGGGGCAATTTATTATTTATTTGCAAAAAAAGAAGTCTATGAGAAAATTAGCCTCCTTCACACTTGATTTATGAACTCGATGAACATTTAGGTAATCTGCTCATTGTCTCGATTACATGATGTTCATATTTTAAACTATTAAACCTATTATTACCACACAGGGTACTGTCTGTGTTTTTGTCTACAACTTTTATAGAACAGTGAGTTTTCTATTCATGAAAGTTAGTTGTACATTAAAGCCGGCTCAAACTGTCAAACGGTTCAGCGTGAGATTATACTTAGACACCACTTCTTGTCTCATTTCGGGTTTGTGAAACCAAGAAAATGCCCAACTCAAAGGTTCAAAACAGCAGTCCACACACACAGCTCATATCATGGTGACTACTTCCATTTTGTATATACAGCCAATGCTTTAGGCTTAGCTTGAGAAAATCAACTTGAGGCATAAAAAGTACATCCTTTCAAACTGCAACACATGTCTCATCAACACTTGTGTTCTCTCTTCCCCCTCAGTCTGCCTCATTGAAGTCAGTAGAGATGGAGTCTTTTTCTGCCAGGCTGCGTCAGGAGAACGCCTGTCTGAGCGTGCAGGATGAACAGATGCAGCTCATCAGCGACCTCGATGCCATGCAGTATGAACTGTCCTCCTCCAGGTCTCAGGTGTGGTGATAATCCCTGAATGGAGGTGCTGAAATCTTCTAATGGTCTATGTTCTGCTTTATAGCATATAGATACATGGATGGATGTTAAATGTCACATTTAATCACTTTATTTCCCCTATTTACAATATCTCTTACATAAAGGCAATATTCAATATAGGCTCTAAATATGGGGATTTACATGGACAGATGCATGGGTCCGCTTTGGGGGAAAGAAAGGTGTTTAAGCAGGCATTGCACACAATGGAACATACACAGTAAATATATCATTATGACCAGTAGAATGGTGTGTGTACTGTATATACTACATTCTATATAAGCGATAGGCAATATAAGTTGTAAAGAAATCAGAAAAAACCTTGGATTCTTTATACGCTAGTAAATTATGCAAAGTAGTTTTATTTATTTTCTGTTTCATAAGAGTTTGTAGTTTCAGTGTTTTGTTGCAAAATACATTGCTCCATTGACTCTTCACATGAAATGTCAAGGCACAACAATGAGAACATAACCACTGTTACAGATGTGTGATGAGTACAACTGTAAATACATATCCTGTGTGTTGTTGTTTGTTGTTTTTTAGGGCCGCCTCAGAGGCCCCAGGCTGGGGGTTAAGAGCAGTTTGGCACTCATGAGTGAGCAGATTCGTCAGCTTCAAGCAGAGCTGGAGACTCAAACTGCACAACTAAAGTACCCCCCCTCAACACAGATTACTGTCGCTGTTTATGTAACTGTATTGTGACAATTGCATGCCTATTTTCTACACACTGGATACCGAATTGATGTTAAAACTATAAACCTTCCCAAATCAAATGTAAATGAATAGACTTAAATACGATTTTTTTTTTTCATTGAGTACTTCAATTATGTAAAATGTGTTCAACACTTTTTAAACCTAGAGAAATCTGTAATTGAACCAAGGTGATGCTGCATTTCATTTGGTTGACTGTGTTAGAAACCTATCCTTTTTGCTGTAGTTGTAGCTCCCGAGCGCGTCTTGTTTGAATGATGCGAGTAAACACAGCTGGCAGCCGCGGTGAAACTTGAGCGTTTAGAGCGAAGCGAATATTCGCATCGCGTCCGGTGTGAACGCACCATTAGACTAGAGCGATGCGATAGGAGCGATTAGAGCGAAGCGAATATTCGCATCACGTCCGGTGTGAACGCAGCATTAGGCTCGAAGCCAGCATTCTCACAATCATAAACCATCTGTGACCGATAGTTGCCCGGTCATAAAACTGGGAACATCAACATTTGCTGAGGCCTCCCATTCCTTAAGACAGATAACTCAGGGTTGGTCATAAACGTCAACAGGCAAAAAGGTTAAATATTTTAGGAGTAAGGGAGAATTATTCTCTAATCTGTAAACCAGCTCACGCTTTTTATATTTTTTTACTCGCAAAATACAAGTGTTGTGATCTCTTACACTCTTAAATAGTTATTGCGTTCGGCAGTAGATGTAGGAGATATACCACAAACATGAATACAAAAGAGTTCAAATAGAGAATATGTCTCCTACCTCCTTTGTTGCCATTTTGCTTAAGTAATCAATCAATCAATAAGTAACTCTTCTTTATAGACCTCCACCCTGCTCGTCACAATTGTTCACCTAAGAATCTTTAGGTTCTAAGATGCTTTCTGGATAACTTTTATATTTTCCAGGAACTAGTCTTAAGTGAATATTTTTAGAAATGTCATAAAACTTTATTTCCTCAAACAATACTAAAATATGTAACCTGGAGAATCTAATAACAAACTCCCAGGATCATAGGCTCCTAAAAACTGCCCCCAAATTCTGTCCTTTTTATTGTTCTAAATACCTTCACAGAAGGGGCCTTCTGAGGCAGAACAAATGGTGCATTTAAAGTCATGTAATGTGCTCTTGGGAACAGTTAGTCATTCATAACACTACAATTGTCCATATATACCCTTGATGTATTCCTATAAATACTCTAATTAGGCATGCTTGAAGTGGCTTTTAATTTTTTCCATTTTATCTTTCAATTATTTTCATAATAAAACCTCCTATCAAACCTAGCTTTAATGTCCTGTGCCGTGTGTTTCCAGGGCAACAGAGCTGAGGGCAGACTGCAGTCAGGAAGCAGCCGCCCACAGTGACATATTGGTGGCGAATCTCACGGAGGACGTGAGCGCGCTCAGAGAAGAGCTGGACACCAAGACAGCTCTGTGCAAACGGTGATTCTTTGTCTGGGTACCGCACACAGTTTCATTTTATTATAGTACAGATCACAGTTCTTAAGTTTTGGGAAATTACATAAACCTCAAATGTATCTGCAACACTATGATTTCTCTCATCATAACTAGTGGTACCTGAAGGGACATACTAGGATCTCAAGTTGAAAAGAATCACATACTCTATTGATGTTTCTGATTGACTTTTACATTAGTTATTGTTAGAGTTTTTGTTAATGACCTTTTCTCTCTCTCATCCCTTACAGGGCTGAGCAACAAAGGAACCAAGCACTTCAAAATGCAGAGAAACTCAAAGAAGCCTTCAAAGAGTATAGGGCTACTGTTTCTATAAAATTTCAGAGGGTAAACATTATTTATTTTAATGGTTTAATTATTAAAGGGGCCCTTTTTACTCATTGTCAGGTTCTTATCAGTATGTAGTGTCTCTCCTGGGACATGTCTCCATGCTTTAATGTTCAAAAAGCTCTTTATTGTTCTCATACTGCCTGTGCTGCAGCACCTCTTTTCACCCTCTGTCTGAAACCAGAGCCCAGTCTGCTCTGATTGGTTAGCTGGTTGACTCTGTTGTGACTGGTCGACCGCTTAGAGATGTCCCGCCCCTTAGCCTATCAATACAATGTGTTGGAGCACTAGCCAATAGAAGCGCAAGTGTTACATAGTGATGTCACTAAGTTATGATAGCAAACAAAGTAATCCAATGAAGGCGTTTCAGGCAGGGGGGGGGGGAGAGTGGGAGAGAAACTCCCTCTGGAGGGAACACAGGGATTTTAGCCTTTGCAGACCCTTTACATGCACAGAAACCTATAGAACACACTACAAAAAGCATCATCTTCACATCTTCAAAGAACAGTATATTCATATATATATTTTAATATATATATATTTTTTTAAATTACTGCTTTAATGTTGCACATTAAAGCCAAAAATGCCATTCCTTCTTTGTGTTTTCAAGGTGATGGAGAGTGAGAGCAAACTGAAAGAGAGTCTCATTGAGTGTGACAGAGAGAAGGAGCAGTTGGAGGTGAAGTGCTCTCTGTTGGAGAGGGGAAAGGTCCAACAGAGTCAGACAATCTGGTACGTAACCTTATTTGATGTTTGTAGAAACACATAGGTGGCTTTCTGACCTTTTGTCATTATCAGTCAAATCTTTGAGAAAGAAAAGCTTTGATTTGCTTGCTAACACATTCTATCCCCAATGACCCCCTGTCTGCCTGCAGCCAGCTGACGGAGGAGGCGTGGCAGGCCAGGTCTGCAGCTGCTGGCCTGCAGGCTCAGCTGGAGGAGGCCGGACGAAAGGCCTTACACCTGGAACGGCAGCTAACGGAGCGGGGCGCTGAGTTCAGGGAGCTGGCCTCTCTGCAAACAGATCTGGAGAACCTGCAAACTCTGACCCAGAGGCAGGAGCAGAGCCTGGTCCAGAGCCAGAGGGAGGCCCAGCAGAGGGAGGCGGAGCTGGCCGGCCTGGAGGCCACGCTGACCCTGCTGCATCTACGAGAGGTCCAGAGGAGTACTATACACAAATCAGTGTTGTTTGTGACCTAATGTCCCATGATTCTGTGAAGTCTGCAACAGTGACCTCATGGTTACATCATGAGCTATTTGCTTTGGTGTACCAGGGAATGTCCACAAGTAGTTGCTATATTAACAGGGTTGGGAGGGTTACTTTCCAAATGTAATCTGTTACAATTACTCAATACCTGTTCAAAAGAAAGAAGTAATCAGTAACCTAATCTATCAAAATAGTATTGAGTATCACAATATAAAAGTAATGTAATCTGATTGCTTTCCGTTACTTTTGGATTACCTCAATGTCAAATGCATTGCAAATAAATACAAGAGAAGATAAATATCAATAAGTTGTTTTTTACTGAAGTGTTTAACACAACACAACAGAACAATGTAACCTTAGAAAAGAATACATTTTGTATCAAAAATGTGTCCTCTTATATTTTAGGTTTACAGAATAATATAGTTGACAAATGCTGTTTTATTTAACACATTAATTAAAAGCAAACGCAGTATTTTTGTTTTATAAATCAGGTGTCAACATTAAAATAAATAAAAGTAGCATAAATGTAAAGCTAAAATAAATTCAGACCGTATATCTACCTATAATATATAATTCTTTGTTCACTATTGTCTAATATTGTTTCTTTTTATTTCAGGGTGTGGTGGGGACGCTGTGTGTCAGGCCCTGCATGCTTCCCCCAGTGGACTATTCAGGAACTGCACACCTACTGAATCTGAAGCCAGGTATGCTGAGACCTCGGAGTTATCCGTGTCAGTTAACAGAGATGTGAAGTTTTCTGCCTCCCCTTGCAAGGTCCTTTTGAATGACACTATATACACCACTTTTCATGGAGTAAGAATGAGAAGCTCATTCTGCATACCTTTTGCTCATGAGGTGAAAGCAGAGGTGGAAGCAGTAGAAATTGTACATTGAGTAAAAGTGGGAGTACTCAGATCTTGTAGTAAAAGTAGAAGTACCAGAGTGTAGTCAAAATGTTCCTCAAGTAAAAGTAGAAAAGTATCAGCATCAAAATATAGTGAAAGTAGTGACAGTAAAAGTATTCGTTGTGCAGATTGGTCCATTTCAGAATAATATATATGATATGTTTTATAATGATTGATCATGAAAGTGTTCTCAAAGCTGGTAAAGGTGCAGCTAGTTTGAATGACTTTGTATACTGCAGGGTAGCTGGTGGATTTACTCCAGGTGGAACTAAAGTCTGATTCAACACTTGATTAGATTTCACATCATTCATCCACATCTGTGAAGTAACTAAAGGTATGAGATACCGTGGAGGAAACTTCTGTGTAGCAATGCAGTGGGAGTCACCGACTCATGAAGGAGACACGGGACGAGCAGGAGTTCTGATGTCAAACACTGATATTTAATACAAGCATCGGCCGGAGAAATTCACATCACAAGTCACACAGTCAAAGGTTCTGACTGCACGGGTGGTTTGCCATGTCAAATCTGATCAGCCTCGCATCTTAGTAGACCTTTTAACTAGTTTACAGAGAGTCAAATCCACATATTGGGGATGGGCGTAAACACATCTGCAGACACAGGAGATGTCTCTCCCATCTCTGGAGCTTAGAAGCTAGCGTTCTCACACTCGCAAAACCTCCCTATGGCCTGTAGGTCAAGCTGTAAAACCTAGTATCAACATACGACTGCATCAACACATTCCTTACGGGAGATTAGAAGCAGGGATGGTCGTAAATGTCAACACACAAAATAAGGTTAAATGTCTAGGAGTAAAGACAAAATTAATCCCTAACAGATACATGTAGTGGCGTAAAAGTACACCATTTACCTCTGAACAATAGTGGAGTAGAAGTACTAAGTACAGTACTTGAGTAAATGTATTTAGTCACCTCTAGGTGAAAGAATGAAACTATTTAAATCTTGCATGGTAATTAAAGGTGTAATATGTTAAATGTGTGTAAAAATGACTAGACCCAAGTTATATATTTTATACATTTACGTATTTACATTTCCATTCCCCCTCCTGTTTCAAACATCTTTCAAACCTATAATCATTTTATTATAATCAAGGTCAATGAATTTCAATTTGTTTTCAATCTTAGTCATTTGAACTAACTGTACTATTTTATTCAAATGAAGGATGATAGTAATCGGACGTCTGATTATTAAAAATACAACAGAGAAAAAAGCTTATCGAGCGCCTCCAACCTACAATTTCGCCTTACCTTGTAAAGAAAAATAGATTTTTGTTGTTAAAATGTGAAAGTAAAAAAATTGCATATATCATTTTTTTTCTAAAGAGTAATTCCTGTCCTCTCTTCCCCGTGGCCCCCCATGGTGGCCCCCCTGGCAGGTGAAGGCTACCAGCAGCTGCTGCGCGCCCTGCAGCTGATGGAAGCAGAGCGGAGCAGACAGAGCAGCCTGGTGGAGCGGCTGCAGGAGCGTCTCAGCAGGTCCCAGGAGGAGACCTCCACCCTGCAGAGCTCCATGGCCCAGAGAGCCTCCCACTACCAGAGCCTCCACTCAGAGCTGCTGGACAGAGTCAGCCACACCACCGACAAAGAGAAGGAGGTGAGGTTTCACGTCCTCTCTGTCATCCTCGTCATCATTTCTTTGATATATTTTACTGTATCCAGACCCGTATTATATTAAACATGGGTCTACCACATAGAAAATCAAATGTTCCTGTCAATTTGTAGGTAAAGGGAGCTATAAAATGTCTACATAAGTTTCCCTGGGGCTCTTTTGAATCTCAGATTTCAGTGCACGGACGCCACCCTCTCAGCAGGGCACAACTTTAGTGACAGACTTTGGGAGATATAAGTCACTAGTCAAGGTCAGATATTTTACTGACTCTAAATATAAGAAAAACAATGTTTTGAGGTAAGGAGATCTTAAAACTTTTGCACGTAGCCTGATTTCCCAAATCCAGTCACTATTATTTCAGAGCATTGATAATACAAATAGCATTTTTACGATCACTCGTTTGTTATTTTTCATGGATTTGACAAAAGCCATCTCGGCCATGAAAAATAAGCATATTGTCAATATAAAAAAAAGGTTAGAGCCGATTATAGGTTCTTACTCATTGTTTTTTATCTCTGTTTTACTTAGTTGAAAAGAAAAAGTGCACGTGTGGCTGCGCTGGAGAAACAGCTACAGGAGAAGACCTCTGCTTACAGTCAGGCTGCTCTGACCAACACCGAGCTGGAGAATCAGCTACTGGTAACACACACACACACACACACACACACACACACACACACACACACACACACACGCACACGCACACACACACGCACACGCACACACTCTTTCTAAGCCTTCCTTTCGCATTTCACGCCTCTAGCACATTTTGTTTGAATTTGGCCAAAGGTCAAGCTCACTGAGCTCACTGAGCTCACAATCGGGCCGTTCTTCATGCATGCCAAGTTATGACAATGTAGCACACATTCCTCATAGCATTATTAGAGAGGATGAAGTGATAAATATATATTGGCTCCAACTTGTTTTATGAATGGTTTTGTTGACTCTTGTATGTATGTTTTATAAAAATATACATACAAGGTCTTTGAAATCAATCTGTCGATCTTAATGCGTTTTTTACGTGACACAGGTTATCATTTAAACATGCTAAATGTATTCTCTAACGCCACCATTTACATTTTTTGCCGAAAAAGCGTTGTTATTTAGTGTCTTTCTTTTTGTAATTACAGGAGAAAAAGGCCACTGTTCAGCATTACCAGTCAATGATGAGTAAAAAGCAGAAGGAGTACCAGCAGTCTTTGGAGAACTGTCAAAACTCTCAATCGCACCAACTGACTGAGCATCAGCACAGAATAGAAATGGTGATCTACTTCTCCACTCTGCAGCCCCCCTGATTCTGTTTCATTCATCACTATAAACTGTGTGTTTCCTGTCCTCTGCAGCTTCAGCTGTGTGTGGAGGAGGCTGAGACTCGGGTGTTGGAGATGGAGCAGAATCTAAGCTCAGTCCAGACGGAGAGAGACGAGGCTCAGGAGGTTGCTCTCCTGCTGCAGAGCTCCGTGGAACAACTCACACAGGTCAGGACAGTCTTACACTATGTAGAAGCATATCTGTGCCTTTCCAAGCACAGGAACCATTTCAGATTAAGCTACAACTACTTTGACCCTTTGGATAACTTTGGGTGTCTTAATGCATATGGCATAGACTCTGGTCTGGTTTTCATTTCAATGTATTCTTATTTAGGATTTTTTACCTCAGCTAAAGTTCAATAAAGTGTGTATTCAAAATACACTTACAAAAGACCCTTAAGGTCCAAAATGTCCACAAAATGTTTTATCCCACGGCCATTACATCATACAATCATACATTGTAATATATCAAGCTTTCCATCTAAAGCAAGGGCTTCAAAACAATATGTAGCCATCTTTTGTCCTATGGGACAAAAAGTTGATATTTGTGGGGTTTTCTGAAGCACTCTCTTGTCTTATGGACCAATGGGCTTTTAAGAGTTCAAATAGTGATATTGAATAAAAATGTGAAAGTTAAAATAAGGACTGAAGTTGGTTGAAAGATTGTACCTTTTTCATCCAGGTGTTTTCTATTTGTTTTGATTGAATTACAGCAGAGGCAGGATGAAGTGCAACACAACGAGGAGTTGCTGAAGAGTTTGGAAGAGCAGGCGACTCAGTCTGCCACCAAGGTTTGCACAAAGACATGTTACCAAAGACAAACTGTTAGATTAAAAGGTCTATTGGCAGAAATGGAAAACACTATGCTATGTTTTTATTTGTGTACACTCACCAAGAATCCTGGTGCTGTCTTTAGCTTAGATAGGGGGGGGGGCTTTATATCTGTATATGGAGCAGGTCCTCTTCACAGTCTGCCATGTTTCTACAGTAGCTCAGTCAGAACGGACAAACCAATCACACTCCAGAGAGGTCTTTTCACGGGTTTACGGCACATAAAGGCCAATTCTCTACACGTTTAGAAAGGGAAGGGTGAGCGGAGGATCCAGTTGGTTACAATCTGCGACCTTGCTGCACAATGCCACTTCATTTGACACACTGGACCTTTAGATGTACAAAAACATCTGGTATATTGAATGAATTCCAGCATAAACACTTGTAAGCACCTTCCATGTGTTTGTACATCAGGTGAGTGAACTGCAGACGTCTCTGTCAGAGTGCAGAGAGGAGCTGGTCTTCTACCTGCAGCAGATGGAGGAGGTGACGAAGAACTATGAGAGTGAGCTGCAGAAGAACAAAGACAAGGTACAGCGTGAACACACTAATATCTCGATCTTCTCTCCTCTCCTTTTCTGTATGCAACCCTGATCCTCTCCCCTGTTCCTCCCCCCTGTTCCTCCCTCCTCAGGTGTCCTCCCTGCAGGAGAAGCTCCACAGCACCACCCTGGTGTGTCAGAGCTCTGGTGAGCAGAACCTGCAGCTGCAGCTCTCTCTGCAGCAGCAGCAGAGCATGCTGACCGAGAGCTCTGCTCACATCTCGGAGCTGGAGGAGAGTCAGAGCCAGCTGCAGGAACAGGTCAGCTGGAGAAAGTCAAATGCACAATATCTCTTGTTTGCTAGGAAGTAGCGTAGGATTATGAGAGTTGTTGTCTTCACCACCATTTAGGTTATTGCAGTCAGCTCAGAATTATCCAAAGAAGGCTCCTCGTCAAAAGCAATGCACCATAGAGTCATTCTTTTACATTTTTGCATTTCTATTTCTTCTTGCATTTAAAAAAATGTATTTTTACGTCTCAATTATATTCTATATTGCATTGTTCGAGGTGCCTAGTATGCTGGCCAAAACGTGAACAAGCTGTCACTGGAAACCTACCTAATATGGAAGTTTTATTGGCTTATTTAAAAAATGTGATCACATGACTCCTTCTGCTATTGTGCAGATGACAATAGAGCCTTTGAATGTTCTTCTATTTCAAAAATAAATGAAGCACTTTCCCCTTTAGTTAGTGTTTCTCCAGAGGCTTGTTTCTCTGAAAATGTAAGATCAATGCACGTGATTAATGAACTGTTATTAAGTGTTTTTATCTTGGTTTTTAATGATTTGTTCAAGGCTTCCAGTTGGCCATCTTTAGAGGGTGACAGAAATACTGCAAAATGCTTTTTATTTAATGACATAAGGTGACAGACGTTCACAGAGAGCAGCAGATTAATGCAAATGTCTATTCTATTTTGTAGCATTAAGTTCACTGATAAAAACTGTAACTGAATCACTGTCATTGCTTGAAAGAATATATCTGTGTTAGCATGAGATTTATTTTCCAGCTCAGCACATTTTAGGAGCTGGTTGTACTTTCTGTCCTTCACAGCAAACAGAGGACAACAGTCTCCATTCAGTGAGCTCAGGGAGAGTCATGTGGAGCCTCTCTGTAGAGAAGAGGGACCCTGCTAACACACTAGACAACAGATTGCCTAAAGCAGTGTTTCCCAACCGGGGGGGCGCCAAAGATCGCAGGGGGTGCGCCAGGCCTCAGATGATTTGAGGCCTAATATCATATTTAGACTTTTTAAAATGAATTAATTTACATATAATTGTTACACAATACATGATTGTCGCTAAAAGCCTTGTCTCTACATTACAATAAAGTATAAAAAATAATGTATTAATTAATTTTTAATAAAAATTCAAGTTAGTAGCTAATATAGGCATAAAAAGACAGAAATGTATAATTATTTCTAGAAATGTTTCTTCTGCCCGTAAAGTGTCCAAACCGGGCTTTTCTGGATAAGCGCATTTTTAAAACAGTCATTGTCCATGCTGGTTCCAGTTTGATTATTTGTCACAGCTGCTCCGATCAGATCGGTCTCCTCCATTTTGTAGATTATTTACGACTTTTGAATCCACATAAACACATCGGCAAAATCCGGTTTACTTTGAGCATGTGTTTTAAACAGTTTAATCCCTTTGTGAATTGTTTCCACTTGCGCCGTCCTTTCATTTCTTCATACAGCGGGAATCCAAATGAATGAATCCTGAGTCCAATAACCATCAAAGTCACTCCAATAGTGCTCCTTAATTACGCTTTCATCCTCCTTTAACAACATACTTCACATTCATCCAGTTTGTTACAGTAGCATTTTGAGACTTTGAAACTTTAATTACCGCTGTTGCCTTGTCTGTTGCCCCCCCTCGCGCAACCTCCAGTAATTTGGGGGGGCTCTCGTGGAAAAAGGTTGGGAACCCCTGGCCTAAAGGATGAGACCGTGTTCATCTCTGTTCTGATTACGAGTCAGGCCTAAACAGAAGGGTAAGACATGAAGTAAAAAAAAACAAGAAGCAGGATTTATTTTCCGTTTTGCGGTTGAAGCTGAAGGAAATATTGAGAAAAAGTTTGAATACCATTCCGAGTAGAGTTGAAATAACAATATTAAAATTGTAAGTCAAAGTGTTTTAATAAAGATAAAATGTGGAAAATAAGTAAAAAAATTACAAATACATTTGATACACCCTTTTTGAGAACAAAGACGTCGAGAATAAATACATGGTCAGAATAAATCAAACTATTAGGTTAAGCGCATAATACTGACAATTCAAAACAAATGCAAAATAATCCAAATGTTTAATTTTAATGCTCTTTCCGTAGGTCTTTGTAAGCAAGACAATGTTACTTTAAAATAATGAATTTTTTGGGCCAGGGTTTCTTTATTGTCTTTCTTCATTTCAGTCCTTAGATCTCTCCAGTTTGGTACAATAGAACAGTGAATAATGGCTGCAATAAATGTGGTTTGTGTGCAGGTGTCCAGTGTGGAGCAGCAGCTGGAGCGGGCCCGGGCGTCTCTGCAGGGCGAGTTGAGGAGCAGGGAGCAGGACGTCCAGAGGAGAGAGGGGGAGCTGCAGGAGGTCACCCAGCAGAACACACAGCTGGCAGAGAGTGTGGGGTGAGAAGAGCACACACACACACACACACACACACACACACACACACACACACACACACACACACACACACACACACCACACACACACACACACACACACCCCCACACACCACACAGGGACGAGATGTGGTTAAGATGCAGAATCATGGGACCACTAAGTTACTTTATTTTATTTCACTCTTTTGACACTGTCCGTCTTGTTAGTACAACCTGTACAAACATGAAAAACGTCTCTCAGAGTGAGTGTGAAAGTTTGTCAGCAAAACATCAATACATCATCATTTCCATTCATTCTTATAATTAGATAAATCCTAAGTGTCAGTTTACAGGAGTACATTTCCGCTTTCCCTGAAACATTAAGCTAAATAAATATTTTCCGGTGTTCAAAAGAGATCACAATCAGGCCGCCCCATAGCACAGTGGTTAGATCTTGCGGCCCATGTACTGACGTAGGTTAGAATTGACGCATTTCATGCCCTCTATAGCGCCCTTTCAACACTGTCATCAATAAAGTCTAAACAGGCATATACTGTATATCAGGGGTCACCAACCTTTTTTAGGGTGAGGGCTACTTTAAAAAAATAAAACAAGTCGTGAGCTACTTTTACTCCTCTTTTTTTGTTTTTTGCAGTGTATATATTTAGCACATTTTAACATTATTATATGCTGACCTTTAACCTTTGTGTGCTGTTTGGGTCTGTGGGACCCGTTTTCAGTGTTTACTAAAAGAACATGTATGCAATTTAATTATTTTAACCTGCTTAATTTTGGGGGTGGACCTCACCTCCTCTAGGGGGGTCCTCACCTCCTCTAGGGGGGTCCGGGGGCATGCTCCCCCGGGAACATTTTTTTTTTAAATGTTGAAGTGAAATGCATCAATCTGGTGCACTATGAGCACAAAATGAATTTATGGATACAGCTCTCAACACTCAGATGAAAGGGAGCTGTATACCTTTCAATGATCCAAACATCTTTAGAATATGATCACAACCAATAACAAATCATTTAAACTTGTTTATTCTTATCTTATGTTACCCAGTTAGCATTCTTTCTTTTTATTTATGCATATTTTACTAATCACTCCCCTTTTACACTGTTTACTGTTTTTTGTACTGTCCTATAGTACACACTGGAATGATTTCTTACTTTATCTATATTAAATAGAAAAAGGGGTGCTCTCACACACACACACACACACACACACACACAGGCTGTGTGCTCCTCCATGGCGATGACGGCTTAACGGCGTTAAAAAATAATAATAAACATATTTGTAATGTGGGGGGACACAAACAGGATTTCGAAAAGAGCGGGGGACATGTCCCCCCTGTCCCCCCTGGAGAATACGCCATGCGTGTGTGTGCGTCAAGTGGAATAAATAAATATGCAAGTTGCAACACACACAGTAAAACTCTGCCCCTCATGTGCTGTATAGGCTGCACGATAGGCTGTTCAATGGGGCTGATGTGTTGTGTAGATTCTGCCAGAAGGAAAATCACGGGGAGGTGCCACATTGCTTTTCTTCCTGACTGCAACGCTGGTCCTGCAAATCAAGCAAGAACGTGATTGGTCGATATTCATTGTGGGGGTGGGGGGAGGAGGGGTGTTAGATAGATATAGAGTTGTAGTAAGTAGATAGAGTTAGCTATGATTTAGGTTTCGTTTATGCATAGGGTAGATTCTTTTAATTACATTTCCTTTTTTGTTTTGTGTATTTTATACATTTTGGATTTGCTTGGCGAGCTATTTTTAGAACATGCCCCGCGGGCGACTCACGTTGCCCCGGCGGGCGCCTCACGTTGCCCCGGCGGGCGACTGAGTGCCCGCGGGCACCGTGTTGGCTACCCCTGCTGTATATGCATTCTGTCAGTAGAAATGGTTCTTGGGTCTCAAACATGCAGGACCCAGTATAAAGAGATAATGCAGGGTGTTATTTGTGTGCAGGTTTTTGTTAAACAAGTAACAGACTGCTGCTACTGATGTTACAATTACTGTTAGCATGTATTGGTATTAGCACAGGGTACATGAGTGCGGAAACAAACTGTCAAAAGTCTGATCAGCTGTCATCAGAAACAGTCATTCAGCGGTATTCTGCTTTTTAGTGTTTTCTCTTCCCCATTGTTCGTGATAGGCTAAGGGGCGGTACCACTCTAAGCGGTCATCAGAGCAGACTGGGCTCTGGTTTCAGACAGAGGGTGAAAAGAGGTGCTGCAGCACAGGCAGTGTGAGAGAGATAAAGAGCGTTTTGAACATTAAAGCATGGAGACATGTAGAGACACTACATACTGATCTGAACATGAGCATTATAGGGCAACATTAGTCTTATCTATTCCATCCGTTGTGTTTTTTCTAGCAGCATCATAGTATTTGACCAAGAATACAATGACGCCCTGCTCCTCGCCACTTAAAGCATACAATGTTCCTTTCACTTATTTTTGTTGGAAAAATCAAAATGTAGTCTCTTTTCTATTTTAAGAAAGAAAAAGAAATAGCCTGAAGGTACACACTTGTAGTGCTGAGTGTATTTCCCAGCACTCTTTGTGTGGGGCTTTTGTTTGTTGCTATTTTTAACAGAATGTTTTTTGCGTGCTGTTCTTCTTGACCCGCAGCAAAGGCAATCAAACGCCTCAGCAGTCTGTGGGACAGTCTTATGATTACACCACATCCCATTTGTCTGCAGGCATGAAGCAGCCCTCCCTCCCTGCTCCTCTCACCCTTAAACATATCAATTGAGATGTTAGTTTGAAACTGAGATAGAAGCCTGGTGTTTGTGGAGTTATCTCATCCATAGTTCTGCTGGTTATTTCTCTTTTTGTGACCTTTTGAATGGTGGTTTAAACACGGCATCAGAGGGCATGTTTGCATTGCTCACTTAACAGTTTCTAAGGGGTTTTCCTTCCTTTAGGTCTACGATGGGGGCCATGCTTACAGTGAGGTGAGGAAACATGTCGCCGCAGGAGCAATGCCTCGTGCATACTGCTTTAGGCTTCATAGGTCTTATTTTCTTCCCTTTACAGCAGCTTTTTGTCCAAAAATAGTATTTACGTCTTTTGTTTGCTGTACAAACCCACTGATGGTTGTTTGTATGTGCTTCCTCTTTGTGCTTACTGCAGCCATCTGAAATCAGAGGTGGTAAAGTGTCGAGGGGAGCTGGTTTCTAAAGATTCGGAGCTGCATCGCCTGCAGAGGGATGTCACCGTCAAGACTTCTCAGATCAGCTGCCTGGACGAAAGCCTGCAGCAGCTGAGGAGCCTGCTCAACAGCAAGAGTGACATGGGTACGTTTTGACATGTTTTTATTTTTCAGGGAAGAGACCGTACAAGCAGACACGGCTCTGGTTTTTAAATCAGTAGAACGGACCTACTTTCCCACTGGACAAAAAGCCACTAACATCAGGCGTTTGTCTGTAGTTGGAAATGTTACAATCAGCATTCATTCCCGGGACAAGTGACTCGGCTACAGTCATGGTAGGAAAGGGATACGCTCAGTGATGGAACTTACACGCTAAATGTCCTTTTTACATCACAAGGCTATAATGACGCGCTTTGAAGTGATATACCTAATAAATCAATTGACAGGGATTTGGATAATAATGACATGTTATAACCACACAAGACACACAGTCATTACTCTCTCCACTAAGCTACCAGACTCAAGAGATAGGCATTCTCTGATAATGATGAAACACACTTCATTTAAAGTTCTCAGGGAATACAATTAAACAAATGAAAACTATCTTTGTTCGTATTTCAAATGTCTTTACACAACAATCTCCTTTTCTGGTGAGTTAAACAAATCTTATCGGCAGAGTAAAATGTGAAAAGAAACAGCTGTGCCCAAAGCCACCAGGTTCCTTGGACAGAAACAGTATTTGAACACACTGTTCATCGTGTCAAACACAAACTCAAGAGAAGCGAAAATACAACTCAATAAAACCACATTTATTTGTCTCTACACTTTTCTAACAATCTCAAACTCTGGTTTGGTTTAAATACATTTTTATTTAATTAAGTTAGATGTGAAAAGAAACTGTTATGGGCTGTGCCCAAAGCCACCAGACTCCATTGACAGAAACATCCATTTTACCTCCATAATCATCGTGTCACACACTTCATTCAAACTATCATATCATTATAAATACAACTCATCAAACCGTTCTTAATATCCTATTCCCATGATATACTTTCCTCACAGTCACCAGAATCCATTGTGAAAAACTGTCATTTTATCTCACGGTTCACAATTCAAGCTCCACAGAACCAAAATAAAACTCAACCAAACAGCTCTGAGTCTCTCACTGCTCCAACAATCGGCAACTCTGGTTTAAGGGAATGAAAGAGACACTTAATAAGAAAGGACCATTGTCCTTTACTAACCCTCCTTTCTGGGGCATTTATGACTCTGAAGGTGAAACACTAGAAGAAAAACATACTTATCTACTAGCATGGGAAGGAAGTATATTCCTTACTTCTAGTGGGTTTGCGCTTGCTTTAAAAACTGCATATATGTGCATAAAGTAATGTTTCCTTCTTGCCCCTCCAGTGATGGACCTGGAGGAGCAGCTGCACCGTTGTGAGGCCGACACGAGCAACGTCTCCCAGCGACTGCAGGTCCTGGAGGGACAGCTGCAGGCGGTGCGCACCGAGCTGACCGAGACTCTGGAGCAGCTGCGGGAACTCCGAGACGTTCTGCAGAGAACCCAAACCACCGCAGACGAGAGGAAAGCCTCGGTGGAAAAACTGACAATCCAACTTAGGTGAGGTCACGCCCTCGTTTGAAATATCCTTCTGCTCACAGGAACAAGGGACGAGCCTCACGTGGAGATGACGTCCAGCATCGACCCAGGTGTGATCAATGTAAA
>NW_022990042.1:1057204-1259176 GCF_902827175.1 Gymnodraco acuticeps | reverse complement strand
GTGTTGTCAGCAACAGCTTCACACTATACAGCAACAACTTGAGGAAGCTGAACGTCGATGTGAGGATTCAACCAGAGAGCTGCATGCCACCAAGCTGCATCAAAAAGAGAAGGTGAAGCAAAAGCACCATTTATTATTATTTATAATTTGGTGTTAAGGGGAGACACTACATTTAAATGAGTTAGAACATGTTCACCACTATATATCATAAGATAACTTGCATCATAGAGGACAAGTTATGCTAATTGTTAGGTTTAATTGTATATTTAAATACACAAATGATAAATGTCTAATGCTTGCTTTTTTGCAAATAAGAAAAATCTGCATAGGCAAATAATCACATTTGAAAAAGATATGCACCTAAATGTACATTTTTGCACGTTTTCTCTGCACTAGTCTGAAAAACAACATTTTATGGAAGCAAAACAGTGCAGGGCAAATGTATTTTCTTTCCTGTTGAGGTGGACATTTTTGTTACTACTACTGCCAGTCATTTCTGTCTGTGTGTGGTGTGTGTGTGGTGTGTGTGTGTGTGTGTGTGTGTGTGTGTGTGTGTGTGTGTGTGTGTGTGTGTGTGTGTGTGTGTGTGTGTGTGTGTGTGTGTGGTGTGTGTGTATGTGGTGTGTGTGTGTGTGTGTGTGTGTGTGCTGTGTGTGTGTGTGTGTGTGTGTGTGTGTGTGTGTGGTGTGTGTGTGTGTGTGTGGATGATGTTGTGTGTGTGTGTGTGTGTGTGTGTGTGGGTGTTGTGTGTGTGTGTGTGTGTGAGTGTGTGTGTGATGTGGTGTGTGTGTGTGTTGTGTGTGTGTGTGTGTGTGTGTGTGTGTGTGTGTGTGTGTGTGTGTAGGAGGTTCGGCTGTGCGAGCTGGAGGAGGAGCTGGCTCTGAAGCTGCAGTTGGAGGCCGGGCTGCAGAGCATGGTCACGTCTTTAGAGCAGGAGCTGGAGCAGGAGAGGGAGCAGCACAGCAAGGAGGTACATCAGGGAGTGGGGCTTCATACATGCTGTCCTCGGCCTCCACATAATGCATCAAAGGCCCTATTCTTTTTTTGAGGTTTTTCCCTTTCCTGTAGTGTGTTCTGTAGGTTGTAGTGCATGTAAATGGTCTGCAAAGGCTAAAACCCCTGAGTTTCTCTCCCCCACACTCCCCCCTGCCTGAAACGCCTCCATTGGACTCCTTTTTTTAATTCTATAACATTGTGACATCACTATGTAACACTCGCACTTCTATTGAATAGCGCTCCAACACAACGTACATGATATCTAAGAGGCGGGACATCTCTAAGCGGTTGACCAATCACAACAGAGAGCCGGCCAGCTAACCAATCAGAGCAGACTGGGCTCTGGTTTCAGACAGAGGGTGTAAAGAGGTGCTGCAGCACAGGCAGTATGAGAGACATAAAGAGCTTTTTGAACATTAAAGCATGGAGACATGTGAGAGTAGAGACACTTGATACAAATAAGAACCTGATGTTTGTATATCAGCTTCAAGAACATGTAAAGCTTTAAGTTGTTCTTGCTCTTGACTTAATGATTTTTGTGATAAGCTTCACTCTCACATCATTACGTTAGAAGAATGTGACGCCACTGGAAAACCCCCAGTATGTCAGTCTGCTCTCCATTTCTCTCCCCATCTACGTGCTTAGGGTTTGTGTTGTTCCCTTTTCATCTGTTTTCTTTCCTCTTTTTGTCCTTATAAACGTCAACTACACCATTGTTCTACCTCCTATAGCCTCATCTCTCCGACAGCTGATAATAACATATGAATTACTGCTGTTAGTTAAGATAGTGCTGTTTTGACTTCCTTGTACTGCTGTAACCTTTGGGGTTACCTGATAACTTAGAAAGGAAGTGGACCCATAAAGTGTATGAAAAGGGAAAAGGTCTCTGGATCTGAAGAAATGAAGCCAATGTGAAAGTGCCATAGTGGTTGTACAAGTGCCCTTAAATCCATGCACACGGAGTGCTCAAACACTAGAATGCTGCAATGTGTTAGAAATATTGACACTTTTGGAACAAAAACATCCCTATCATGAATCTAAATCCATTCCAACAATGACCTATATTGAGAGCAATTCACTTTTCATTTAGATTCAGAGCTTGAATGTGATGTATTTTCTTTCTTTTTTTTTTTTACATATTCCAAACAACCAAAGAAGATGAGTATACCCTGCTGTTTATTCTGGCCAAGTTATGTTTATATGTACTGTACAATAAGATGTTAATGTAAAAAAAAAATGTAGGTCGTGTCCATATATGGTACGATAAATCGTAAATGTAAAAATGAATGGTCATGTTTATACAAACGATTAAACGAAAGCCTAAAAATTACACCCGTTTTGGGATTTATTTAAAATGTGCGTTATTTTTGTAAGATACGTTTTTCTAATCAAGAATTATCAAGGTCATGTCCATATATCATACAATAAGTGAACAACATCCAGGTCAGGTTGATATATTGTAGGATAAATAAATAAAAATGTTTGAGGTCGTGCTCATATACCGTACAATAAGTTGGTATTGTACAAATAAGGGAGTGACGTTTATACATCGTATTAATATACAATATTTTTAACACATTGCAGCATGTTCATATAAGTCAATAACGAAAAGAATGATTGAAGTCATGTTCATATTTTTGTTGTGTTTGTGACAGGCCCTCATCTTGCTCCGAAAAAAAACCAAGATCATGACAGGAACTATACCAAACTAGAGGCTTTCAGAGTCTTTAATGTGAGAGCACATCAAGCGACTAGTCCCAACTTGTCTCATCTTGTTCTTCCTTCTCCCAGCTGGAGTCCCTGCAGCAGACCCGAGGTCAGCTCCTCAAAGTCTCCTCTCAGATCTCCTCCACCATGCTCTCATCTCAGGAGCAGCTCGCCACTAAACTCCAGCAGATCCAGAACCAACTGGACCAGACCAAAGAGGAGCTGGATCGCGCCCGGAGCCAAGCCGGTCTCCTCCAAACTCAGAGAGACCAGGCTGAGATGCAGCTCTGTCAGAGTGGAGCTCAGCTGGAGCAGAGCAGGGTCCTGTACCAGCAGACCCGGGCCCAGAACCTTCAGCTCCACACCCAGCTGGAGCTGCTCAGCACCCAGCTACAGCACTCCAGAGTCCAGGCTGCCCAGCTTCAGGCTCAGCTGCAGGCCTCCAGGAGGACCATGGAGACCTCCGACGAGTCCCTGCTCATCAAGGTACAGTGCTCTAGTGAGAGTGATGGAAGCTGCATTATGGAAGGGTATACAGCAGTGTTTCTGTTAGCCAATATGTACCTGATTTTGACCAGAAAACATCTGTTAAAGTCCGACAAATTAAGAATCTGATCATAATGTCTGATGATGAAAATAATTCCCCGAAATAGGCTAAAGAAACAAGTTAGCCCCAGACTTCTAGAAATACATATTTTTGGTCACCGGAACTAACAAAATTGAATATTAGAATTGGTGATTCAAATAAGATGATGTATTCTGTATCTCCCGCAAACAATGATGGTCCTTGAATTTGAAAGAAATGGGCCTGGGTCTTTGAATTTTAGGCTTAAGAATGTTCAGGAAAACGAAACAAATTGAATTGTCTGTACATTTGTTTTCAGTTAAAAAAAAATATATATATATTATTCCAGTGGATCCTTGAAATCATTAAAAGCTTGTGATCTTAAGGAGGTGGGGTCAAGGCCTTGAACGTTTTTGAAAATGGATACTAATTCTAACTCTTTGGCAATAAAGTAAGTTTACTTAAAATGTGTTAATGTACTGTCATCGTATCAAACGCTACATCACACGATGTCATGTGACAGGAATGAACTGTGTTCAGTGTTCAAATCATGCTGTCCTTGAATTTCAGGGAATTGAGCCTGAATATTCCTTTAAAAAGTCCTTAAATTTGATGTTAAAGACGATGTGTTGTTTTCTACCTGCAGAAGTCTGAAAGTTGCATTTTGGAACTGTCTCAATTATATTCAGAAAAAAACATGGTTCCCACATAACTCGAGAATTTCTTTTCATGCGGCCACCTGCAAAGAAAACACGTGACAGGAATTAACATTCTTTCGTGTCTCCATCTTTGAATTACAGTGAGTTGGGCCTGAAAAGTATTTGAAATATTTGATGTTTAAGAAAAACCCTGAACAAACCGGTTCTGGTCTACCTGCAGGAGTCTGAGAGTAGCATTAGCAATACATTGAACGCATTATGACACAGTGCAACAGAAGCACATTATAAAACAACATTAAAAGATTATAAAAACTCTAAGAAAATAATAATAACAAGCTAAATTCTTTAATTATTTTGTACGCCTTCTGCAAGTATCTCCCACATTTGTGTAATTTTCTCATGCGCCACCTGTTGCGACAAAGGGACGTCATTAACTTTGCTCCATGTCTCAAACTATACTGTTTGCTCCTTCACTTTGAGAAAATAGGGCCTGGAAAAACCTTCATAAAACCTTGAATGTGATGTTTAAGAAGCTGTGGAGACCCTCAAATAATCCTTGTGTTCTGGTCTGGCTGCAGGAGTCTGAGGTGACCCGTCTCCAGGCCAGGATCTCCAGCCTGGAGCGAGCTGCTGAGCGGCAGAACCACCTGTACACCCCCTCCCTCGCCGCTCTGAGCACAGTCACACACTCCTCAGAGAACTCCTCCCCCCATAAGACTCCAGCAACCCTCCCCTCTCCTGAGCATGCTCACTTGCCTCGCCCTCGCTTAACACCCCCGCCTCACACCTACCTTCCTCCAGCCTCCGCCCCTCGTCTCTCCATCCAATCATGCGACTGGCTGAGCAACAGCGTGGACTCCTCCCTGGATCTCCCCCTGAGCCTGAAGGAAACCCTGAAGGAGGCTCTGAGCAAGCATCCATGGGAGTCCCCCCCCTCCGGCTCCTCTTTCCCTAACACGGTGGACCACAGCTGGCAGGGTCTCAGCGCCGTGGAGACCACAGTGACCTCTGACCTCTCCTTCAACCCTCTTACTTACAGGGTGGAAACGCAAGAACATGGAAGAGACACAGAAGCTCCCTCCATGCAGCTGGGAGACGACGAGGAGCAGATCAGTGAGTCCAGGAGGGAGTCTGTAAACACCCTGGTGGGGGAGGAGGTGGAGGGGGACATGAGTTCACTGACAGGGATGCTGAGGTTTGTTAACAAGACGTTAGCCATGCAGGAGGACGCGTCTTTATGGAGCTCCACAGGGCCGTCACAGAGCAGCCTCACACTGCAGGTAACAACTCCTCCTGTCTGAGATATACAGAGGATGACTTTCAACACATTATCCAGCTGATTACACTTCAGTGTTAACTTCCTGTCTGTCTTCTTCTGTTGTTCCCTATTGAGTTGACTTCCTGTCTGTCTTCTTCTGCTGTTCCCGTTAGTGTTTACTTCCTGTCTGTCTTCTTCTGCTGTTCCCGTTAGTGTTTACTTCCTGTCTGTCTTCTTCTGCTGTTCCCGTTAGTGTTTACTTCTTGTCTGTCTTCTTCTGCTGTTCCCGTTAGTGTTTACTTCCTGTCTGTCTTCTTCTGTCGTTCCCTTTAGTGTTTACTTTCTGGGTGTTTCTCAATCGCGAGGATGCTGGCTTGGTAGTCGCGTACTTCCAAGTCACTTCCTTCAGAAACGAAGCAAGTATACTTCCAAGCCACGGCTACGGAAAACGAAGAAGAATGGAACAGGCTAACAAGTGTGCCACTCTCTCTAACGGTTTCAACATAAACTGTACCGAAAATAAATACCTCACGATGTCTATCTAATTATGAACTTGCTTTACTTTCACGGAACACATTTTTGGTGATAACAAATGTAACAAAGTAACATATTTACCAACACATGTTCTACGCCACTACATACTTACATTTAAATGTGTGCTGCGTCGGTTCAGCCATTCTCCGCAAGGGTTTTTGAAATGAGTCCGTGCGCAAAGCATTGTGGGGATTTTAAGGACGCGAAGTCTACCCATGTGCAGCCTCGAAATTTCCCCCAAACCAAGGACGCGGCCTCGGTGGAATTCCAAGTATGCTGGAGATTGGAACAGTCCTTCGGCGGCACTCGATGACGTAGCATCCTTGAAATATTGGCTTGGAAGCCAGAATCCTCGAGATTGAGAAACGGCCCCAGTCTGTCTGTCTTCTTCTGCTGTTCTGCTAGTGTTTACTTTCTGTCTGTCTGTCTGTCTTCTTCTGTCATCCCCTTCAGTGTTTACTTCGTGTCTGTCTTTCTCTGCTGTTCCCTTTGAACCTCTTTCTGTCTCTTGTTCACCTTTTCTTTTCTTGACTGGTTAAACGATTAGTTTATCGATATGATTTGCAAATATTTTGGTAATTATTTGTTTAATCATTTTAAGCAAAAATACAAAACAACTTTTTATTTCAACTCTACAATGTGAAGATTTCCTGTATTATTTATTTTAATGGAATACTTAGCCTTTGACAAATACCTGATCTTCAGGAAATTATAATATCCTATTATTCAGTTCTGTGGTAGTGGAGCAGTGCTGCAACACAAGCAGGCTGAAGCATGATAACATTTTTTCTTTTCCATTTTTAGAGGGGAGTCGAGGAGACATGAAGCTTTGTTGCCAAGGAGACGTCAGAGAGAAAGGCTGTTTACACTGGTGTCAGCGTACATGTAATAAACATCTAATTGAATCTGTCCTGTTGGCGTTAAATCTGTCAATGAGTTACGATGACCACTATTTAGTCTGTAAATGATCTACTGTGATGTTTCATACAGTATAAATGTAGCATTTCATTTTGTATCTCTTCCGAACTGATATTTATATATTGTGTGAATGTGAATAAAGAGTATTTTTATCTGTCTATCACAGTGATTCTGAGTTACTCTCCGGAGATATGTTAAGCCTGCTTTCACCAACATCTGTTTGGATGTTGCCATGCTGTCAGGGAAGGGGGGGGGGGGGGTAGTGTTACCAGAACTACTGGCAGCTTCCTGTCCTGTCATTGCGTTGGTGTGAATGAGGTAAGAGTGTGTGCAGTTCAGCTGGCAGAGGTGTTCACAGACATCTTCAACAGGTCCCTGCTGCAGTCTGTAGTCCCTGTGGGGGAAACTTCTGTAGCAATGGAGAGTCCGGACTCAGAGACACGAGGAGAGTTGGAGCTTTGATGTCAAACACTGATGGTTTATTTGGAGTTTCGGCCGGAGAGTTGACAAGACAGGTGGTGTGTCACCAGTTGACACAGCGGTTGCCAAACCAATTCTGAAGAACTCTTTCTGTAGCTCGAGGTTTTAACTAGTTCAGAGTGTAATAATCAACATACTTCCTCAGTGAGACTAAACATTATGGACCCTGAATCTAACTAGAGCTCTCGTCCATAGAAAAGAATGCGCGCCAGGGAACCTACGTCCCTGAACAGGAAACTACCTCATGGCGGCTTGTGCTCTGTCATAGACTGGCAACAACAATGCGCCCAAGCTGCTCCTCCTTAAAAGAGATAGTAGCAATACCCAAGGCCGTAGACCTATGCCATGGGAAAGGAGACAGTGAGAGGAGAAAATGATGAACTGTGTCAAAGGTTGAATACCTAGGCAAATTATTCCCTAACAGTCCCCTCATGTTTAAAACACTCCACCATCGTTCCTGTCCCCAAAAAGACAAAAATCACCAGCCTCAACGACTACCGGCCAGTAGCACTCACCTTCATCATCATGAAGTGCTTTGAGCGGTTAGTCTAAACCTTCATCACCTCCTCCCTCCCTGACTCTCTGGACCCCCTGCAGTTTGCCTACAGAGCAAACAGGTCCACAGACGACGCCATAGCCCACACCATCCACACTGCCCTCTCACACCTGGACCAGAGGAACACATATGTGAGAATGCTGTTCATTGATTACAGTTCAGCCTTTAACACCATTATGCCCTCCAAGCTGGCCATCAAGCTCAGAGAGCTCGGGCTCAACAGCGCCCTCTGTGACTGGATCCTGAACTTCCTGACCGGCAGACCCCAGGCAGTGTGGGTAATTCGTGGCATGATTCAAACGGGATCGAAAGATAACTTTTCTCTCGCCATTGACTTCAATACATAATTTTTCCGATATAAGGTCTCATGGAGGTCCATCGGAAAGGGAGGGACTACACCTCTCTATAGTGGATTACAGGAAGCGGCAGAGAGAGGGACACGCCCCCATCACCATCAATGGGACTACGGTGGAGAGAGTCAGCAGCTTCAGGTTCCTCTGTGTCCACATCACTGAGGACCTGACATGGACTCTTCACACCACCACCATCACCAAAAAAGCTCGACAGCGGCTCTTCTTCCTCCGCAGGCTGAGGAGGTTCAAAATGGACTCCAGGATACTCTGCAACTTCTACAGGTGCACCATAGAGAGTATCCTGACCTTCTACAGGTGCACCATAGAGAGTATCCTGACTGGCTGCATCACGGCCTGGTACAGCAGCTGCACCGTAAGGCTTTACAGAGGGTCGTGAAAACTGCACAGAACATCACCAGGACGGAGCTGCCATCCATGGAGGACCTTTACTCCCAGCGGCTCAGGAAGAAATCCCTCCGGATTATAAAAGACCCCCATCACCACAAACTGTTAAGTCTGCTGCCGTCTGGCAGGCGTTACCGCAGCATCCGGACTAACACCACCAGATTCAGGGACAGTTTCATCCCACAGGCAATAAGACTGTTAAACACCTCAACTGCTGAAACAACATCTGTCCTTCACTGCAAACATAGCTGCTACAACGCTGCTGCAGATACACGCTTTACAACATCAGGAACATACGTCCCCATCTGACCCAGAAAGCGACGCAGGTTCTGGTCCAGGCTCTCGTCATCTCACGCCTAGACTACTGCAACTCCCTCCTGGCTGGTCTACCTGCATGTGCCATCCGACTAAAAACTCATCTCTTTCGACTCCACTTCGAGTGATAGAATTACTAACAAAGAACTGCTAACAAAGCACTTATATACTAATAAAGGACTGGCTTATCTAAAGCCAAGGCAAGGCAAGGCAAGGCAAGTTTATTTATATAGCACTTTTCAACACAAGGCAATTCAAAGTGCTTTACAAAAAATGAAAGAGATTAAGAAAATGGCCAGTTGAATAGCACTTGAAATGTTTGGCTCTATGAAACCTGATGTACTTATATGATTCTGTTTTCTTCAAGTTTGTATCTTCTTGGTCGAATGCACTTATTGTAAGTCGCTTTGGATAAAAGCGTCAGCTAAATGTAATGGAGTGTAACATCTGTTAAACACTTGAACTGTTGAAACAACATCCATAACATTCATCTGCTACTTAGTAATTATTTATCTATTTCTCTAATATATCATTCCAATAACTTGCATATAGACTCTTATTTCACTTTTTCAAACTATTTTTCTTTTTGTATTTACTATTTACTTGCACTATGTTTTTCTGTGTTTTGTGTTTTTTTCTATGGACGAGAGCTCTAGTTAGATTCAGGGTCCATAATGTTTAGTCTCACTGATGAAGTATGTTGATTATTACACTCCGAACTAGTTAAAACCTCGAGCTACAGAAAGAGTTCTTCAGAATTGGTTTGGCAACCGCTGTGTCAACTCGTGACATGTCTTGTGTATTCTCCGGCCGAAGCTCCAAATAAACCGTCAATGTTTGCCATCAAAGCTCCAGCTCTCCTCGTGTCTCTCTGAGTCCTGTTTCCAATTGCTTCAGAAGTTTCCCCCACAAGTATTATGACATACTTATCTCATTAGTCATTTTAAAAGGCTTTATCATTTGTGATCTTAAAAAGCATTATTGAAATAAATGAATGTTTTTAACCATCATTTTTAAATCTATACTTATATACATTATAGAAAGGGGTCATAGAAAGGTACCCAATACAACAACCGTTATTATTATTGCTTATTTTAATTATGTCGAGAGGTTTCCTGCCTATTCAAGGGGACTGTTCATATTTACATTTCCTCACCACAGGCCTCCATATGCAGGTTCTGTCCTTTTGTGTGTTTGAAAGCTATAGAAGGTTTATTGGTGTGTGTGTGTGTGTGTGTGTGTGTGTGTGTGTGTGTGTGTGTGTGTGTGTGTGTGTGTGTGTGTGTGTGTGTGTGTGTGTGTGTGTGTGTGTGTGTGTGTGTGTGTGTGTGTGTGTGTGTGTGTGTGTGTGTGTGTGTGTGTGTGTGTGTTGCCACAGGAGACAAAGACTGCAATCCTTTGTGTCTGCATCCAACCTGCCTGTTTTACACTCGATGGAGGATGTGGTTTTCTAGGCGGTATGTTGCGTGCAAAGAAGCTGTGCTCTACTTCCTCCATGGACTTCTCTAAGTACAGTTTGACTCCACAGCAGTCTTCATATATCGACTTGTTTTTGCAGTTATCACTAGTGTTGTTGAAGGCATTGTTTAATGTATTCAACCCACTTTCCCCTTTTGCTTTTTATAGACACAATCTTAAAACATGCTATATTGAATGTTCGAGTAGTAAATGTGTGCAGAAGTATTAGAGCTCACATTTATATTTGTGAGTCTTTCAATTGAGTTTATAAAACATCCCAATGATTGTATAAGACATATAACTGGCCAGGTTTCAGTCAAAGGTTAAAGAAGAAACTCGTTAAACATTTGCAAAAATTATTTGTTTACCCTCATAAAATATAAAATGTTCCATTAATAATTATGTGAGTCAGCACTGCGGTGAAATACATGTTTTTTTGTTTCCTGGTCTGACTCACCCTGCGCTTGCTGTTATTTCCCCAAATATTTCTTGCCAAACATTTTTGGAGGTTTTTCACATACTAAAGAGATGCGAAAGAGATCCACCAGACAATTAGCTTTCCACAATCAAATCAGTACACAACATCAAGTTACACTAAACCCAGCCTAGCTTCATTGAGAAAACATGACAGCAGTGTTTGGTTTTTATTAAGAACAGCGACAGAGTTAACAAATAAAGCTAGTGAGACATCTGCTTACAAAGCAACTAGAATATAAAGGCAAACCAAAATGATATTAACCAGAATCATATTACTTGAGTTGTATCACTATTGGAGAGGTCTAAAGTATTACGTTTGAAAAGTTACATTAGTTCAAATTGCATGAGCACAATGGTAGTAGGCCTCAGCATATGCTACAGTTGTGAGCGTGTTGAGGTTGAAAATGTTCTCCCACCGAAGTATGAGTAGTACCCTATATCTTCATTACAATTTGTGTATTATCGACACAAGATCGATATATATATATATTTTAAATATAACGGTTACCGTCTGAACTGAGCCAGGCTAGCTGTTTCCCCTTGTTTCTTGTGCTAAGCTAACCAGCTGCTAGCTGTAGCTTAATATTGAACAGACATTGCCATTCATATTTTCATCACTCCACAAGACAATGACTATTCCTAATGGAATATATTTTACATGCTGATGTATCTTAGCCTGAGCTAGCTGTTCCTCCTTGTGTCTGATGTTTGTGCTAAACTAAACTGGTGTTAGCTTCATATTTAACAGGATTAGCTTTCTCATCATTCAACACTGTGACTATTCCTGTGAAGTGCAGATGTTTACTTGTAATGGATTATTTATCAGAAAAAACAATATCTGTTTATTTAGAAGAAGTTTCATGTGAGAAGTATAATGTTTGCACAAAACAGGACCCAACAGTGCGGTTGCAATTCTAGAAACTAGAGTCTGGTGTGTGTGCCCAACACAGTCTCATGGAAATTAATATATTGATTTGTGTTCACCAACACGATTTCGCCATTTTTATCGTGTCACACAGAACGATTTTAAAAGCAATGTAAATAATAACAAATTAGAAGGAAAAAAAGATGACAAAAAAATACAGATTTCAGTATTCTGAGGCCCCATTTATTTTCCTCACGGACGGCAAAAACACTCCGACATTATACAATTTAAAATAAAATGGTTAGGCTTAGGGTAAAATATTGAGTAAGAACATTTTTTTTTAGGAACCACACAGCTTCTGGTCTTCCAAGACCCGACCGGACAAAAAGACGTGGTAAAGGCACGAAACATACTACCAATAGCAATACATTGCTTTTAAAATCGTTCTGTGTGACACGGAAAAAATGCGAAAATGGTGTTGGTGAACACGAATCAATAGATTAAATAAATTTCGTGACTATAACACGAAATGCCTTGAGACTGGGTGTGCCAGGGTTACTTCAGGTAGGTGGTAACCACAATTGTGTGCATACACCAGAGCTGTGATGGTTGGGGGGGTAACACCCTGCATGCATGATCTACAGTGTGTATCAAGAATAACAGGCTGTACAATAAAGTAATAATGGTACAATAAAGCAGCAGATCCTTGTTGGCTCATGGTGACATCAGGATGTTGGCTCTGTGGGTTGTGCAGCTCGGCTGAGGTTCATGCATGATACAGTTTGATTCTGTTTATTCTGTACACAATGATTATGCTCCATATACTGCATCAGTTCTCTATGTGATCTATTCTGAAATTAATATTTAACTGTCTTATATGTCTTTATCCCGTGGAAGAGGATTAGAGCCACATATGAACAAAGTATTTAAACTCAGGGTTAGTAATCCAATACATTTCTTAAAATACATTTCTAAAACAACCTTTGATTTTAATGTCAGATTTCTGGAAAAAAAAAAAGCCGAATGAGCCAAACTTAAGCCGCTCATAAATGTCTCCAACTCCAGCCGTGTTGCACAGTGTCTAAATAAATAACCCATATCCTACGACTCAGATTTCTAACTTTATTCTCAGAAATCTAACTTATACACATTTTTCCTCATCCTCTTCGGTGTTATTCTGGGGGTCAGTGTGGTGGACAATACTTCTTATCTGTGTCAACGCCCCTGGCGGCTTCCTTCTTAGCATTCAGATGCCTTTTAGAGCGCGAGCTGTGCAGCCTTATCTGACTGTCCACACCCAGGAGCACTATGATGTGCTTGTTTCTAACAGAAAATGAAGATGAAGCTCCATAAATCAGAGGCAAGCGGAGATCTGAGATCTACAGGAACACAAACTGGCCACACTTTTTTGAAGCAACATTTTTCATGTATTCAATGGATTTTGAGTTTCGGGGGAGGCGCTGTGCTTTGGACTACGCCCAATGTAAAAACAACCATTATTAGTTGACATTGATGAAAGGTAATTGCTATCTCCTCCCACAGCATTCACAATCACCAAGGTGCAGCTCACTGATTTTGACCTTTCCCTCATTCAAACTGAACCTTCATACGAGGGGCTGGGAGTGGGTCTCCTAGTTATGTCTTTTATGACAACCCAAGGTCAGAGACATTTCCAACACTTTTGGTCATGGGTTATTGAGCACTCCCAGTCCCCACCCCCTCCTAAAGTCCTGCTCAGTGTCATGTGTTGACCCTCCGTGTCAAAACCAGTTCTCTTGTCCAAACTGTGGACACTTCCTGTAACAAGTGGCAGGATGACAACGAGGGTGGACAAACCTGCTGGAGACACATTTCTGTCCCACACTAGTGCAAAGGGAGGAGTTTGGGGGCTGATAACAATTTTTATATGTATTATACATACGTATAATTATTAATAACATATTGAGGCTTGCCAACAACATTATATTTGATCCCAACCTGTTGGCTCTGTAGGTGAACTGCAGGGGGTCCAGGAGGGGGTCTGTGATTGTTTTGATGTGGGACAAGACAAGGTGCTCAAAAGACTTCATGACCACAGAGGTCAGGGCGACGGGTCTGTAGTCATCAAGTTCTTTAATCCTTTTTTTCTCAGGGATGGGGATGACGGTGGAGGTTTTGAAGCATGCTGGTTCACTGATCAGCTGATCAGCACAGTTCTTCAGGGTGAGATGTTGTCCGGGCCAGCAGCTTTTTCGCAACTTGAGTTTCTTAGACTCCGTCCACAGGGAGACGAAACGGGTTGTATCCAATCCAGAAGACGATGTAAAGTCACCAAGCCTAACAGAGAAGGATCTCTGGGACAAATAGGACCTGACCCACTCTAAGGCAGTGCCCCTGATACCCACACAGTGCTCTAGACGAGAGATAAGAATGGTATAATGGCAATTTCAATGTTCCAATGTCCTATATCCTTTTGCCATTACTTCACAGGAGGGTTGGAGAGTGATCCAGACGCAGACACAAACAGATGCATTTCTGGTCCTTTGCTGCAGTTTATAATTATGTTTTATTTAGCGTTTACATACCAAGGTTTAATTACAGTTAATAGTTGTGGTTAGCATCTGCCGGGCTGGTGAAATCGGTATGCTCTTTCCTCCTGTGTCCCCGTCCTTTCCTGTCACCTATGACCCCTTTTATACACCCGGTGCCGCTAAACCCTGCCACCAAGTGTTCAAAATAGTATTGCACTATACATATAAATAAAGAAAACAACACCCATAAAATGGCTCCAAATGGAGTGGTCAATCGTATCGAAGGCAGCTGTGAGGTCTAAGAGCATAAGAATAGCAGACTCAGTACTGTGAAGCGCTTTAAAACCGGACTGAAAAATATCAAAGATATTGTGTGCATGTATAAAAGACTGCAGCTGTAAGAGTACGGTTTGTAGTGTCCCGTCAATTATGTAAAGTTTTGTCACGTTTGTGTTCGTCATGTTCATGTTAGTTTAGTTTTTGTTCCACTTCCTGTTTTATTTTGTACTCACCTTGTCTCATTCCAGGTCCCTTTACTTCCTGCTTTGGTTCTTTTTCCCGCCATCGTCAGTGTCTGCCCCGCCCCTGATTGTTTCCACCTGTGCCCACTTACCTCATGTATATATTGTCCTGTCTCCCTTTGTTAGTTGTCGGTTCGTCTTGTTCATTGGCCCAAGAAGCCAGATCTAAGCCATTGCTTAAAGAGATTCAGTGTTTTGCCTTTTTCCCTCTATGAGAGCGCTTTATTTTTGTCATTTTGTTATTTCCTCTAAAAGAGTGATTTTGTTTTTTGCAAGTAAAGATTATTTTTCTTCAAACCTTTTTTTGTCTCTGGGTTGTGCATTTGAGTCCTCCAAGCTATTGAGTCAAGGTTCCTAACACGGTTTTCTCCAATATTTTTGAAATAAAAGGAAGCTTCGAGATGGGTCTGCAATTAGAGAAAACAGAAGTGTGTTTTTTATCAGGGGTGCCACAACCGCTTGTTTAAAATAAACTGGCACAGAACCGGACTCTAGGCTGATATTTATAATTGTATGGACATTAGATCCAATAGTGTCCCATATCTCTTTAAAAAGTCGAGGAGGGACTGGGTCTGTGGGACAAGATGAGGGTTTTAATTTAGCAACAATGTCACTAAGAGATGACAACGACACAGGTCCAAACTGCTGGAAGACAGCAGTGCATGTGATGTCAATGGAGGGGTCAAAAGAGGGTGGAGATCTTGTCTATTGTTACAGCCGCTGCTACCTTGTGCCCTTAACTCTGGTTGTGTGTAGATGTAAATGCAGTTCCTCTGCTATCATTGGCCGTCCCGACCTCTCAACATCCGCGGAGATTGGACAGACGTCACCCAATCCCTGCTCGCTTCTGCCACGTCATCCGGGGGAGGAGTATAAAGGTTGGGTACGGACACCATTCGGGAGGCTCTGTATTGTGTGACAGATGCCTCAACCCTCTCATTGTGACAAAGCCTTCGTTCTGTGATTCTGTTAGCAGTGTGTTTTCTGTGCCTCGTTAGACTGCTTAGCAGTGTGCTGTAGCATTTTGTGAGTATTGCTTAGACCCAGGTGATTAGCGCCTGTAGATCAGCATTCTTGTGTGTATTGCTTAGCCCAGGTGGTTAGCGCCTGTAGATCAGCATTCTTGTGTGGATTGCGTAGATCCAGGTGATTAGCGCCTGTAGATCAGCATTCTTGTGTGTATTGCTTAGACCCAGGTGATTAGCGCCTGTAGATCAGCATTCTTGTGTGTATTGCTTAGACCCAGGTGGTTAGCGCCTGTAGATCAGCATTCTTGTGTGTATTGCTTAGACCCAGGTGGTTAGCGCCTGTAGATCAGCATTCTTGTGTGGATTGCGTAGATCCAGGTGATTAGCGCCTGTAGATCAGCATTCTTGTGTGTATTGCTTAGACCCAGGTGGTTAGCGCCTGTAGATCAGCATTCTTGTGTGGATTGCGTAGATCCAGGTGATTAGCACCTGTAGACCCGCACCAGCTGTGTTCTTCCACAGTCCGTTTTGTTTATTGTTTTGTTTCCACTTTAGAAGTGAGATTTTCTTTCCTTTTGTATAGTGGGGCAACTCTCTTTTGGAGACCCCTTTTGTTGGATAGTGACAGCTTGACCCGTTGTTGGGCCAAGCTGTTTGTGTAGCCTACATCATTTTACTTACTTGCAGTAACAATTAAACCACCGGTAACGTATACCAATTCCAATCTGGTCGTGTCGTGTCCTTTTGGTCCTCCTAGCCCAATTGGGAACGTAACATCTATAAATTAGCAGACATTTATCACACACCTCAGTTGAAGCTTCAATACAAGTGGATAAAGGAGAGTTTAACATAGCATCAATGGTTTTAAAAAGAACACGCGGTTTGTTTAAATTACTTTAAATAATATCAGAAAAATAACTAATCTTTTCAGCTTTTACAATGCTCTGAGACTTTCTCCAACTCTCTTTTAAAATGTCAAGAGTTACATGAAGCGTGTCCTTCTTCCACCTGCGCTCAGCCTGCCGGCACTCACGCCTGGCAGCACGAGTGACGTCATTGAGCCAGGGTTCAGATTTTGCTCTGGGGCGCATGAGTTTCAAGGGAGCAACAATGTCAAGAGCTCCAGTACAGGTAGAGAGAAAGGCTGAGGTTAATTGCTCAGTGTCTAGGAAGTCAGAGGACATATTATCAGACTGGGCTAAGTTTAAAAAGGCAGGGGAGAAACTAGCAGCAGTGGAAGGTTTCATCATACGACGTGACGGACAGGAGCGCATGATTTAAGACTATGACAGGGCAGAATAAAATCAAATAGCAGGCAAGTGATCTGATAAAGCTACATCACACACATTTACATTTGAAATGGGCAGACCATGGGATAAGACTAGGTCTAAAGTGTGCCCATGCTCTTGCATGGGGCCAGAGACATGTTGTATGAAGTTAAAAGCATCTACAACATCAAGAAAATCTTTAGCTAGTGGCTTAGAGATACAACAGACATGCACGTTAAAAATTAAAACGCTGTCATAGTTTGTCACGATACCGGCCAATAGTTCAGAAAACTCCTTTATCCTCTACTGTTCTATATCGTATAGACGGGTCGTCCACACAAGGCCGACACGGAAACGCGGATAACGATAATGATAACGGCTCCCAAGGTGGGTAGATCTGCGGACGAAATGCTCTGGGGGGCCAAACTGCTCCGTGTGTACGCCCTATACGATCATTTCCTGATAACGATGACGCCATAGCCCCGCCTCTCCCCACCTCTGCTGCTCACCCCCGCGTCACCCGCGTCATTGCTGATGTGTTTCGCCAACAACAATGGCGGATCACAGGGTTGCGTTTGTGCTCCAGACGCTACTGACCATGCTACAGATGTTAGTGGAAAATCTGCAGCTCCTCTACCACAACCATCAGCAACAAGTGGACATGGAGAACTACATGAACTACATGTTGCTAAATCCACCGCGGAGAATAAACAGAAGGGCAACCAGGCAACCATGGCAACCATGATCGGGGGGGGGGTCTTATTCGCTGCTTTTGGTGTATTTTGTGGTGGAAGTACAGCGCCACTTACAGGCCCGGCAAATGTACTACAGCGTCTCCAGCGGGCCGAGTGGTCTCGTGTGGACGGACACGTTTCTTGAGCCGATTCCGTGTGGACGGAAGACTTTTTTGATATCAAATTCGGTTCGTTTTCGTCTCTGTGTAGACTGAGTCTGTTGACATCTCTCTTGTTGACAGATAGAGTCCTTGATGTGTCTGGGGAGAAGGGCTCCTCTATGAAGGCCAGTAGTGGGGGGGGGAGCAGGTCCCTGATGTGCTGGGGGGTTTAGAGACGGGAGCTGTAGGTGGATGTATGTGTCTTATTAGGACAGTCCCATTCAGTTCATGGATTGTGGGGTCTTGTAGTCTGTGATCTGTTTGAAGCCCGTCCAGTCAGATGCAGAGTTTTAGCTGATACCTGGAGTTGTAGTTTCTCAGAGTACAGTGGTTTAGCATCTCTCACCGCCTTGCTAAGGGACTGTGCCCACATAGCACCTTTTATCTGAGCGCCAGCATCTTTTAATAAGAAAAAGGCTCTATGTGGACACAAGCCCTAAAGTTTAACCTGTACTTGGAGGTGTTCCAGGCACGTCCAGCTGGGAAGAGACCAAGGGGTAGACCTAGGACCAGGTGGAGGGATTATATCTCTTCGCTGGCCTGGGAGCGCCTTGGGATCCCCCAGTCAGAGCTGGTTGATGTGGCCAGGGAAAAGAAAGTTTGGGGCTCTATACTGGAACTGCTACCCCCGCGACCCGACCACGGATAAGCGGGAGAAGATGGATGGATGGATGGAGCTAACTTCAGGGAAAACTCTGGGTTTCCGCTCCTACGACGCTGGTTCACTTCTTAGTGGGCTAGATCTCCATGGTAACTTATGCTGAATGGCTAGCCTGTTCTGGAGCAGGTTAGGTTGCAGGCTAAGAGATCAACTCAGTGAAAGCACCGCCTGCTGACCAATCAGAGCTCAGTGTGCGGAGTTTAAAGCTATCAAGTCATATTACAGGAGAAAGGAAATACAGTTTAGACTGCCGTTGCAGGAAAGACGGCCGGCAAAAATCATCGACTGTGTGAACGTGAACATTAATAGAATATCACCTCCCATCTTCAGAGCAATCTGACTATTATAACATTAGCGTTAAGAAAGCTTACTTAAATATCTGCCACAACATAAGTAACCGGATCAAAGTAACATTACGTACAGTCCACGGCACTGTGAGTACAGACGTCGATGTGTCCCATTATCATTCATATCACATCATATCACATCATAATGCATCATATATTTCCTTATCTGAGTCAGCTTCTTGAGCCGTATCTGGCCGTGCAACACTCACAGTGTCACATACTGTTTGTAGAAGTATTATTTTAAGCAACACATTAAGTTGACGAAACACTCGAGTCAAATGTAATTAAAGTCAGATCGTGTCTTAGACGGGGCAGTGATATCATAAACCTGTTAATGTACGCATTCAAGAGAGAGAGAATAGTCAGGGGATTTAGGTGATGGGAGACACATCTATATAAAAATATTAAGAGTACATACTTTCATAGGGGGAAAGTAGAAGGTCAATGATAGAAATATAGAATATAAAAAATCAAGAAGATACTGTAAGTGATCTCTACAATAATACAGTTTAGTGTTATGGACCGAGACACAGGACGCAGGACCTAAAAGCAGGACTCGAAGACAGTTGTCCAAAAATAGAATGTTCTTTAATAACAAAACAAAATCGTACTTTCAAAAAATAGAAAGTAGTTAAACAGCCAAAACGAAGTTGTACAGCAACACAAAAACTCACTTGGCAAAAGGTCTAAATCTCAAGGTAAGTATCAGGAATCAAAAAGGCCCAGGTGCTCACGACATGAAACATAACGAACTGTCAAAGGAACAAATAAACACCAGGGCTATATATAGGTGAGGGGGATGGGCACAGATGAAAGCAATCAGGGCAGGGCCAAGCAATCTCACGGGCGGGAAACACACAAAGGCAGGAAATGTGGGATCTGGAATGAGAGGAAAGTTTACTTTCAAAATAAAAACAGGAAGTGACAAAATCAAAACACAAAACTAGAGTAAAAACATAACTAAACCTAACATATCTGTCGAGTCACAACATTTAGTGCCGGATGTACAAAGATATTAATATGAGGATGTGCAAAACAGACAAACGAATTAACCTTTATTAACACATTAAAGAATACTTTAGGTTAAGGTCTTCTTTCAAATAAGAAAGAAGCTTTGGGGGTATCTATCTACAGATAAATATTAAGCCTGACAAAGTACTTAACGTCTAATATATTGCTTTCCTGCAATGTTAACTATGTTGAAGCACTTATTTTAACTGATATTATACACATTAATTATACTCTTATGTATGTAGATAGTATAAGAAATGTGCAGAATATGACAGTTTAATGGTGGAGGTATACACACATATTGATAGATGTCTTGTAATGCACTGTTGAGTTACCTGTGACCCAAGTTTTTCATTCATGTGTGTATGTATATGATATGTCAATAAACCTTTGAAAATCTTGAAATCTTGAAAGGGATGTGCAAAATAGTCATTATATACAGTTTTTAATTAACTATTAGTAGAGAATAACGAGTAATGAATATACTTTAGGGATCCTATTAACATCTAATAATAAAAATAATGAAATGCAATAACATGCTTTAACCACCAGGTGTCCCTTTATATCAGCTGTGCACCGTTATGGTACAGCCTATCTACCAATTGGATCAAATATAAAAGTCAGCCGAATTAGTGTTGATACTGCAAGGAGACGTATTGTGTGAAAAATAAATGTAAGATGTTGTTTAATTGCTGATATATTTATGATCCACGTCACGTTTTCAGTGTTGGCGGCAGTTCCTCATGTTTGTCTAGAAGTCTTCTCATCAGGGCTCTATAAATAGAGAACTACGGCAGATATGTAATAATTAATGCAGCCGAACCGTGTATTACAATGCCGTTATGTAATGACTTTCAAAGAGAAACACTCAAGAACACGCAAGAACACTCGGAATAAAGTATTATTTTTAAAAAATGTTTTCGGATTTCACATCGCATAAACACCATTTACCAACGTGCATTGCGGCTAAACCATCTAATGGAGAGGCGAAGTCACACCCATCTACTTCCGGACCATGGGACCCCGGAAGCGAAACATTTACATTGAATTCAATGGAGAGAGAACACGTATCTTTTGATCCCGTTTGAATTGTGCCACGAACTACACATATGATGTTTGTCAATCTTAAACAATCATTTCCATGTAAAAAAAGTCACATTTTGTCGTAAAACTGCTGAAATATAAGACTATGAAAAATACGCTACTACAAAGACTACAAATCCCAAATCCCATTCTGGGTCGCGTAAGTGATGTCACAGGCATGCTCGGTGATTTATAATAAGACTCGTAATTAAAGCGAAGAAGAAGAAGATCTCATAACTGATTTATTCCCTCCAATAAATTATAGATCGCTAAAAATAAATTCACTTTTACAAGATGCCTGTGTGCTTTGTACCAGGTTGTAGTCATAAAAGTGATCATACCACTTGCTCCTTCTATCGATTCCCGTCTGATGAAAGGACTAGGAGTCGCTGGATCAGACATATCAGGTAATATCATAGGTAATATACATGTTGTGCATGTTCATGTGCATAGTCAAGTTAGCTACCTAGCTAGTAGCGACGAGTAGCGAGCACGTTAGTTAGCATTACTTTACTTAGCCTTGTCATATAAACTATTTATATAACCATGTAATACAGTTATGTAGTAGTTCAGTAAAAGTAATTCTTTATTTATATGTCTTAAATATCCTTTATTTTAGAGGGGCCTGAGACTTAACATGTTCATTGCCCAAAACTGCACTGTAGTTATTGTGCATGTGACAATAAGGCCTTAATATTAGGGCTGCACGATATCAGGAACACATAACACGATAACACTTGCTATATTTGAACAAAAACGTACACATGCAGCATTATTACTTTTCCAACAACATTGGATTTATTGTTTATTAGTTAAATATCATGTGTGTGTGTGTGTGTTTATATGTCCTCTCTACTGGCCAACACAGGGAGCATATGCTGAGTGTAGAAGTTCTCCAGGAGGAGGAGATTTCCATGCCATGCAGGGTCTTTGGGGATGGGGATGATGATCGCCTCCTTCGTGGTCCACACAACAAAATAGCAGAGACTCCGGTCTGTGATGTGCAGCTGCCCTTGGACCTGGTGCCAGTATGGGTGATTCTCCTTGAGAAAATAAGACCCACCCTCCTCACGGAGATCATCTTTACATACTAGAAAACTGTAGGAGCGGCAACTTGTTTTGAAATTGAATTTTTAATATCCGATAATAAAGTTGATCTGTTTTCTTTATTCTTCTCTCTTCCCAGCTCCATCCATCACCATTCTCTGTTCATCCGCGGAGAGAGGGCTTAGACTGACCTGAGACCAGCACACCCAAACACAACAGCTCTTTTAAGAGCCACCTACATTTTCAAAGAGTTGCAATCCTACGTTATTATAATGATTAAACTGTTTCATGTATCACTTAGTTTACTGAACCGTGATGAATGAAAGAAATTAGTGAGGTAGTGGTTTACCGAAGTTACAAAGACATTAATATATGAGTAACAGGTCAGTGTAAACACAAGCTTCTGTCAATTATGGATCATTCAAACTATTTATATACAAATATGTAATAAAGTTCTAAAACATATATTCGGTATATTCCTTGATAGCTTTTGGAGAAGGTTGTTTTTAAGTTTACTAAAATCTATCGTTTCAACTGTTTCACTTTATAAAAAGGGAACAGGTGAGTAAAGCATCATTGAGTTTCTTATTCTGTCAGTAAATTATCCAAATGAATGTTTTTCATTATTTTTGTCAACCCTAAACAAATTGATTGTACCTTTTTAATAATGACCTTACATGGTCGGCAAAGTTAAATTAACTTCAGAAAATCAAATCTGTTCTGAGAAAAAACTAATAAATGTTTAAAGATAGGAACTTGCCATCCCACTGAAAAACAGTCCGTAGAGATTTAAAGGCGTAGTTGTAGTTCAGTCCAACGTTTCATTTGGATTCATTTCTCCAACAGTCAACTATTTTCATAAAGAATATATATATTTTTCAAATTCAACTTTATTGTCAATCTTACTCAGTTTGTGTTTATAGACAGAGAGATCAAAAAGACGTTTAAATAAAATTATACAATTTACAGATATATATACAAACATATATATATATCCTATATGCACCATCATGTATAATGATGGTGTATGATGTAGAAGGAAGTGTGGTAGATAACAAGTAAATATACATACAGATCCATGTTACAGCAAAAGATGGAATAACTAAGAAGCACACAGTATAATAATAATTACATGCAACAATTAAATAACTGCTCAGCATCTCCACCACAATCCCAATCTGCTGTGTCCTGTTTTCCTCCCCTCTGCATAACACCCCATCACACATATGGGCTCAGATGGCCGCTCTGCATCGCGCCATCGTCTCCCATGCAGATCTGTAAAAATAAAGTAAGTACCATTTGTTAGCATGCTATAATAGATTGAATGAGCAATACAAGGATGGTCAGGATCTGGGGGTGGGAGGGTTTATTTTTCCATATATTTGTCTGATTGTTGTTATTGTTTGATTTGTCTGTATTACCTATGAGGTTGTTGTGTTTAATATTCATGAGAATATTTGTCATTGTTCAAATGATAATAAACATTTGCATAAAGCATATTTGTCCACTCATATGTTGATAAGAGTATTAAAAACGTGACAAATATTCCTCTAAGGTACATTTAGAACAGATACAAAATGTGCGATTAATTTCCGATTAATCGAGATTAACTATGGACAATCATGCGATTAATCGCGATTAAATATTTTTAATCGACTGACAGCCCTAATTTTTTTAAATGTGTATGAATAAATGTTGAAAAACATTTGATCAACAAAAAAAAAGGATTTGATCAGGATCTAGACTCAGTGTGTAGTTTATTAATTAATCAATGCTCTCTACATTAGGAACACACATACCAGTGTACCAGAGGGAGTCACACACAGCTGTGCCTAGATAACCAAACAAATTGAGAAGATAACCAAAATCCTTGAATCTACACACAGCAAATAAAGTCAAATGACACAACGAGAAAAAGGAGATCACACATACAGTATAGTCGATATAAAACTGGCCGCTTCAATCTGAAGAGCAACTAAAACAAAACACGGGAGTGTACCTTGTTCTTGTGAACACTAATGTTATCCACAGCATACACAGAGACCACGAAGTTCGTAAGGAGAAAACTAGTTGCTAAAACAAAACACGTTAGTGTACCTTGTTAGCTAATGTTAGCTAGCTGACATTAACGTTACACATTGCACTCATATTACTCACCGAAATCTTGTAAAGCCGGTCCCGCATGCTGGCTCTTACAGAACCGACTAACTCCCCTTTCATATAGGTACAGCTCTCAACGTGCCCAGACTTGTAGTGATTTTCACCTCGTAAAATACTTTTATTCTCATTCTGAAAGAATGTGGTGAAATGTGCTAACATGACGGCCGTCTTTGTGATGGTGACGCGTTTTGTGCGAGACGAGAGACCTGTAGTTCACTGAGCGGTTTCACACGAAAACATGTGTAACTTCACAGTTTTACGACACATTTTTATTTTTTTGACTTGCAAAATGTTCTTTTAAATTGACAAACATCATATGTGTCATTCGTGGCACAATTCAAACGAGATCAAAAGATAACCTTTCTCTCTCCATTGACTTCAATGTATAATTTTCCGCTTCCGGGGTCCCATGGAGGCTTTCGGAAGGGGAGGGACTTCGCCTCTCTATGAGGGCACGAGATACATTTGTGCGTGCACGAGATGGAAGGCTGACAGACAGGGCGGCAATCCAATCCGTTTAGCCGGCCCGGCTAAACGGATTGGTCGTGCTTTTTACAGTATTACGGCTTCCACAGATGACTTTTTTTAATGGATTTTTTGTCAAAGCACTTAAGATATTCATTGCTATCGGGATGTTAAGAGCATTCCATGGAATATAACAAAAAGTGTATCTCGAGCCGGTTTCTGAAACTTACCTAGCCCACCTTTAATGTAGAGGACATTCATACAAACATTTAGTTTTAGGTCAAATAATTATTACACTGCTCTGAAACTCACTACACTAACTCCTAAGATGTTCCCTTACTATAATTAAATACAAATATTGACCTCACAACACTGGTAATGACAAAATTACAAACTTACCATTTCTCTTTCTATAAATAGTGTTTGTGTTGATGGACGCCATTTTGAAATACAATGAAATTATCTTTTTCAAAGCCACACTCCCACATATGTCACATGTCTGAAAAGCCCATGATGTCCTCTGTGGAGTACAATTGGACTTAAAGCTGTGGCATGTATAACCTCAAAGTAATGGACCAAAACCCAATGTGCTCCACAGAGGACACAAATGAATGGCTGGGTCTCAGGAGGATAACCCTGAAAATGAGCATATAGGGCCCCTTTAACTCTTGAAACAAAAATCAGAATGGCATATTTTCAAAAAGCTGAGATATTCCTTTAAGTTCTTTAAAAGCACAAACTCACTAGTCTGCGGCAGGAATCTACCTTAGTGTTGGTCATTGCTTGCAGCTTGATGCTTCCTTGTTAAAGTGGGGGACATTTCTGCTCCAGTGAACTAGCCTCTCTTCTCCCAGCGTAAGCCTCCCACTGTAAGAGTCTAATCCATTTTGTGCTGGTTGTATTGTAGTGAGGATGTGCATCAGTCAGCTGTCAGTGTGTGGCACAATGAGGCCAACATGTCACATCCTATTTGATGATAAGACTCAAACATCCCCCAGTCTGGCACCAGTGTTGTCGCAGTGCTCACAGATAAACAGACTGATGGTGTAGCTTACATAGACGGGAAATAATATTGAGCGAATTATCGAAGAAAAGTGTACATGCAGAAATTAACGAAGAATCCACGTCTGTTGAAGACTCAACAAGGAGCTTTGGGAATCTGTTCCAGGGGATAGAAACCACATAGACAGATGTTTCCTCTTTTAACTGATCCATTCAGCATCTTTAATCGTCTTTTAGAGTGTTAAGGTTACTAAGACGTGCACTCACATCAGACAAATGAGGAAATGTCACATGGTGTGGTTTGTGATGTGTGATCGTCTGATAAGCAGCTGTTGGAGACATCCGTTTCTAAAGAATGACCAACAGTGGGAACTTCTCTGATTGCATTATGGACAAAGTAATACTGAATACTACATGTCATTTTCAAATATATAAAGGTTTGAGTTTTTTTGGCAAAACTGCACTCACCCACAACATGATCAGTAACTCGCCTAATGTTGCCTTGAATTCTTGAAGTCAACTTTTTTTTTTATTGCATGAATGAAGAATTCTCAAATGGCAAAAAAACTTGACAAATTCAAGTTAATGGGTACTCATGTGGTCACAACAAAAACAAATGCATTTTCACTAAAACATTATAATTAGAATCGTAAAAAGGTTAATTAGCAGGCAAGTTGTTGCTGATTCGGTGTCTGTAGCTTTAAATACTAATGAGCTGCTGCTGGCCACGCCCCTCTGAGAATTGATTGGTTTAAAAAACACAATGGGGCTCTAAGAGGAGATTCAGATTTTAAGGTGGGCGGGTGTTACCTTGGTTGGTTTGGCTAATAGTTGCACAACCCAAATATAAATGGTGACATCAAAAGTGGCCAAAATGTGATCAGCTCATTTTCTGACAGGTTTTTATATAAATGGATCAGGACCAAAAGAGAGAGGATCTTTTTTCCTGAAATGTTCTGAATCTTTTCACAAAGAGGGGACACATATTTATGAATGAAGGAGGTGGACTGGGACCTCTCCAAGTAGCAGTCCACACTCCATATTTAGGTCTGTTCGGGGACTTGAACCGGCGCCCCTACGACTCACAGTCCAAGCCCCTACTGACTGAGCCACTGCCGGACATATTGTATTATTTAGACATGTGTTAGCAACCACAGTTTTAAAGACAGGTAAGAGCTTCAGGCGTTCACTTTGGGGTGGTTATCATATTTATTGTGACACAACTTGAACATCTTGTCAGCTTGTATTAGACCCTTTTTTGGTCTGATTTTTAAAAAAAAAACATTAACTTGGAGATAAGTTAGCCCAAAAGTGCTAAATGCTATCTCATTTCCAAGTTACTCTGTATAGCTGTAATATGGATGTAAGCAGGATGAGAATGAGAGAGCTGTTGAGTTGTGTACTTTAGTATAACTTCCCCTCACTATTAAATACACTTCTACATAAACACTACTAGCATGGACACGTAGGGTGAGTATGTTTTTTCAGACCTGCTTTAAGTAAATATGTACCTGTTTGTACAGTAGTGAGCATACAGATTAAAGTTTGTAAAAGGATGTTTATATAGTTTTACTTTTGCTCCCATTTACTTCAATTCCTGGTAACTTTTCTCTGTTTTGGATTCTTGGTTTGCCATGGAGGAATGTGAGGAAATTAAAGCTTATCTCAAGCATTCAAAGTTACATGGGGTGGGTTCAGGGACGTGCACAGACATTTGGAGGGGCTATTGCTCTAAACTGAAAAAGGGCCTCCCCTCCCGAAAAAAACCATAAGACCTTTTGAAAATTCTAACTTGTTGTTAATGTAAAAGGTTAATGAAATAAAAACACAACACTCATTGCAAGTGACACTCAGTTGACTTGTATGTCCAACTGCTAAATTCATTATTCAGCCTCTCAAATGTGCTCTGAACTGGAGGCTTGGGGTTAGCCCCCAACAGAACATGAACTTCACTCAGCACAGATACAGGCTTTGCATTTATCACTGATTTTTTTTAATTAGTGTACTCCAATGTATGTAGTTGCTTGACATAATCACAGTGCTTCACCTGAAGCTGCCCTGCTGGCACCTTTTATCCAGCTCTGCAAAGTTTCAGTCCTTTTAGCTGCCTCCTTCAGATATCTCTCTCTCTGCTTCAGTCTCCTCTTGAAGGCATTCTTAAGCACAGAAATGTAACATTAGGCTATGCATAAAATAACCAAACGATTATTACATTAACTAATTTGAACAGTAATTCACATCATCATCTCATAACAAAATAAGCTAAGGAGACTACTTGCATTCAGTGACTTGATTTTTTAAATGAAAACCAGGGATATCTTTTGTTTTGTGGTCCATATCTCATAAAAAATATCTAATGTTAGTAACTATTAAAGAAATAATGGGGACAATTCTGTTCTGATGTAGTTTGACCATTGTAACTGCTGTGCAGACATACTGATAAAATAGGGCTACTAATTACCTTAAATAAACTCACTTAATTCTCACTTAATTTCATTAATGAAACCAGTTCAATACGCATTATTCTTATTCTTATCATTCTTTATGAGCGCAGTAAGGGTAAGGTATCTAATTACTTATTTATCTAGTATTCCATCACTTAACAACAGAGATGGTCAAACTGAAGTAGAGACATTGCAGAAATCCTACAATGAAGCGAGACAGTGAAGTGTTCTCCGTGAGAGGGCGATCAAGAAAAGAGAGCGAGCGCTGCGGGAGTTTACAGATGAAACGACACAGAAAGACAGAAGCACAACAACAAGTATATTTAGGTGTTTTTTTTGTAAATAACCGACGGTGTCAAGAGGAAGATAAGTCCCCTGGTTGGCCCCCTATATTCTAACTGCCATGAGAAAACTCAAAATCAATTTTCCAAAATCCGACACTAGAGGTGACTTCCGGTGTGTTTCCCGCAGCGAGACGCTACAATACTAATTGTGGGGTTAGGCCTATCATGTTTATTCGGCCACAACAGAAAAGAAAAAAAACCTCTCACTCTCTCCAGAGGGGCAGGTCAGACAAACATGCCAAACGGGCCGTTAGGCTAGTGACAATGGCCCCAACATTTTGAGATACCCCTCTCGGAGTTAGGACAAAACACAACTTACTTTTTCCTCATCTCTACGGCCTCCCATACATGAAATGGATTGTTGTATACAAATATTTTACTGCAAAAGTTGTGAAATTGATATATAAAGTTAGACACCCCACACTAAAAATAAAGGTTGGCCGTCTGGGGGTTGAGGCGTAACAACTCATGTAGATTCACAATGGAAGGTCTGATAGGTTTAAAACTTGGCATACCTGAGGTCAGGACATCCCTCTGCATTATAGACAAGACTGAATGTCAATATCTTAATGTAAATTGGAGATACAGTCATTTGAACACATACCTACAATAAGCGGAAATGTATCTATGTAGAATGATCTCTTTACTTTGTAGTGACCCTGACATGGATTGCCATAGCAACACACACAAGGGCTTGTGTTCTACTGAATCCAGCAATACCAATTGTGTAAAGGTAGCTTACATACTCATCGAGTTATGTCACTAAACGTTTATGGTGTCTTTATACACTGTTATGCCCAACTGCAGCCAAAATGTGCCAGGGACTAGAAGGTGAGACACAGAGACAAGGAAACAGGTTTTTGGATTAACAAACTTTAGTATTCAAATTAGATGTTCTTATCTAAACTTAAGTAAACCTAAGCTAGTGGGAGCCGGGGGATACATGCATATAAACACATCTCTCTATCACTCATCCACATTGTCATCAAAAACAACATGGCTCACATTTGGACAGTCAGAGCAAGAGCAAAACTCTGTGCAGGTCAAGCCTACTGAAAGACATTGGCATTTGCTGCTATCATTGCACTTTCCGTCCTTACAGTATAGGTGTGTGATGTCTCTGACTTCTTTAGGTGCAGGTTCTTTGACGAACATCACTGGTTCAATAGACCCATCTTCTCTGAGCCTCCACCCTCTACCAACTGGGTTCCAGAGATGAGGCTTGGCCACATGGCTGTGACACCACTCTGCGGTCTGGTACATGGCTCTTAATACATGTTGCTGGAAGGCATCTTCTGTTGGGGGTAGGTTTGCAGCTGATGAATCTGTTGTAGATGCTAGTGTGTACCTCAGCTCATCCAAGGTGGTGCAAGGACGGCCATCCTCCCTTTTCTTTTGGCCATACAGAAGGAGGGCATACTTTCTTGCCACAGGAATAGCCTCCTCCAGACTTCCAGAAAGTCCAAAACTGGCCATCTCATTTAAGTCACTCAGATGGGTCTTAAGTCTTGTAAACACAGTAGCCTTCCCAATTCTGTACAAGCTGCTTGTGGTATCACAACCTGTGAGGGCGTGGCATGCAGGTAGACATGCACAACATGCTGCATCAAGCTTCTTTGCGATGGGACAGATTGGGACAAACCTCTCCCTTGGGCCATATCCAGAGTGCATGAACACTGTTGAGGATCCAAACATTCCTTTGCTGGAATAATACACAAGCAAAACCAGTACGTCGGTATCATCACATCTGATGACGACCCGAGAATGAGACTCTGCTAGATGTATTGCATGTAATACCAATCTGGTGTCAGCCTCCTCCTGGTCACTATACAGATCTGTCAAGTTGTCAACACCTGACTTGCTGACCACTTTGACCTCCTCACCATTTTCAAAGCCACCTGCCAAAATGACTGTTCTCTGAGGAGATTCTCTTGGGCCCTGTATTGGCTATGTAGTTGCTTACAAAGCTGAATGAAGCAGCCTTGTTACCACTGACCTTGAGGTATTTCCTGTAGTTAGGAACTTTGGCTTTGCCTGTGATGACATGTGTAGATCTGCTTGCTTGGATGGTGCCTCTTCTTTGCCTTTCCAGGTCTTTGATTGAGTGTGGATGATCATACCTATCAAACACTAGAGCAACACAGTTGTTGTTTTCCTTTTCCATTAGTGTTGTGATCTTCTTCCAGACACACTCACCCAGGTCATTGAATGTCTGAAAGCCTGAGTCAGGGAGACTCTGTAGAAGAGCCATGTCATCGATGATGTATGCAGATGGTTCAGCAACATTAGGCAACTGCTGTGTCTCTTCAACTACTGACTCCAATTTTTTAGCAAGGTCGGCTTTTGTTGTCTTTCTCATGCTTCCATCATCATAAAACAAAGAGGGGGGGACAGCAGCAAGTTCATGAGACATCACAGTCTCCATGGATACCTCTCTTTGCTTGGATACAGCAAGTAATCTTCGAAAGAGCACATCTGAGTTCATGTGAACCTTTCTAGTACTGACTCCACCTGATGTTTTCATGTCTTTGAAGGTTGCACACTGTTTTCTTTTCTCAGAATCCCAGAAGCTCTTAGTTTTTTTGGATTTTGCCAGGCGTTGTTCAATAAAGATGGCATTCGGCTCAGCACCATCTTGGAGGAAACTTGACAGCTCTTTTGCAACTTTCTCAGATGCAACCTGACCACTTGCAATATTGATCAGTTCCTCAGGGATACTACCAAGGTCAAAGGGGTTCTGCTTCTGCTCCACAGCTTCCATTGTCTTTTGTATGTCTCCCTCATCTCTGTCCATTCTAGAGGCTCCATGTTCTTTGTGTGCTTTTGGGCCCTTTGCATCAGTGTCACAAAGGTCTTTCATGGCATCCACGTATGGTGTGGTCACATGCCTTGTCATCAACCATCTTGTGAGAGCTGCCTTTCGCAATGTGAAGCCAACAACTCCACCCTGACTCTTGCCTTCTCGGTTAATGGTTTTCTCCAGTGCCTGATCAGTCGCCACACAGTTGAAGCTGTGATCCTCTGACCGGCGGACAGCAAATCCGCCTTCTTGCATGAATGTGTATGCTTCTGGTTGTTCATGTTCAAGAGCTTTCATTTCTGCAACGTAGACCGGCATGTACTTGGCATAATTGGTTCTTCCAGCAGCTCTGAACCAAGGGATGACTTCACACATGCTATTCAGGTGAAGTTGAAAGTCTGCTTCACGTTCTGAACGAAGGATCCTTAGCAACAGATCAGCACCCTTGAGGAACATTAACCAATATCCAAAAGTTGCTGATTGTTTAGCCCCTTCAACTATGAAAGTCTGGATAATGTTCTGGATCCCAGTAAGTTCCGTCTCCACCTCACCGATAAGCTGTTGAGCAGTGGCCTTGTCATTACCATGAAATGCATGCTGTACATCTCGTAGGAGTTGCTCTTGTGCTCCAGTTATTGCACATTTGCCTTTCTTTTCAAGCCATGATTGCATGGCTTTCCAGAAGAGCCTGAACAGAGCCTCAGAGGCTAGCTTTATGCTCCTTATTCCTCTTGCCAGCTGCTTCCCCTGAAGCAACTGTCGGGCTGTGCCCTCTGCATACACGTCTGACTCAGTGAGTATGTCAAACAGTCTGCCATCACCATAGAGCTTTCCAATGCTTGCAAGGTAAGCCATTGTGATATGCATACCTCCTAGTCTCATTGTGATCTTCCCTTTTAAGAGCTCTGGTTTGTTCCACAATATCTGTTGCGCTTTGCTATAAATTGCAAGGTCTGCAGTCACAAGCACATGGTGTTGTCCCAGTTCTTCAGCTAGCTGTACAAGCTGTATCATAGCTGTATAGATGGTGAACAAATCTGAGGGCGATTCTCTTATGAAGGGCATGTATAGTACACTGGCTACTGGACAAGGTGTGTCTGATGTGAAGGCATTGAATGCAGACCACGCAGGAATATGCTGTTGATTCTCGCTCTGGTTTCGGGCCAGCTTCCATACCAGGTCTCTGCCTTCTGCTGCTTTGGAGACTGCTGTGTTTATGTGTAGTATCTCAGGTTTGGGAAGTTCGGGCGGTTCTGGTCGCTTTGGAGGTTTGATATATCTGTATCCAGAAATAATAAGATAAGCTTGTTATCATATGCATTAAATATCAACTCAGAACACTAAACCTCACCAAGTATTCATATTGAACACCCCCACCAATTAATTTGTACTGTGACTATACACATGAAAACGGAATGAATACAAATTCAAATAATCCAAACATATCTGTGAAGTTTCACTCCATTCAAGTCAGCTGTGTTCAAGGTTGAGAGAGACCTCTCTGGGACTCGTGCTAGACATTCATATGCAGTGGAGACATGGCCTCTTCGGTACACAACAGATGCCATAGCATGAGTTGTTTGCTTCCCGTCCAGAGCAGGGTTTCCGTTAGCCGGTAATTACCGGTTTTTAGCTGGTAAAATTTATTAAAAACCGGTAAATTCAAAACCTGCCGGTCAAAATGTCTGGTAATAATTAGGGAGGCTCCGATAGATCGGCCGCCGGTCATTATCGGCCGATATTCACTCTTAATAGTTTGATCGGTGCTCTCTATAAAGGCCGATCAGGAGAGCTGGATCTGATCGATATGGACATAAACGTGAGTGAAGTGTAACCGGACACGCGAGAGAGATCAGATCAGCTGCTGAGTCTGACCGAGACACGCAGCTCTGCATGATCACCTGAAGCCCCGCCCTCTGTTTAGCGTGCTGCAGGAGCTGCATGAGAAACTGACGGGCTGTCAGAGAGAGAGGGAGGGAGAGGGGAAAAGAGGATCCGTTTCTCCCGTGTTATTATTCAAAGTTAATGTAAACTTTTGAATAATGTACGTTATCTACTACAAGTAGTTTGTTTGAATGTAATAATTATGTTGTTTGTGGAATAATTTATTGAAAAATGAATCTGAATTTTTCGATCTGTTACGATTATAGACTGAAGCAATATAAAAATGAGCCCCGTGAACTGAGTTTTAAACTGAAGCATATCTGCTCATAGTCCGGTAATTACCTGCTAACGGAAACTCTGCTACACAACTCTTATTATTATTATTGAAATATGACCGGTAATTTTCAAATGTGTCCGGTAAAATAAATTCTGCCCGGACATTTGACCGGCGAGAAAAAATCCTGGCGGAAACCCTGGTCCAGAGTATCCTCATTCTGATCAAAGTTATCGATGGCTGCATCAACAATTCCATGTTCAGTGACTCCAGTGAGGCCAGTTGGGATGTAGACACCACTCTCTGTCCTTGATATCTGGTCTGCTGCCACAGATGTGAGGAACTGTCGAACCTCTGTATAGGAAACACAGTGCCCCATTGCACTGAGCTCATTGATGAGTGACTTACTGCCAAATTGATGATGAATCAAAATGGCAAGTCCCAGTGTGATTGGCGTATGGATGTGACGGCACTGTGCAATGAGATCATGGCAGATTGCAATGACACGCAGATTGTCCTTCAAAGCTGGTTCCTCATCACAGGTCTCGCAATTTCTGTGAGCATTTGAATCAACACACCAGTTCACAAAGTCATAAACATTGCTTGGTACATAGTTGCTGCAATGTAGACGTGATAGTCGATCACTGACATATGATTTATGGTCATGGTCAACCTGCTCCATGCTCTTTCTCAATATGTCTGCAGCTCTATGTAGTATTTGCCTGTCAGAGAGACCTTGACTTTGCTGTTGTGTCTCACAGTCTGCTGTAGAAGCTATTGTCTCTTCTGGCTTGTCTTCGAGTTGTACAGCTCTCATTGCCAATCCCATGGGCACACTTTCAGAGCATACCAAATCAGACTTTCCAGCTCGTTCTACAAATACCAGCCTGTGCTTGTAATGCAGTAAGAGCTTTTCCTTCAGTTTCCAGGAGCTGTATTTAGTGTGTTGGACCGTCTCATCTTCTTCCCCAGACCTCAGTGTCATCAAACCTCCCAGCCAAGGAGTTGAGGGTCGTCACTTTCATTTCTTTTGAGAAAACAGTTTTGTCAATGAGTTCAGTGAGCTTAATAAAAGCTTTGTCATAGATACTGGTCTGCTGTTCTGATTCTTTTTTTCGTCTGGCAGCTGCTATATTTAGTTTAGAGATATAGTGTTTAAGGCAGCTTCTATGATATTTGGCATCATATGCAAAGAGATCCGGATATGAGAGCAGCCGAAGATGAACAACTTCATCAAGCCTTTCTGAGGCTGCATGAAGGACCTTGTCTCGGGTACTCTTACCTGTACCAGTCATAATGGCTGTCAGAGGTTCTGGTCTTGATCTGGCCCTCCCACAAATGAAACAATCTCTTCGTATGTCAAACGATAATGTATCAACCCTACTCAGTCTTCTTGAAGAGACTGATGCAGGTATGCTCTCACTTTCAACATTTGCAACTTGTTGCTCACTGATATTGGTCTTACTGGAGTAGTTTGCTCTACATGATCGATGATATGATACCTTTATTTTAAACGAAAGTATATCATCTGTATATGGAGAGAGAGTTTTATGAACATCATCATCTCTCTGTTGAGCAACATTTCGTATACGTTGGAGGCCTTCTGCTGTGGGATTTTTGACATATGGATCTTGTTTCTTCCCTTTTTCAAAATGTTTACCATAGATGATACAACGATTTGGATCCACTGTTTGTACATCACTCTCCATTCTGGTAAAATTGAAAAAAAAGAAAAAAGATACACTTCAGAATTTGTACAGTATCTATGTTGTACTTAAACTGTTTTTGTTAGGCTCTATTTACAGTATTGTTACCAGTGATACTAATTAAGCCAGGAGAAACAGAGTCTATTGTGAATATAGGCTACTGGCCAGGCTCTGTTACATTAATGAAACATTAAGCTAGGTCACTTTCCAGTTAGCTAATTAGCCATTTTATTTGACAAGGTCCCATCTTTTCACAGTCCAAAAATATTTGCAATGATTTACCTGTCAGTTTGTGAAGAAACCCACGTAGGCAATGAGATGCAGATAAAGCAGGTGGAGTCAAATACTGTAGTATAACTTCTTGATTCTCTACAGAGCTGAATGACTTGCTGTTATGAGGAGCATAAGCTTGAGTTGCTGGGCTGTCGATAAACAATGTGAGCAGAGACACATATTGCCCTCTTGAAGGTCATCCTACGTGAAGAAGACACCAATCATTTTAGCCGGCCCGGCTAAAATGATTGGTCGTGCTTTTTACAGTACTACGGCTTCCACAGATGACATTTTTTATGGATTTTTTGTCAAAGCACTTAAAATATTCATTGCTATCGGGATGTTAAGAGCATTCCATGGAATATAACAACAAGTGTATCTCGAGCCGGTTTCTCAAACGTACCTACCCCACCTTTAAGTAAGGTTTTCAATGCAGGACTACGGTGGCCCTGAAGTGCAAGTCAAAACAGCATTTCAGGAAACACCACAGCATTTCAGAAAACGCCACAGCATTTCACAAAACTCTACAGCATTTCACAAAACACCACAGCATTTCAATTTATACGGAAAGGGTATTCCTAGGGAGAACACTTCTTGTTTGTGATTGGACAGAGCCAGCCAGAGAAGCACTGCTGTGATTGGCTGTTTTTGCTGCCAGTCAAGAAATGATGCTTCGTGATTGGTCAGCACCCGACAGCGCAACATGTCCCGAAACATCAGCCGTTAGCTGTTAGCACACAGAGCTCACAGCTCCTCATATCTGTTCAGAAACTGGACAAAAGTTAAACATGAACAAACCACAAACTGTCTATGTCATGGCGAATACAGTCGCTGCTTTATTTATGTCTGTATGCCGTTGCTGTGAGTTTGGACGGAGCAGCTACAGGTTGGTTTAGCCTGATCGATCCGATCTCCATTCAGAAAACACGCATTTTAAAAGGTTTTTCGCCTGCCGTCTTGTCTGCACACCTGTCACAACATGAATTCATGGTTTTTACTAACCGCTATCAGTATGTTGTTACTTCGGCATCATTTTTGAAACGTGTATTACAATTAAATCACGGTAAAATATGTTCATTTTGTAGTTGGTATCTGCCAAAGTATTTGCATGGATATAAGCCCCGACCCCTCTCCAGCGCGTCTTGTTTGAATGACAGGAGTAAACACAGACAGCCGCAGTGAAACCTGAAACTATAGCGATGCGAATATTCGGGACTTATATCCAGGGGTGCACATAACTTTTTTGCCCTGGTTCTCAAATATGGGCTCAGAACAGTCTCATAATACACACATGCACACAGAAGGATTCAAACTTGTATTTCCGGATCCATACTTGTGTTTTTCAATGCACACACAAATGTATTCCGTTTCATATACATGTAAATAAAATCCAAATACAGAAAAAAGTTTTACATATGTATTTTTGATCCTCACTTATTAGTTTCCCGTTTAAATCCCCTGAACCTGCAAACACAAACAGCTTTCTGTGCACGGATCGCTTTGCATTCGTGTGTGGGTTTTTTGAGACTCCCCTGACGGTCAGCCGATTCGTACTTGTAATTTTTTCTATCTATAGCCAATCAGATGTCTCCTTCATTCTAAGCCAATCACATGAGCGCGCCCCCACGAGGGTAAGATTACTTCATATCAGAGTCCTGCATCGGGTCGGGTACACCCGACGGGTGACCCGCAAAAAAGGTGATTCGCGGGTGGTATTTTTTCAAACGCTTTTTTCCGGGTTCGGTTCTGGGTAAAACAAAGATGATGCGGGTCGGGTCGCGGGTATTGCATAACAAATATATTAAAATAATAATAAATTAGTTTAATGTTTAAAATCCTCAGACCTCTCCCCCGCGGGACCGCGCATAATCATAACCTCTGCAGCGCATCAATCTGCTGCTGTGCGCGCCACATTCGAAATGGCTGAGGTGAAGCTCTCTAGCGGAGAATACAGCATTTTCAATAACACTTCCTCAAGAGCGAAATCCAACGTCTAGAAGGCTTTTGGTGTCATCCTAGATGGAGGAAATAACCAACATCCCACGCTTTCTGAGACAAATATGAAACTGCGTGTGTTAATAATTGCACGTTTTCACTGCTCATAGGCTATGCGGGTTCGGGTCGGGTTGCGGATCTTGTGCCGACGGGTCGGGTCGGGTTGCGGAACTAATTGGCAATATGTGCGGGTAGCGGGGCGGGTTCGGTATTGCACGTCGCGGGTGCGGGGCGGGAGCGGGTCTTGAAAATCAGACCCGTGCAGGACTCTGCTTCATATACGCATTTTGCGCAGTCCGGTCAGCTTGCTAAACAGAGGGCGGAGCATCAGGTGATCATGCAGAGCAGCGTGTCTCCATCAGACTCAGCAGCTGATCTGATCTCTCTCTTTCGTCCGGTTATACTTCACTCGCGTTTATGTCCATATCGATCAGATCCAGCTCTCCTGATCGGCCTTTATAGAGAGCACCGATCAAACTATGAAGAGTGAATATCGGCCGATAATGACCGGCGGGGCTCCCCCCAGTTAACAGGTCACTGTCTAGCACTGACTTCGTAGTGCACTGATCGATTAGGCTAAGCTAACCTGTAGCTGCTCCCTCTACACTCACAACAACTTCATACAGACATAAATAAAGCAGCTGTATTTGCCATACAGGAAACACACATTTAAAACGGTTTTGCCTGCCGTTTTTGTGTACACAAGCATTCATCAATGGTTTGGAAAGTGGCACTGTACCTTGATAATATAAAGGCTTGTATTTGCGTGCATTTCCTGTTCGGAAAGTGGCGCTGTACTGAGAGTGGAGGGTGTCCTGAGATTAGCCGGACTGCGCAAAATGCGTACATGAAGCGCTACGTCATGAACGCAAGAAATCTACCCTCGTGGGGGCGCGCTCATGTGATTGGCTTAGAATTGAAGAGACATCTGATTGGCTATAGATAGAAATAATTACAAGTACGAATCGGCTGACCGTCAGGGGAGTCTCAAAAAACCCACACACGAATGCAAAGCGATCCGTGCACAGAAAGCTGTTTGTGTTTGCAGGTTCAGGGGATTTAAATGGAAAACAAATATGTGAGGATCAAAAATACATATGTAAAACCTTTTTCTGTATTTGGATTTTATTTACATGTATATGAAACGGAACACATTTGTGTGTGCATTGAAAAACACAAGTGTGGATCCGGAAATACAAGTTTGAATCCTTTTGCGGATCATGAAATACAAGTGTGAATCCTTCTGTGCGCATGTGTGTATTATGAGACTGTTCTGAGCCCATACTCAAAGGAGCACCTGGAGATGTTGCTTGGTGCTCATCCTTAAAATGAAATAAACCGTAACTTTTGAGGGGGTCTTGACTTTATTTGCCAGACACACGGCACTGAACACACGTGCAGAGGTGAACACAGAACACACATGCAGAGGTGAACACAAGACAACATTAGCACGACCAGTAATCCTACAAGCTGTCATCACTCCCCTCCTGACTGTTCTCCTCACTGTCTTCCTCTCTGTCAGACATGGTAGCTGATGATGTAGGCCTACTTCTTTCTCTCTGGTTGAGTCTGCGATTAGCTGCTTGCATCCACAAGTCAGCTGGTTTTGGGTAGAAAGTCTCTGTTGTCATCTTAGACAAGTGGATGTAATCAAATAAGTATGTGAACATAACCAATAGCCTACCATAGCCAATAACAAATTAATGTAACTTATTTTATTTGTGTTGTTCATTCAAATCTTATTTTACCTTAACATTTATTTATTTATGCATTTTTTTTGTATCTCTCCAGTTTTAAAGGATATTTTTGGTTACTGTCCTATAGTATACATTGGAATGATTTAAAACCTATTTATCCCAATAATTACAAAGGAGTGCCTTGGAAATATGTGTTTACATAAATTGTGACCAAACCGTTTGAACTTAGACTAAGAGTCCTTTACCTCACTGAGCTGTAGTTAACTTTATCAGCCTCTCAGTCTGATTGGAGAGGACTCTCCCTCCACATTATTGTAGAAACATATTCTTCTTATCTCCGTTAGAGCAGCTAGCACGGCACCAGATTATAATAACAACAGCGCTGGTACCACCCTCCCTCTCTCCCTCGCTCACTCGCATTTTGTCTGTGAGCTGCGGGCGCCAGATAAGCCAACATCCCCCATTTTCATCACTTACAGCGCCCATCGTACAGGGCAAATGAAAGGTGGAACCGGGGTGAAAAGGGTGTTACATTTACTTCATTGTGAATATTGTTACATCAAGGCCGAAAATTAGGATGAGCCCCAACGGTCAAAAATGTTTTTTTCCCTCCCAGAACTGCCAGCGCAGCACCTCCACAGATCTGGCGCCCTAGGCGAACATCTAGCCAGGGCTACGGGCCGGCCCTGAGTTCATATCATGGTTCATATGCAACTCGCAAATATCTTTCTCTCTCTCTTCTCTCTCTCTCATCTCTCATCTTTCCTCTCTCCTCTATTTTTCTTTTCTCTTCTCTCTCTCCCTCTCAATGTTGGTACGCAAATGCGCTTTGTTTCAAATGACCCGGTGCTCTTTTTTTGGCGGAGGTGCGCATGCGCACCTGCGCACCAGTTATGTGCAGCCCTGCTTATATCCATGTAAATGCTATGGTAGACTACAACAAATTGTACTTTAGAGGATTTGAGTAAATCTACTTTACTTTACACCCCTGGCAGAGATGAATCTGGAGGGCTGGGCTGATCTGGTTTATTAAACAGCCATAGTGCCACTGTTTCCTGTTTCCATTGGCTCTGCATGCAGGACATTAAAATGAAGGGAGGCATATTTTTTTCCAGAGCCTTGGCAGACAAACAGCACACTGTTGAGTCATGAAGAAACTCTGCTCAGTGGACTTTGTCCTCCCTATCTGAACACTTAGGAACCTGCACATTAAACCACAATCAGGCAAGTTCACACTGCACTAAAGGGAAGACTTCAAAATGGAAAAGGAACGCTTGAATGATATCAACAGTTGATTTCTTAGAGGGAGTCCTTTTTAAGTGCACACACAAGCATCCTTATTATCATTGCTGCTCCTCTCGACCAATCAGAGCCCTCTCTCCTCCTCAGACAGACCCACCCCCTCTCTTCTCCTCCTCCTGCTTCTTTACTACACATTAAAACATAAAGACACTCACTACCACACTAACCTCCATCCGACAGTCTGCTTATCTCTCCTGTCTGATTCTTTTCGCAAACGGTGAGTTTTTTCACTCGACTTGCACTCGCACCTTGTTTTCCTTGACTTTGATTAATCGCACGCGCTTTAGTCAACGTGCAGAGTGGTGTAGATCGAGTTGATTTGATGTGTTTAGTGCACGATTCAGTTCAAGATTTAAAAAACAAGTTTGGAAGGATTTCTCCAGATGTGTAAAAGTTTCCGTTCATTTCTCTCCTCTGAGTCACAGCAGCTGGAGAAAGCTGCCGGAAACAGAGGAGGCAGAACCAATCCGTTTATCGTGGAAACATTAGTTATGGAGTTATTGCATTGCTTTTATGATGAAATTAATGTATTTGTTATCAACTGTAAGTGAGACAGCGTAACAAGTACTTGTTTGAATGTTATGTAATAGTGAACAAATATAAAATACTACTTTTACAATTATTGTATTCCTTTTTTCTTTTGGAGAAAGTGACATTTTGTGTCATGTTGAAATAGTGATTGTAGTGTATTCATATCCCCACCCACTCAGTACAAATGAAATGTATACGACAACAAATTACTTGATAGATTTACTTTTTTTTGGTAAAAAATGCACTTCTAAAATAATAATAAAAGCAATAATAAATAACAATTAAACCAAAAAAAAGAATAAGATAACTTTAATTATGAGCATCAGAAGCAGAATATGTAATACTTTTAATTAAACACAGTCTTCCCTGCAGTATTGAGATCAGTATTAAGATCAGTATGAAGTCACAGTAGTGTTATTACCATGTTATAGAGAGTGCATCCTCATCATTGATCTGAGGGTGTGTCCATGATGCAGCACTTATCGATCAGCCTCTTACAGGAAGTGCACTCTGTTTCCTCTGCACTGAAACATGAGCCGCTCTTTAAACACACATCTGAACACACTCCAGTTAACACAACTCCTCTGGTGGTGTGTGTGTGTGTGTGGATTACCTGTGTGTGTAAACACCACAGCGTGTACAAAGAGCAGGTGGAGGCTGTAGTTAGTGTGGATCAGAGTGAAGTATGGAGTGTAAACTGTAATAAAGGAGTGAGGCGTGGCGTGTCATCTCAGAGGACGTCAGTACCCATAATCCTGCTGCCAATCTGGCTCTTGTGTAATCGGGGAAACCGGCATAATCCCTCTGTTATCCTGATATGAAGTTTATTTCTTTCAAATTGAACTTCCTTTGACTTCCAATACCAGATACTGAAGCTGGGCCACGGTATGTACTTATTGCCATATCAGCAATAAAAACTCAAGATATGGGAGTAAGGAAACCAGGCCAAGTCTGTGGCGTTGATATCTGCGTCTGATGGACAGATTATGGATCTGATGATGGTTCAAAGTTCCTGCATCAATCAGCTTATGGTTATCTTTACAGACTTGAGTTCAGACCGTTTGGTGGGGTTTGCATTCTCCATTTTTAGAAGTGAAGATATTATCAAAAGCTTTAGTCTTTCTGGCACTTGTGACAATTAATATGACTTTAAATCGAACAGGAACCAAGAACGTCAAAGCAAGTCTTTAGCCTTTTTTGTGAACATCCTGCAATATAACAAGCTTTTTGGCAATGCATTTTGGAGAATACCCAACATGTTATACTGTATAAGAGAATTGAATCCTTCAGGTTATGTGCAAACTCAAAAAGAAAGTGATTTCTACCTGTCACATTCACATGTCTATCGCACTTCACCCAAATGACTAGTGCATGTGAACGTACTAATGTGACAGCTGCAGCCATACACAGGTTTAAGAACTAGTTTGCCTGGTTCAGTCTACACTGAAAGCCAAATGTGGTGATGGCTTCCTGTCAACATAACCCATGTATTTATAACAACCGCAGGTCAGTGTTTTAGCTGCTGCATTCAGTTCAGGAAACACATCTTGATGAAAAAAATTACTTCCTCTCATTTTGTTATTTTTCTTGTTGGCCGCATCTTGGTCAGGGTTTTGCAAGGCAAACATATTAAAATCCCTCCCTGCTCTTTCCATCTTCCTCTAGCCTCCACATTGACTCTCTTCCTTCTTCTTCTCCCTCTCCTCAGAGCCGTCATGGTGTCCCATAAGGAGTTTGCTGCAGCAGGGAAGCAGCCCGGCCTGCAGGTGTGGCGGATCGAGAACCTGGACTTGAAGCCGGTCCCCAAAGCTCTGCACGGCAGCTTCTTCACCGGGGACGCCTACCTGCTGCTCTTCACCACCTCCGCCCCCTCATACAACATACACATGTGGCTGGGTAAGACGGCGATACACACTGTGCACAAAAGTACATGTTAATAAGTTAATCAAAGTATGTATAATGTAATGTAATAGCTGGGCTCTCGAAATGAGGACAGATCAGATAAGGCATCTGATCTCACATCTGAAACATCCTCTGCTGTATGTGGTGGAAAATGTCTTCTCTAAAAGTCATACCACTTTGTGAAATTCTTCCACCCCCCACTCTACGCCCTCTCTGTACTGTCTACTCTCATGGAGGTTTAATTCAGGCGGGACAGAGTAAACTATGACATGCAACTTCAAATCCTTTGTGGAAAGTAACGTTTTCTCATGCTCTCTACTTTTCCTACTATAAACCAATAACAGAGACTTCAATGAAACTGCTGTATAACTCCTGTGTGTCAAAAGAGATCAGTCCCAGCATGTTGGGGCTGTTCCTGTCAGAACAGGGATAGTACTTTCTGTTCTCCACTGCCAGTGCAACCCTTTGGTGGAGGTAGAAATAACATGAGGACATAATGAATCCCTTGTCTGGGATCGATGATAGTCATGTGGGATCATGGAATAGTTGAATCCCTGGTGAGTGCAATCTGACGGTTATAGCCAGGGGCGGACTGGGAGGAAAAAGTGGCCCGGGGATTAATTGACAGACAGGCCCACTTAATGCGCGGCATGTATCGGCCGGCCGGCAACGAAAGTATGTTACTTAACAAAAAACCCTATGCATTTTATGTTATTTTGTCCATTATTCATATAGTAATCACATTACCTGAGCCCTTGAGTTGCCTAGAGCAAATTAGTTACAGCATATATTTATTGATTTTAATGTTAACAGATCATTGATGCAATAAAATTTGGACCCAATTTGCCTGACTTGACACATGGAATACAACATGGGTGTAGGAAGCATCCTCAATGTGGGTGAGACAATTTAACAGGGGGTTTGGGCAGGTGGTGGACCTCACGTCCTCTAGGGGGGTCCGGGGGCATGTTCCCCCGGGAAGATTTTTTTTTAAATGTTGAAGTTAAATGCATCAATTTGCACTTTCAGAGCAAAATTAGGGACTAAATCTATGGATACATCTCTCAACACCCATATGAAACAGAACTGTAAACAGATTTACTTTTTCTTTCAACATTTATTTGAACAGCAAGTGGAGGCAAAAGTGACTGCACCCAAAACAATAAACCTGCTACCTAACTAGCCTAAACTCAGGAACAGAATGTGGGCAACACGTTCTTCTCCACAGCCGCGCGACCTCTGACTCAGACGTCACTTCCCCCTTTTCTATCCTACGGGTGCCAACCCCTCCCCTATGCAAGCCCCTCCCTCTGAACCCAGGGCTCGCTACAATACGGTATACCAGGGATCACCAACTACATTTGTCCAAGGGCCAAAATGTATCCAATAGACACTTTCGCGGGTCAGCGAATGTTATAGCCCAGAACTTTGAAGTTGTTGACCGGGGATGCTAGTGGAGCACGCTCAGGTACTGCGGAGCGCATTAAGCTTAGCAGACTCTACACGCTATCGAAGGATCACTTCTTCTTCAGGGCAGGGAAGGCTAAGCAGTACGCAGGCTACTGTCCCGCAGCTGCTGCCTCTCTGTTGGGGGGGGGGGGGGGGGGGGATGCATGTACTGTGAAGTCGCCGGAGCCTCGCAGCGGGGGCTACTGCTGTGGAGCTGCATGTACTGTGAAGTCGCCGGAGCCTCGCAGCGGGGGCTACTGCTGTGGAGCGCATAAAGCAGATCTTCACGCTAACGAAGGATCACTTCTTCTTCAGGGCAGGGAAGGCTGTAGTACGCAGTCTACTGTCCCGCAGCTGCTGCCTCTCTGTTGGACTCCGGTACTGCACATTACTCACGAGACGTTGTAAAAAAAAATGAGTGGGGGGCGAACGCACTAACCACTCCGCTAACGCCACAGTCAGCCCCGCCGTGCGGGCCGGATGAGGCCGCCAGTTGATGGTCACTGCTGTATACTGTATACACAAACTATACAAAAACGCCTTTACGCTTTGGAGCTTGTTTATCCATCTGTAAGCAACTGCCAGCTAGGTCTCTCAGTCACTCACTCCTGATCGTTCACTGCGCAGTGACAGCTACTACGGGCTAGATGTGTGAAAGTGAAACTATCTGATAGATAGAACATAGGTAGCCTATCAAAACGGGGTGTGACCCCTCCAGGGAGTGGCCGAAACACTTACAAATGTGGTCCGGTAGGATTTAGGCAAAGACATTTAAAAAAAAGGAAATGTTTTTTTGTTTTTTTTTGGCCCTCCGGCTCACGCACAGCACCGGCCCACCGGGAAAGCCCAATGGCCAGTCCGCCCCTGGTTATAGCTGTATACAAGCTGCAGATGTGGTTTATGTGGTAGAAGCCTCCAGTCCTGACTCAGGAATTGAGAAACTTAAGTGCTACACATACTGTAGGTGCTACAGTAGTGTTGATGTAAAATATCTCAAAGATTTTGTACAAACTAGATCCTTAAGCATCTGTGTGATAAAAAAAAACCAACTAGGATAGGTTGGTTTGACTACAATTGTCTCTTTCCTTTAGGAGACGACTGTTCACAGGATGAGAGTGGAGCGGTGGCCATCTTTTCCACACAGCTGGATGACTTCCTGGGTGGTGGGCCGGTGCAGTACAGGGAGCTGCAGAACTGCGAATCCAACACCTTCCTGGGGTACTTCAGGTCAGGAATCAAGTACCAGGTGAGGTCACTATACAATCAATAACGCTCAAAAGTGCCACAATGAGTAGTCGGTTTTAGTCTTTGCTTATTTTAATTGTATTTAATTTCCAGATTCATCTACGTTTGTGTTAACGCATAACTCATGTGACCACGTTTTAGTGAAGCACGCATGGTTATCAAGATGTTGTAACAGTTGGCTCACATTACATTTGTTCATACAAAAGTAATCGCTATTTTGTCAATTTAAACATTAAGCCTTTTGAGTTCTTGCGTGATATGACTTATCCTAATTTCCCTCAAAACACGATAACTTTAAGTGTCTGGTAGGATGGTAAAATGTCTCATTTGGTAACGCGTAGTGTGGTCACAATTTTCCAAATCTCTGGGTTCGGAAAACATCCTCTATGCTAAATATCGGCGTGTTAGCAATGCCATTGTGAACATGTTAGCGTTTAGCTACAAGCTCTGGTGTACGTAGGAACAGCCTAACAACAGGGCTGCTAGCATAGCTCAAGTCTTGTTTTCTGGTGAAAAAATGTGTAGTTTATTATTCAAATGTACTTGTTTAAGAAGAGAAAACTAAAATGAACTGTTCACAATTCAAACATAGGCCTATGCACCATGTGACAAGGGATTAACCAGTAGACTTAATTTCACTATGAAATATTAAGTGAGCAATAATCAGTTACATTATATCACTTACATATACATTACGTATACAGGGAACGTTAAGATGAACACAAATGGACTCAGGACTTTGTTTGACCTAAAAATATCTACAGGGTTTAATGATTGTCAGCCCCCGATGAACTTTGCCAAACAGTGAGTCTGAAGTTCAGAGGAAGCACAACATTCCCCCGTCTTCATAGAAACACCAGTGTGTGTCTGCCAGAGTGACTGACTTAAACCAAGGCAACCATCCCGGGATCAAAGGAGGACATTTTGAAAGACTAAGCCACATCGGAACCAGCAGTCTGTTTCCCATTTCATTGAAAAACATCCAAACCTCCTTCTGGAGGGAGTTGGGTATAATTAGCCTAAAGTCTTGTTTACTGCTTTTGCAAAGTTGGAGACTTTTGCAGAAACACACACACACACACACACACACACACACACACACACACACACACACACACACACACACACACACACACACACACACACACACACACACACACACACACACACACACACACACACACACACACACACACACACACACACACACACACACACACACACACAGTAAGTTGTTTAGAGGGGGCCGAGATAGAACCTAAACTCATTATCCCCTCATAGTTTTGGTCCAATGTGAGGAAACAACCCAGTTGTTAGAAAATAAAGAGAGCCTGCATTGTTGCCATGGAAAATGTTAGTAACTCTCTGGAGAAAGATGAACCTCATGATTGTGGTTTCTATTTTTGAGGAACCCACTGCGCTTACAACACTCCTGTCTTATTCATTACGAAGCCCTCAACAGACAGTATGAGAACAAGGAAGTCCCTCTCTGTTCTCACGAAGGGACAGTGTTTGATGTCATCTTACTAAATAGAAGAACTTCAAAGTATCAGGGCAGTCACAAGGCTTCTCCTCCAGCAGAAAGTCTGTCTGTTGCTCATTTGCACTGAATCATTTGCATGGCTTGTAAATACCTGTTTTCTTTATGGCTTCACCAAGGACGGCATGTTACGAGACAATCCCAAACCCCAGGTACACTGAAACCAGACGTGATGCTCCTCTCCAGAATCAGCCTCCTGTTACTTTCATTTCCCCTGTGATAAGGTTTATGGGCTTTGCTAGCTGTGATTTATAGTACATTTCATTATTGGCAGCACAATTTACAACCTTTTGTCCGTTGAGGATTTTACTGTGTTGTGTTAAAGTGAAAACAGACAGCCCCCCCCCCCAGCGTCTTTTAATGGTAGTATTGTTGGAAAACCAGATTATTTTCCGTTTTCCCTGAAAACTGCTAACAACACACTGTATCCCCCGCCCCCCCCCCTAAGTAACTTTAGTTGTTCCAACATCCATTATTTTCTCTATTGAGGATAGTATCTGAATAACTTATAAATGTACTCTTTGGTAACTGGGGATAGCTAGCAAAAAACTAAAAGCGCTCTCCTCTTCCTCCTTTGGTTGACTCATGTCCTTTGTGTCCTTGTGTCAGTAATGAAACATCTGGTGGCCGACATTGAAACTGAGGCATATAGGGAAACAAACTAAATGGCGATGGTGTTATTAAGGGCTGCAGCCAGCAGTTTGTTTTCCCGTTAAGGGTTAATTAGGATAAAGCTAATTATATCAATGAATACAAGATTTAGAGATAAAGTAAACTACATTCTTTCTCTGTCGATAGAATAATCAATTACTCAATTAATAACTTAACTAATCGTTGCAGCTCTAGAGTCAACAGCAATCGATGTAACCTTTGTAATGATAAGATAAAAGCCATATAAACCTTGTATATTGCAACTTTAAACTCATCCAACCCTCACTGTGCAACAAATGTTAAGTCTCATGAAATCATCTGTGTCCTCCTCACTTCCTGACCCAAACCTCTCCTTGTGACTGTTTACTGGACCTGTAAACTAAAACGTTACAAATGATGTGAAGTGTGTGCCCCTTTTCTTTCCTTAACTGTGCTCATGTACACATTTACAATAAATCAGTTCCCTTTATATAACCTCATTTATTTGTGGCCACAGAAAGGGGGCGTGGCTTCAGGGTTCCAGCATGTGGTGACCAACGACTCCAACGTGAAGCGCCTGCTGCACATCAAGGGCCGCCGGGCCATCAGGGCCACCGAGGTGGACATGTCCTGGAACAGCTTCAACAAGGGGGACTGCTTCATCGTGGACCTGGGCAAGGTGAGCCCCCCCTTCACTTTCTAACTAGCTGGATACGTACACTGTGTCATAGCAGTGTAATACATTTGTTGTATTCCATGAAATCAACCCCGTTTTGATACCATTTATGTGAAATAGAATGATCGACAAAGAAATAAAAAATAGGTAAATACATTATATAAAAATATTTATATAAACACAAGTAGTTAAAGTTAAATGTCCAATAAAAACAAAATTGAATAAAAAAGAATACACACATTTACATAAAGAAGATAAAGTAAAAATATCCAATAAAAGATCAAATAGAATAGAATAAACATATTTACTTAAAGATAAGAAGCTAAAGTAAAATGTCCAATAAAGAAAAAAAATTGAAAAGAAAAATATATAAATATTTATATAAACATAATAATAATAATAATAATAATAATTCATTACATTTTTATTAGAGCGCTTTTCCAAGTGCTCAAAGCGCTTTACATTACATATTACACATATTGGACAAGTCAATATGTGTACATGATATGACATACATATTATAACACTAATATAGCACTTTGAATTGCCTTGTGTTGAAAAGTGCTATATAAATAAACTTGCCTTGCCTTGCCTTGCCTTGCCTTGCCTTGCCTTGCCTTGCCTTGCCTTGCCTTGCCTTGCCTTGCCTTGCCTTGCCTTGCCTTGCCTTGCCTTGCCTTGCCTTGCCTTGCCTTGCCTTGCCTTGCCTTGCCTTACCTTGCCTTGCCTTGCCTTGCCTTGCCTTGCCTTGCCTTGCCTTGCCTTGCCTTGCCTTGCCTTGCCTTGCCTTGCCTTGCCTTGCCTTGCCTTGCCTTGCCTTGCCTTGCCTTGCCTTGCCTATAATATGTATAGTTGTGTACTAGTATTATTAACATATAAATGCTGAATTGCACAGCTGAAGAAGGTTTGGATGAACCAGAACCAAGCTGCTCATAAAATGATTTCTAAATCTTACTTTGAAAGTGCACATACATTTTGCTAGCCGGGTTTGACTACAGGTTTTGACCATCAAACACAGATCTCAAATCACACTCTTGGTAACATTTGTCAACAGGACCATGCTACGCATAATTTGATCAGGATAATGTCTTTAATATCCTGTCCCCCCCCAGGACGTGTACCAGTGGTGTGGCAGTGAGTGTAACCGCTTCGAGAGGCTGAAGGCCGCCGAGGTCAGCCTCGGCATCCGAGACAACGAGAGGAACGGCCGAGCCAAGGTGCACATGGTGGAGGAGGGGGAGGAGCCTGCAGCCATCATAGAGGTGACACACACACACACACACACATACACACACACACACACACATACACACACATTTCTCGCCACACACTGGGGAGAAGCAATAAGTGTTGTTGATGCATTTCACGGCCGCTGATCAGTCACCGTGGGAACGAGTGGACACAGTGAGGTCCTTTGTAATGCCCTGCTCATGTGCCAAGTCTATGCCAAGGCGGTATTGTAAACACTTCCTTTACAACAAGAGAGGGGGGTAAACTCCACAGAGAACCGATGATAGGGATGAGGAGGGGGGCTTACAGAATATATTTTAAAAACATCAAGATCTTTCTTTTTCTTTTTTCAAACTTACTTTTTATTTGAACATCACAAGAACAAACATACACAATAGCCATATTTACATACTTAATTATCCTACACATACAGGTCATCTTACAAAACAGTACAGAAAAATACAGAAATGTTTGACAAGATCAGAACAATATATACAGCAGCCTAAACATAAGTAAATAAAAGAAAAAAAGAAAAGAAAACCTGCATCATCAATGATAACAATTAAAGGGAGAGAAAAAATCAAATAAACAAATGAATAAATAAATCAAGATAACAAGGTACGATGGTTTAGGGGACTAGGCCTTGATCCTATTAAATGAAGTATACTAAACACTACATTATTGTAGTAGCAGAGGCATTACAGGCATCTATCCATACGTTTATTATTTACTGTTATTTTTATTTATATATTGACTGAATACATTTATGTATATATCTTTTATTTAGATATTTTAATTTTCGCTTTCACATGTCGATACTCCTGTCTGTATCTCACACACAGAAGATTGACAATAAAGTTGACTTTGACAATTCTTAAAAATATTTTGTTTCTGAAGGCTCAGGGCATATGTCATTTTGTACCTTTCGTGCAACCTTTGGGATCCAGTGGTTATATGTTGGAGGTTCAGGTTTAACCGTCTAAATGTGATGCACTTGATGGCTGGATAGGATTTGAAGTAAATATGCTTAATCTCTGCCAGCAAGGCAGTCCTTGTTTATTTCGTTGGCTGTCCAGTCTTCATCTGTGTATGAAATCATGATTGAATCTTGGAGTAGTGATGATCCTGACAGATGAGGAGACTAATGATTCCTTCCTCTGGTTGTGAAGGCTCTGGGGCCCAAAACCGCCATAGCTCCCAGCACCGTGGACGATGAAAAGGTGGACACCTCCAACAGGAAGAAGGGTGCCCTCTTCATGGTGAGTAATGTAAGTAACACGCTGTTGGTGTCAACTGAATTTATGTGCACTACACTGCATGTGCATGTGTTCATAAATCAGTTAAAGAGATACTAAGCAGTATATGAAATCAAGCCTGATGATTGTGAAAAAGAACGCTGTACTACAATCTGGTGGCACTGATTTTAATAAAAAAAACACAACTTATAACCCTCTATTTTTAGTTTTTGGTCGTATCTCAAAAACCTGCATGTATGCACTCATCTTTATTTTTAATCATTTCTCATTTTTAAGGCTGCTTTAAATTAACATGTATGTACACTCTACAATCACAAAATAGGACATTAAATTACCTTTGCATTTTGCGGAAAGAAAAATGTGCATGTTGTAAGAAATGAAGAGGTTTTGAGGCCGTTATAGGCACACGTCCTCGCTTACCTTGACGCTTTAAGAACAGAACTACTAAGAGTTGGGGTCTTTGTGGTTCTCAGGTCTCTGATGCCACCGGCTCGGTGAAGGTGACGGCTGTGGCTCCGTCCAGTCCCTTCAATCAGGGCATGCTGTCTCCTGAGGAGTGCTACATCCTGGACAACGGGGTCGACAAGAACATCTTCGTTTGGAAAGGTGACGACAGCAGTGCAGTTTTAAAAACACAGCAGGAAATGAGCTTTCCTTGCTGTTTTACCAATGATTCTCTGATTCTGATATGCTTAAAGTAAGCACATGGCCCTATGTTCTCATCATGTCATGTCTTATCTGACTCCTACCAGGTCCCAAGGCTAACATGACAGAGCGTAAAGCAGCCATGGCAACAGGCCAGCAGTTCATCAAAGACAAGGGATACTCCAACAAGACCCAGGTAACGCTGACATGTGCAGAACTGCTCAAACACACACCAGGCTTAGAAAAGCAGCATCTTCTTTTACACCATTAGAGGATATGATTTTCTGTTGTGAAAAGAAAAAATGGTAATGTTGGCATTTTACAACCTGGACATTAGTTTCCCATATTTTTGTGTCTAAGAGAAATTAGGAAAACTATTGTTTGAATTGATCCAGTATGGGGACACAGCGCTGCAGCTTAGTATGCAAAAAAAGGCTGCACTACTTGTGCCACTGGCAGGAATGGATCATATATTTATATATTTTTTGTGTCTGACTGAAAAGATCATGGAAATACAGAAACATTTTTGTCTTTACCTCGGGTCGGATCTGGTCGGTTTGTTAGTGTGTCAAGTGATTTCTTGTCAGCAGAACGGGGAAGATGTAAGTGAAACAGATCATTGTAACATCCCATAAACCCCTCTGTTTCAGCCCTGTTCCAAAAGTGCTGATTCTGTGCCTGTAGCTTTAAATGCTAATGAGCTGCTGCTGGACACACCCCTCTGAGAGATGATAGGGTAGAAAAAACAACAATGGTGCTCAAGGAGGAGATTTAGGTGATAAGGTGGGCGGGTGTTACCTGGTTATTGGCTAATGGTTACACAAGCCAAAACAACTTTGTTGAGTTTTTATATAAATGGATCAGGACAAAAAGAGAGAGAATACTTTGTATCTTTATGAATCTCTTAACACAGAGGGGACATATATTTATGTATAAAAGACATGAAAAAGTGGTAATAATAGGTGACCTTTAACAGTGCAAGACTACAGTGCATGGGCGGTTCTAAGGGGTGGCCAACAATACATTTGCCCCCCCTGTGCTCAACTCCAAAAGAAGAATCTATAATAATATAATTTGTGATAGTGTTGCAACAAAGATTGATAAAATCAAAACAAACATATAAGACACATATATGACAAGAAACTAATATTTGACATCACATTACAATCACTGAAGACAATAACAAAATACCAAAGTCACACTTGAACTAAAACCCCCTCTCTGTCCCCTGACCTTACAGATCCAGGTTCTTCCTGCAGGAGCCGAGACCACCATGTTCAAGCAGTTCTTCTGCGACTGGAAGGACAAAGACGAGACCACGGGCCCCAGCAAGGCCTACACCATCGGCCGCATCGCCAAGGTGGCCCAGGTGCCCTTCGACGCCTCCTCCCTGCACTCCAACAAGGCCATGGCCGCCCAGCACGGCATGGTGGACGATGGCAAGGGCAAGGTCCAGGTACGAGAGGGCTGACATCTGAAAAGAAGGTGAAGATGGATCATTGTTGTGAGGTTGGGGATAACAGGGTGTGGTCTTTGCTTCCAGATTTGGCGTGTTGAGGGGGAGAGGGTGCCTGTGGACCCCTCCTCTTACGGTCACTTCTACGGTGGAGACTGCTACCTGATCCTGTATAGCTACAGGCTGGGGGCCCGCGAGCAGCACCTCATCTACACCTGGTGGGTAAAACAAATGTGTGAATTACAAGCTGTAGTTTTGGGAGCACACATGACCTCAAACACACCACGGATAGATAATGAACCAATGGACCCCACAACCACTCAGACATAGAAGCACGACACACAGCTGTTAGCCTCTTTTGTTTTGTGTTAGTTGTGACTCGTCCCTCAGCTTTTTATAGCCTCGTTGTGTCCCTTTGAAGTTACAAAAGATTCAAAGGTTTTATTTGTCACAACAACTACAGCAGTAGATAGTGCAACACAATAGTGCAAACAACTAATTTTCCCAGCGAATTGCAGAGTAAATACTTCGAAGTCATGTTTTGCCATTATGTCTTTCACTTTGTAGTTTTCTGCTCTTTTTTGTTATTTTGAGTTTCTTTGCGAACATTTTTTGTGTCTTTGTTGTGGTTTTCTCTCTGTAGTTTTTTCTTGTGCCACCTCGTAAGCCCTTTGTCTCTCTTTGGGGTCTTTGTTGTTGTTTTTTGAATCTTTGAAATCCTTTTTTGTCTCTTTGGTTTTCATTATGTGTCTCTTTATGGTAATGTCCCGCTCTTTGTGGTTGTTTTGTGTCTCTTTGTAGTCTTCACCCCTCTATCTGTGGTCTCTGTCTTTGTGGTCATGTTCTGTCTCTTTGGTTGTTTTGTGTCTCTTTGTAGTCTTCACGCCTCTATCTGTGGTCTCTGTCTTTGTGGTCATGTTCTGTCTCTTTGGTTGTTTTGTGTCTCTTTGTAGTCTTCACGCCTCTATCTGTGGTCTCTGTCTTTGTGGTCATGTTCTGTCTCTTTGGTTGTTTTGTGTCTCTTTGTAGTCTTCACGCCTCTATCTGTGGTCTCTGTCTTTGTGGTCATGTTCTGTCTCTTTGGTTGTTTTGAGTCTCTTTGTAGTCTTCACGCCTCTATCTGTGGTCTCTGTCTTTGTGGTCATGTTCTGTCTCTTTGGTTGTTTTGTGTCTCTTTGTAGTCTTCACGCCTCTATCTGTGGTCTCTGTCTTTGTGGTCATGTTCTGTCTCTTTGGTTGTTTTGAGTCTCCTTGTAGTCTTCACGCCTCTATCTGTGGTCTCTGTCTTTGTGGTCATGTTCTGTCTCTTTGGTTGTTTTGTGTCTCTTTGTAGTCTTCACCCCTCTATCTGTGGTCTCTGTCTTTGTGGTCATGTTCTGTCTCTTTGGTTGTTTTGAGTCTCCTTGTAGTCTTCACGCCTCTATCTGTGGTCTCTGTCTTTGTGGTCATGTTCTGTCTCTTTGGTTGTTTTGAGTCTCCTTGTAGTCTTCACGCCTCTATCTGTGGTCTCTGTCTTTGTGGTCATGTTCTGTCTCTTTGGTTGTTTTGTGTCTCTTTGTAGTCTTCACGCCTCTATCTGTGGTCTCTGTCTTTGTGGTCATGTTCTGTCTCTTTGGTTGTTTTGTGTCTCCTTGTAGTCTTCACGCCTCTATCTGTGGTCTCTGTCTTTGTGGTCATGTTCTGTCTCTTTGGTTGTTTTGTATCTCTTTGTATTCATGTTGTGTCTCTTTGTTGTCCCCATGTATCTCTGTATTATTGTTGTTCTTTTGAGTTAATGTGTGTTATAACTGTCTTGGTCTAATTGTAGTTGATCTTTCTCTGTTAATCTCTTTGCAGTTGTTTCCACTCTTCTCATAGTCATTATGCATGTCTTTGTCTCTGTGTGGCTGTTTTGCATATTTCTGTAGTCAATTGTTGTTTCTTTGTGGTTATTTTGAGTCTTTTCCTGGCTGGTACGTGTCTCCTTAAGCGGCATTTTCCGCCTCTGGATGTGACCGGTAGGCCCGTCTAATGATCTGTTGGAGCACCACACCCATTCTAAGAACACACAAGCAAGCAGACACACCAGTACAGCGTGTGTCCTGTTTCCAGTGGAAAATAATTCCGCCTGTGTGTGTTCCTGTCTCAGGCAGGGGCTGAAGTGCACACCGGATGAGCTGGCCGGCTCAGCGTTCCTCACAGTGAAGCTGGATGACTCAATGGGAGGATCCCCCGTTCAGGTGAGCAATGACTCACTGCGAGTAAAAACACGTTCAGATTCTGGACATTCCCATAGTGATCCTCAACAGAAACACCAGACTTAGTCGTGACTCAAGAGCATTAAAGGACTAATCATTTTTTTTAACAATAATTATGCTAGGAGTTTTTTTCTCAGAAGCTGACATAACTAGACAAAGGTGTTCTCTTGAGGATTGTGGAAGGTGCAGCTGAGGTGTCAACATTGAGAACCAACCCAAAGAAATTCACAATAACATAAAGGGTTTACCTTTTTAACAATAAGCTAATTTCACTTTGAACATAACTTTCACAAAGTTGTTTTCCTGGTTGCTATAGATGGGTTTATTAGAAACCAAAGAGTAAAATGTCTGGCTTAACAGTAGCAGCAATGTGGGGAAACACTTTTATTACAGTTTTTCTCGATTGCTAACACACTAAAATTCTACATAAAGCACAATTATTTTAACTGACACTCAAAGAGCAAAACATCGGCTCAAATCTCCAAAACTCTAAACACGTTTTCAGCTTTTCACACAATTTGCAAATCAACATGGCACTTTATGCAAACCACTGCACACGTTTCTCCACGTGAGACACAGGAATCTGACATGAAGTCACGTGTTAGCAGGTTTAAAACACTGATATTCAAAATGCCTCACACACGGACCAATGATCAAGAAACACGTTCCACCTGACCAAACACCTGAATGCATCATTGTTGGCTCATCAATCAGGATGTTAGCACTATAAAAAGACCACAGGTGAGTACTTTCTTACAGCAACAATGGAAGCCAACATGGAAGCAAGAGCCAGAGGTGGGGTGAGAGTGAGAGGAGGAAGAATGAGAGGTAGAGATAGAGCTGGAGGGAGAGGAACGGCTGGGCTGCGAGAGGAGGAAGAAGAAGTGGGTGAGAGTGAGAGGAGGAGGAATGAGAGGTAGAGTTAGAGCAACAATCTAGTATTATGAATGAAGTGTGTTATATTTGGTGCTAAATGAAGAACTGCCCTCAAAACTACATAAACACTTACCTATTGCAAACTTTAGCACCAAATATAACACACTCCATTCATAACACTAGATGGTCTGACCACCCAGCTACACACTGCTGAGCATCATCTAAAGCACTTCCATCTGTTATGGGCTGTGCTCTGTACAGAGAGGGTTCTGCAGAGAAAGATTGCTTGAGTTTACAGAAATACAGTAAATGAAGAAATACAAATGAGTTGTTGAAAGAAATCACATTTTATTCAAAGATAACATTGTGCAACATCTCAGCACATCGTTACTATGCTTCAGATCTCTCTAAGTGTGATGCATTGTTTGCCAAAACCCAGTTAGTAACTGCTGCTTCCTGTGCCTCATTGAACATCCTTAGCCTTCCACCTCTTTGTTTCTCAGTCCTTCAGATAAACAACAAAGACAGAGTGGTCGCTCAGTGTCTGTGTTGCATCAAAGTAAGTTCACCACAGTACATTGTGCAGGATGTTTGTAGTTATAGTCTGCAACATGCCAACAATTCAATTACAGTAATGAAGTAAATACGTTTCACCCAACAGATATAAGCTCTGATATATCATGAACTATGCAGAGCTACAAACTGGTAACTAACCTGTTATCAAGTCTAAGTGTCCGGATTACAGAGGCAACAGTACATCGGCTTAGATTAGGTTGAACCCTCCGTCCAGCCTCTCATCGTCAAACCATGGTCGAGAACATTTCATTTCATGTAGAGAGTGATGCTTGCTTTGGCCACCCGTCCGCTCCCTCCAGCGCGGTACCTCTACTCTCAGTCTCCCTCCTGCTCACTCTCACCCACTTAGGCGGCCGGCGCCGCCGCGCACGCCACCCACGGCGTGCGGCGCTCGCCGCGCACGCGCACCCAACGGCGGCGGCCGCGCCGCGCACGCGCACCCACGGCTGGCGGCCTGCGCCGCGCACGCGCACCCACGGCGGTGCTTCCTCCTCCTCTCACTCTCACCCACTTCTTCTTCCTCCTCCTCTCACTCTCACCCACTTCTTCTTCCTCCTCCTCTCACTCTCACCCACTTCTTCTTCCTCCTCCTCTCACTCTCAGCTCTTCCTCTTGCTCTTGCTTCCATGTTGGCTTCCATTGTTGCTGTAAGAAAGTACTCACCTGTGGTCTTTTAGTGCTAACATCCTGATTGATGAGCCAACAATGATGCTACCAGGTGTTTGGTCAGGTGGAACGTGTTTCTTGATCATTGGTCCATGTGTGAGGCATTTTGAATATCAGTGTTTTAAACCTGCTAACACGTGACTTCATGTCAGATTCCTGTGTCTCACGTGGAGAAACGTGTGCAGTGGTTTGCACAAAGTGCCATGTTGATTTGCAAATTGTGTGAAAAGCTGAAAATGTGTTTAGAGTTTTGGAGATTTGAGCCGATGTTTTGCTCTTTGAGTGTCAGTTAAAATAATTGTGCTTTATGTAGAATTTTAGTGTGTTAGCAATCGAGAAAAACTGTAAATACAGCTGACTAAAACCAACAATTCAAAAAAATAATTGAACATTCTTCTGCCATGAAAAATAATAACATTGGACCGCCAGCAGAGGGCAGTGTTGCTATAATATTTGATACCACAATTGTAAAATTGTATGTAAAATGGTCATAACAGAGTTGACAAACAAATGCTGCACACATTGAACTCCAAATGTGATCAGTTAGTTCAAACAGATTTCCTTTATTTAACATTCAAAAAAACATTCAAACAAAAAGCAAACAACCCGACAATGATGTAATCCAAAGGTTTGAGATATTTATTTCATACAGGATATACTGTTGTATTTGTTCAGCTTATTATTTACTATACATTACTCACTTTATCCTTCAATTTGGTTCAGTTCTCCATGGTACTGTAAAATAAATTAGGAGGGTATTGAAACTTGATTGAGTCGTGTGATCACCAAATCTATATTCATTTATGTAAACATGTAATTACAATATTTATTAGATACAAAGATTATCTTCTGTGTTTCTCTTTTGCAGAAGTTTCTTATTTGTATATGTATATTGTTGAGATGAATACATTTAGAATGACCAAAATAAAATGAAATAAAACAAAATGAAATGAAATAAGTTTTCATTGACAAATAGTAATGTAAAAATGACTTTTAATGTAAAAAAAAACGTGGAATCAAACATATAATAAAAAATTGAAGATCATATTGCCATGTTCCTTCCTACCCATAATTCTTCATATTGCTGTTAGTTGGACGTACAGACTTTTATATTACTGGATATGTGGACAATCTGTGTCACTTTTTCAGGCTAGCTAAGTTAGAAAACAGTCTACAACCTTCATTGTGATGTCTTCCTTTGAATGACCTATCCACAGGTGAGAGTGACTCAGGGCCAGGAGCCCCCCCACCTGATGAGCCTGTTCCAGGGAAAGCCCATGATCATCCACAGCGGGGGAACGTCCCGTAAAGGGGGTCAATCTCAGAGCGGCACCACCCGCCTCTTCCACATCCGCCAAAGCTCCTCCAGTGCCACCCGGGCGGTGGAGGTGAGCCCACTCCCAGTACTGGACCTTGTGTTATCACAACCTTGAGTTCCACCTCTGACCTGTGTCTGTGCTCCCCCAGGTCGAGGTCTCTGCTTCCAAACTGAACACCAACGATGTGTTCGTGCTGAAATCCCAGAGCGGCCTGTTCGTATGGCAGGGCGTGGGGGCCAGTGATGAGGAGATGGACGCAGCCAAGCACGTTGTTGGCTTCCTGGGGGGCAATCCCACCCAGGTGTCAGAGGGCAAGGAGCCAGGTGGGTGTCCTCTGAGGAACTATAGAAACTGTTTGTCATAAAAGGTTGTGTCTTAAAGAGGCCCTATTATGCCGTTTGGGGTTTTCCCTCTTCTGTACAGTGTTCTATAGGTTTGTATGCATGTTAATGGTCTGCAAAGGTTAAAATTAGGGATGCACGATATTGGTTTTTTGAAACCGATACCGATAACTTCCTGCTTCTCAAGACCGATACCGATAACCGATAATAATATAATATATATATATATTAAATGTACCTGTAGTTTTTGCACACCTGGTGGTAAAAAAAGACTAGTAGTGAGCAAATGACATGAGCATTACTACTATGAACAAAACAAAGCCAAGAACAGTTTTGACTCTCGTCAAGCGCCATCATTTCTATGATGAAGTTAGAGATCGTTTTAGCCCTGGGGTCGTCTCTGGCAAACTTCTTGCCTTTTCAAAAGCCTCGTCGATAGGTAAAAGCCCCGGTGCCTTTGCAGCTGGCTTTGGATTCGCCGCTAGTTTAGCAGCGCAGGCGTCTTCCTACGCTTTTAACACACCATCGTAGCGATGGCGATGTTTCAGGTGACTAGTCAGGTTGGAAGTATTATAGCTCGTTGCCTTTTTCCCTCCTCGTGGAACTTCTGCATTGCATTTGTTAATACAAATAGCAAGCGAACTATCTAACTCTGAAACTTTGAAATAGTCCCATACTACCGACGACATGTTTGTTTACTGTCCTGGCTTCACGGCCGCACACCATTTACGTCACAGCCAGGCATGAGTTAGGGAGCGCTGGATTTGTGAAAAACTCCCCTCTTCCTAAACCACTAATACCACAGTACTGGCAAAACGGGAGGAGCCGAGTGAAAAACAAGCGCCCCTCATCCCAATCCACCCACACCGCAGTATTTTTGTCTTTTTTTTTACCCAAAAAATATATTGTATATTATCGGGGCTATTAATACTGTTATCGGGTTTATCGAGGTGACGTCATAATTCCTAATATCGGACCGATAATTATCGGGCCGATAATTATCGTGCACCACTAGGGGTTTCACAACTACCAATATTTACTAGTCGACACGTTTTTCAAAATAGCAGTCGACTAGTCGTTACGTCATAATAAAGACACACAAAGAGAGGTGTACAACTGTATTTTATATTGGAACTCATACAGTTACATTAAACACTGCATTTTAATTTGTGTTACATGGCTGAGTAAATAACAAACAGTAACTGGACTTAGTAAATAACAAACAGTAACTGGACTTAGTAAATAACAAACAGTAACTGGACTCACCAAAATCAACAGCAAAAAACTGTTCACTGAAATGCCACGTAAATCCAGTGCGCAACAGCGCATTGCGCAACACTTTACTCGCTGTCCTCCACGATAACGTCCACCTTTCCAGGTTTTTGGTTTGCGTTGAGGAACACCAACGCATCGACGTGTGAGGGAAGGAGGCTTGACCGCTTTCGGGTGACAGTGTTGCCTGCCAGGGAAAAAACCCTCTCACTCGGGGTGCCTGTGGCTGGAATAGCCAGGTAGCTCCTCGAAAGCTTGGCTAAACGGGGGACGCGGTGCACGTTTTCTGCCCACCACTCCAGTGGGTTATTCATTGTGGGGATATGCAGTGTCCGCTGGCAGTAAACCCTAGCTCATCATCCGCATCACTGAAGACCCGTTTTTTCTTGCTGCTCGTCTGCCTCTGTCCTGTGCTGACGCCGGTCTGTTGCTCACTGGTGCTAGCATTACTGCTAGTGCTAGCTGTCGGCAGTGGGTGTCTCATCTTCAGATGGTTGCGCATAACTAGGGTTGCCAACTTCCAGAAATGGAGAAATGGGACACATGCATGTGTGTCCCGCGCTCGTGCGCGCGAAGATTTTCGGGTTTCTGGCGGATTTAGTTACTTTTTTTTGTTACTTTATTTCGGTTTTAGGGTTAGGGTTAGGTTAGGGTTATGTCATTTAATTCTTTTGGGGGAGCCAGCCCCTAGGGTTCGAAAATGTTTTTGGGGGTCAACCCCCCCAAAACCCTCAAAATGCATAGAAAACGATGCATACCTATAACACAATGGTCTTACACCTGCGTTAGGCTACTACATCACATTGTACATCAGCATGTTCAAATCGGATAGGTGGGCACTAGGGACATCTGGGCACCTCGATGTACAATTGGCTATTTTGTCCAAAATGTTAAAAAATAAAATATTTGAAAAATGGTATTAAGTAATGCAAAGTATACATGATGTGAACATGCACGGTACATCATTATTAGACTTAATATTATCCTTCAACCAACCATTTTCCCAGCATTTTCCCATCAATCAGCTGACTGACTCTCTCACACACGTGCGAGCATTGTGCCTGCTCTGTCAACTGAGCGGTCCTAGCGCCCTTCGCATACAGCACACAAACACACAGGCACGCAGCCAGACACACTGCATTGCGCGCAAACAGAAAAATATTTTTTATTTTTCCCTTTACACGGGAGTCCGGGACAAACAAAGTACCGTACGGGACACGCCCCTTTTGGCTCAAATACGGGGCGTCCCGGCTAATACGGGACGGTTGGCAACCCTACGCATAGCAGATGTATTTTTGTTGTACTTCAGTACAGCTGTACACAACTGACACTTGACTGTGGAGTTGGTTACATCTTTGTTGAAGTACTGACATACATAAGCATGTCGGACATGTTTTGGAGCATTTTGCAGCACCTCGTTTACCTCCATTTTTTTCACGACTAGTTGACTAGGGCCTACAGCGCCGACTATTGGTAAACGTAGTCGACTAGTCGACTAGTCGATTAGTTGGTGAAACCCCTATGCACCACTAGTTAAAATCCCTTTGCTCCCTCCACACACACTCCCCCCCCTCCCTGCCTCCATTGGACTCCTTTGTTTACTTTAGTAACATAGTGACATCACTATGTAACACTTGCGCTTCTATTGGCTAGCATTACAACAAATTGTATTACATTACATTACATTACATTACATTGCATTTAGCTGACGCTTTTGTCCAAAGCGACTTACAATAAGTACATTCGACCAGGAAGACACAACCTTGAAGAAAACAGAATCATATAAGTATATCAGGTTTCATAGAGCCAAACATTTCAAGTGCTACTCAAGTGCTACTCAACTGGCTTTAGGTAATCCAGTCCTTTATTAGTATAAAAGTTGTATGTGGGCAGAACATCTCTAAGTGGTTGACCCATCACAACAGAGCCGGCCAGCTAACCAATCAGAGCAGACTGGGCTCTGGTTTCAGACAGAGGGTGAAAAGAGGTGCAGTATGAGAAAAATAAAGAGCTTTTTGAACGTTAAAGCATGGAGACATGTCCCAGTAGAGACACAACATACTGATATTAATCTGAAAATGACCATATAGGGCCCCTAACTAAGGAAATATTAGATTTTTTTCCAGCCCAATGATGATACTTTATTTTATACTTTACTTTATTGGATATCTCTGACAACGCAACAAGAATACATAACTCAGTATAAACATAATTCTCATTAGCCTAATGTCTGTGCAGTAGTTTAAAGCCAAAAGTTAAATGAACAGACTTTATCAAAGACATTGGCCTTATTGACAGAAGGATTTAGAGCAGCTGTTTGTTTTTGTTGTTTAGAAGAATGTCACTGATTGCCCTTATGGTACTAGATTTTAAAAGGCAAAAATAAAAGGCCCTTAGCCTGTTAATCCGGCGGGGGCTATGGGCTTTTTTTTCTCACGAAACTGTGTCTCAGCGCTTCTTAACATTTAACAAACTATGAATGTGTCATACCCACCTAACGGGAAGAAACTCAGCTAACTGACGATACGAACCGTTGTTACCGAAACAAAACACAAGTCTCACAAGAAGCGTCTAAATGAGCCCTGAGAGAAAAAATGCTGACGCACTTAGCACAGAACTCACGGTATAAATACTTGATTACTTATCGGATCTGCACAAACAAGATATCAGATTAAAGCTGAGATTCCACAGATTCTAGAAATATAAGTATCATCACTGTGCGATTAAATTCCCGGCAGGGGAAGCAAACCTAGACATCATACAACGTAGCTTTACGGAGCAAAAACTCAAATATGTCTTACCTTTTGCTTTTTCTGATCAAAAGTTGTGTTCAATGGCATTAAAACGATAAAAACGCTGCTGAAGGTTCATCCAATGTGTCTGTGTCACTTTGAAATGATTACTGATAATCCATCATTCCATTTTTGTCAAAACGGAGATTTCATATTAGCTGCTATTAGCTGCTATTAGAGCTACAACCCAGCTTCCGGTTTTGGGCAAACTGCGTGTGCATCACTCTCACTCCTCAATGGAAATGTTTAGATGGATTTAGGAACTTCCCCTCGTTTCTATTGGCTCTAACGGTTCAAAAATAGGTGTCAATCATCAAAATCGACCGAGGGTGGCCAGAGATATGGCAAATCCACCCAAATGACCCCAGAAGTGTTTTTTTTTGCTAAACCTCTCTAAAAAGGTCAAATGTCACTTGTTTTGCATCAATCTTGATACAGGGTACTTATTATATGTCAAAGTTTGGATTCCTAAAGCTTTTAGTCTACCTTACCATCATTCAAGGGTGGTTTTCACTATAAGTAAAAAATTATTTTCGGACGGACACTATAATTTACAGTTTTTTAATATGTTCAATCTGAATTTTCTTTCAAATAAAAATAATCTATATTGATTCTGACTTTTCTACATCCAACTCACAGGTTTATCATTACTTTGAGAAAAAAGATTATTAATTTTCCCCTTTTAGAAGTGTAGATATGGTCATTTGTTCTGGGAATGTCATTTTCGAGCCTGAGACCTGAAAAACAGGCTCAGGGCTTAACAGGTCATGTTTAATTGCTACATGCTGTGTGTTGCCATGCAGATCGAGCCTTTCTATTTGCCCAATGAGTGGCCTGATAGGAAGCAGATGCTGCAGTTACAGAGGAGTCATCGGCATCTATCTTTGGTGGAGGAAGTGATTCACCTCCAATTGAAGCAAACACAAACAGCAAGTAAAAATGGGACAAATGACTTGATGCTGATAGAAATGGTGTTCTCTGCCCCCCCCCCCCCAGGTGATTTCTGGTCTGCTCTCGGCGGCAAGAAGACTTACCAGACGTCCAAGAGTCTGCAGAACGTAGTCAAGCCCCCACGTCTGTTTGGCTGCTCCAACAAAACTGGAAGGCTTATTGTAAGTGAAATAAAAAAGTAGCTCTACATCTTGGCTACATTGTAGAGTGTCTATGTGATTAAATAACAAATTCACAAGAAAGATATGAACATAAAGTGTCAAAAATCATAAATCCAAACAGTCAGTCTGAGTTTTGTCTGTCTGTCAGGTGGAGGAAGTGCCAGGTGACTTCACTCAGTCAGACCTGGCCACTGATGATGTCATGCTCCTGGACACCTGGGACCAGGTAAGCTTTGACATGTGTGCAAATGTCTTCCAATGACTATGACACACACACTTCCCTAAAACTCTGTTTCTCTTCCCTGTAGATCTTCCTGTGGGTCGGCAACGATGCTAATGCAGAGGAAAAGAATGGAGCTCCTAAGATAGGTTAGTTGCATACAATAAGGAAGAAACAAAAGTACCACACAGAGCATACTGCCTAGCTTCAGAAACATGTTTAGTACAGCAGAAACAGTTTCTAGTGTCACAGTAACAGTGATCAGCCACTTATTTGGATGAAAGCTTAGGACAGAAACATAACCATTTAGATGCTTTTTTAAATCTTTTGTTATGGTATCATGTTGGCCACTTACAGGGTACATTTGGGGTCGTTTCATACATTGCAACATATGGAAAAACATTTTTAAATCATATATTTTATTTTAATATTTGACATTGGTAGCCTACCGTTTAATTTAGGCCTGTTAAAAATTGATCTCTGACATTACTGCGCTTTTCACAGTACAATACATTTGAGGCGTGACATGACATGGGACCTTTAAGAAAAAACTGCAGGAAATGTGACTATTAAATAATCAATGCGTAGTTCCAACACCTTCATTGTTGTGCATTTGAATTATTCACAGTACAATAAAATGAATTTGTGCAGTATTTTTAAGGGTTGAAACTGTCAATAAAATCAGCAGCTAGCTGTCAGTTTCAACACTTTGTGTTCCTATAATAAATATATAAATATTAGACCTAACATAATTTCCGTTTCCCTGTCTCTTTTCTACCCACCCCTTCCTCTACCTCTTGTCCTGCAGCTAAAGAGTACGTGGACTCAGACCCGTCCGGTCGCAGGGGGCTGCCCATCACCACCGTCAGACAGGGGGCCGAGCCCCCCACCTTCACCGGCTGGTTCCAGGCCTGGGACCCCAAGATGTGGGAGACAGATCCCTTCGACAGAATCCGTGCACGTTTCTAAAAACACAAAATTCCCCAAGCTCTTTCCATCTATCTGACTCCTTAGCTGGCTAGCACTTTCTATTGCCATTTATTTTAACCTCAATCCCTAAGTGCCAAAAACAGAGTTATCATCAGGTTGAATGGCAGCCTCTATATGCCTTGGTCATGGTGCAGAGCATCATACTTCATAACAGTATCATCAGTATCATCAGCATCACATCAGTAGTCAAATGACTTCCTGTTGCTGCATCATTTGTAATTGATAATGTGGTTTATTGATCTGTTGCACCCTATAGCTAATTTGTATCTAAGCCACTATCAAGAATTTGTCTATTTGCCAGCTTATAGAGTCCTATTGTGAACCCGGAAATGTTAAGTACAACAAAGTTTTATGTTAGAAATGAAGAGTAAATATAGCCATATAGTAAAATGGCAGTATTAACCAGAAAGTGACCATATTTTTACTGAGCTGATTTTGAAGTATTTTGGGTTGATTTGAAAGTTTTAGGGAATTTAAAACTGCCATATTTGACCCTAAACATTTCTTAAATTGATTCAGCATCCTCAATATGTCAGGAACCACACCAAAAATGTACAAATCAGCCGGGCCATTTTGTACTATTGTCTGCGTATGCTAATGAATGCTAATGAATGCTACTTATGCAAATTGCCCAACATATGCAAGTTAGCATCCGACAGTTTCTATGTGCTGGGGACCCGTACTGTAGATTTCTATCATATCACTTTGGGGTACTCACACTGCTGGCAAGTAGACTAAATAGGAAGAATTGGAAAGGAAGTCATTTCAGGGAGCCAGAGATCCTCTGCTTCTCTCTTTCACTTCAGAAGACACAATCATGCTTTCCTTTCAGTCTGTCTTCAAAGTTTAGTTTTTTTCATAGACTCCATTACATTGCGGTGTTTACATGTGTTGTGTTTTATTTGGTACTGAATAGTGGTACACTTGCTAGAAGTTGCATGTTGCATTGTTTTTAAATCATATCCTGTGCTTGTGAATTTTTAAAAGGCGAACAGCGGCGTTTCCGCTGTCTTTATTACTTGACCCTGAAATGCTCAATGGATGGCTTTTAAATAAAAACTCCCAGTATTTCAAATCTGTGTTTTCTATTTGAGTGAATGAGAAAGAATCCTAAGTGTCTACATTCTGCACCAACGCCATTTGGTCATTTCAGTCAAACCTACAGACTGTCAGAAGGTTTATCAGCTAGCTTTCACTACCCTTCTCTCTCTTCTCTTGGGAAGAGAGAATGGGATTTGGTTGCAGCTCTCAGCATCTGTCTAACATGAAAGCTCGGTTCACAAACACAGGTTGGAAACAGCAGCCAGGAAGGATTACTACCTGGAAATCTCTATATGTTGATGTGATATCCCAAATTGAGACTTTTGTGATTTGCAGTCTAAATACATTATCCATAATGCAAATTCAGAAGATAGCCAATTAGCCCAAACTATAAACGAGAAAACTGTTCTTGATGGCTAAATTAGCTTTTAATCATTAACTGATTTCCTTACCAGGCTATGTGCTTGACAAAACACTCAGTAACAGTATCTGTAAGACATCCATACTGCAATACCCTGTTCCCTGTGTATTTAAAATGGACTTAAAAGGATACTCAGGAAGCACAGTTAGCACAACAACACAATATTCAGTCCCAATTGAATTGGGTAAGACAACTCAACTCCCCACTGAATGTAAATGTTTTTTCATGAATTTTAAAGAAAATAGGCTACTTGATAAGCAGATTAGTCATTTATAAGAAATTAAAAATGCAACATTCAATTACATTAAGGTCAAACTTCATCTGCTGATGAACATCATGTCATATATTGGAATCTCTACAGAAAATTGATCTTGCTCCAAATTGGATTCCAAGGGGAAGAGTCAATGTTGAACCTCTTTTTGAACCAATTTGGTCAAAAGTATTTGCCAGAAACAATAGATTTACGAAGCTCAGGTCCAGAACAGTTAATACATTGACTTTGTGGTGAGACTTCTTTGATTTATAATAATACCCTATTCTGGTGAATGTGTCTTTCATTTTTATTAGCTAAATTCCCAAACTGTAGAATATCCTATTGTCCATCTGCTTACATTTGTATGTATTTGATTATTTCTTCTTAGTAACAGATTTCACAAACATCAATTTTGCTCAATAATAGCTGAAGGACAATGTGTTGACGGTGATTGGCACTAAACCTGAGATGGGACTTCTAAACCTTGCTTCAAATAGCCCTGCAGGCTGTACCGCACAACAGGGGCGCTGTTACAGGCATTCAATGACACGGTAACCTGCATTACCAGCCTCTATTGCTATGCGGCGGCGCTCCACAGATCTCTCCCCCGCTCTAGTGTTGGCTGTTCGGGGATAAAGCTGAGTGCTAGTCGGTCATGTGATTCCTTTTTTTCCTCCTTCGAAGTTGAAAGGCAGGAGCAGAGCGGTGGAGGGGGCCCAGCTTGCCTTCCTACTTAACGTGTTCGTCCCTTTTTCCGCCACATTTTTGTTAGTTTCTCGTTCGGAGTGATATTTGTATCCAAACCTTTCCTTCACAATGGCGGGGGCTATTATTGAGAATATGAGCACCAAAAAGTTGGTGATAATGGGAGTAACTCTGCTTTTGTTCCAGGCGTTTGCTTTCATGGTCGGCGGTTTAATTGGTAAGTTTTACCCCTTTTTATACCTTCACTTTGATCATGTTTAGCTACCGAGTGTCTTTGTGCGCGCGTGCATAAATGTAAACGCTAACATTTGTCTTTGTGAGCGCGTGCACTAATGTGTTAAATGTAAACGCCAACGTCTCTACACGGTAAAAGCACAAAGTGTGCCTCAACAACAGCTTCAAACAAGGTTTTAATACAAAAGAAAAGACGTTAGGATCTAACTTTTAGCTTTTTTTAAGGAGTTGTGATTAACAATGCGGTACTTTGACACCTTAGCTGCAGAAATGCACCTCAGTTAAATCACTGCTTTGTATCAAGGTGTTTGCTTCTGCATGCCACAAACGCTGGATTCATGTTTTGGCTAAAAATAACGTAGGATAACATATTTGCACTGGTGTACATTTTCTTAAGTACTCTACCTAAGTATAATTTTGAGGTACTTCACTTGAGTATTTCAATGTTTTGCTTCTTTGTACTTCTACTTCACTACAATTCAGAGGTAAATCGTGTACTTTTACTCCACTACATATATTTTGTACATTTAGTTACTTTACAGATGTGGATGAATGATGTGAAATCTAATCAAGTGTTAAATCAGACTTTAGTTCCACCTGGAGTAAATCCACCAGCTACCCTGCAGTATACAAAGCCATTCAGACTAGCTGCACCTTTACCAGCTTTGAGAACACTTTCATGATCAATCATTATAAAACACATCATATATATTATTCTGAAATTGACCAATCTGCACAATGACTAATTTATATTTCGATGCCTCTGCTTTTCCTTGAATACAATTTTGATTGCAGGACTTTGACCTGTAACAGAGTATTCCTACACTCTGGTACTTTTACTTAAGTACAAGATTTGAGTACTTTTCCCACCTCTGCTTTTGCATTTTCAGCACTGTAATCTTTTGTGTTTTTTACTGATTTGATCCAAACTCGACAGCTCCCCACCCTTTTTTTCCCCTTCACATACCTCCTGCTCTTCCTCCTTTACCCCCACCTCTCATATATAATGTCTGTCTGCTGTTTGGGGCCCCAGGCAGCATCTCTACCTTCCTTTCACTCCGTCCTCTTCCCCCCCCTGTGTAAAGTCTCTCTTTTCCCCCACATCTCTATCCCCCGCAGGCGGAACATTCATGTTTCCTCCTCTTCCCCCTAGTTTAATTTGCATTCAGACAGACAGCGGTGCACCAATATAAAACCCAAGAGCACCCAGCTGTCAAAGTTGCATTTTGCCTTGAGGACCCCGTTGGAGTTGCTGTCAAGTTTCTTCAAATCCACCCACTCACACATGCAGCTACACACAAACACATTTGATAGAAAATGTGCATCTTTCTTATGGGCTAAATCTGGAAAAACAGCCCCGAACACCAGTCAGCCTGTCTCCGTGTCCCTGCTCTCGCTCACTACATAGCTGGTGATAAATTAGCTTGTTCGCTTCGTTCCTGGCTGAGATGGTTTTAATGAAGCCAGATTCCTTTGTGTTTGCTCGGTGGCCAGGGGCGGCAGGGGTAATTGAGTAGAAAGGGTGTTTTCTCCCCTTGTTTCCCCACAATCCCGGGGACACGGCATGGGGTCAGCAGGCTGAGGGGACGGTCATTATCCTGGACACACTGTGAGAGACAGGAGGAGCCGGTGGGCTGCCGGGCTCACAGGTCACTGTATTCAAACTGCAAGGGGGGGCCGGATAGATAACTGGGTTTAATTCCGTCCGGTGTGTCATCTTTGTTGCTATATTTGCTTTTTTATGTTATTTTTACACAGCTGTTAACCCACTTACACAGTTGAAGGTTCCTTGAACATGGCCTTGGTTGAGTTTTATGAGTGTGGGGACTGTCTGTTAGCCAAAGGGTATGCAAACTGTTAGTGTAGTCCACCCCTCTTTTATGAGTCAGATTTGATTTTCAGGAACAAGCTATTCTGATTCTTTCTTCTTCGCTTACTTTTATAGTTTTCTTGCAGATATGGAAACCAGGAAGTAAGGAAGAATCCAATCTCAAAGCATTTACTCCTCACGAGTTGCTGCGTGCTAGGTTCACATTTTACAGTAATTACAGCTTTGAGTCCTCTTAGATATGTCCTTAATCCTTTTTGTAAGGTAAATCTGAATATTCTAGGCTTTCATGTTCCCCACCTTGAGTCGGTATACATTCCACAAGCATTGTAATTAAAGCTTCTGGAGTCTTCTTAGATAGATCCTAAAAACGGATGATCACATTTAGGAATGCAGGGTTTCTTTCTTTATTGTATCTTGGTGTTTCAATCAAACGCAGTGGAAGACTCGACTTCCGGTATGAGGTGTGCCGAGTAGACGCGTGCTCGACTGGCTCTAACTTTTCCACTCTTATTTACCTTTTTAAACCTCGTCTTTTTTCAACATAATTTGTTTGCAACAGTTTTATAAGCCAGTGTTAACTACAAAGACCTCCGGCAATGTCGAAAGGAAAGGGGAAAACAAGCTGCAAAGGGTAGGGATCGACCAATATGGCTTTTTCAAAGCCGATACCGATTATTAGTAATCAAGGAGACCGATAACCGATATACATTTGCAGTAAAATCAGAAAATCTTGGTGTAAAAATGTAGAATAACAGAACTTCTATGAAATGCCTTTTATGTTTAATGAACTTTTCAACATCTTAAAACTGGTTTCCTCTCTGTGACCCTGAGTGAAGTAAATGAAGTAAAAATAAAACTTGTTCTGAACTTCTGATATTTGAGTCTTACTCATTTAGTAGTCCCAATTCAGCAGCACCAGATTGTGGTGCAGAAAGCAGAGTTGCTGCGAGGCTCCACTAGGAGTCGTCCCAGTGCGTCACAGTTTCTCCGCTGCGAGACGCTAACCGCCCCCACTCCCCCTGTCTGGGAAACTGATAGAATTGGATCATAAGATCATGGTGTTTTTGCAACTTCAGCATAGGGGATTGGGATGTTTATTGAACTTCGGCTTTCAACTGATTTACCTTCGAAACACCGCTCACTGCTGCTGCTTGCCTCTGTCTGTGTCTGCGTTCTTCACACCTGCCTGTAATCTGAGAAGGTCCCGCCTCTGGCTGGCTGCAGCCCAGAAAATCTTCAGTGTTGATTGACACTTCAGTAATAGCCTATCAGATAGCGCTGTGGGCGGGACATTGCTCGTGAACAGTGGTGACTGCAGCCAGAGAAGCGGCCGCATCAGAGACAAAGTCGTATCGCCAATTTGATTTAAAGTGGACCTATCATGCTATATTTGAATAATATATTGTAGGGCCATACCTATCTATATAAGGTATATTTATACGTTTTTTTTTTTCAAAATACTAAACGGATCATGCATTTTAGCCATGCCTCATTTTGCTCTAATTGCACTTTTTTAGCCCCGTTTTTGCAAGGGCTGATTCTGTGAGAACAGCACCACCTACAGGCCTGGCATATGTACTACAGTGTCTCCAGCGCTTTCGAACGGCAATGGCCGTGGCGGTCTCCTCCTGATAGGTGGAGAGTTGCCCATATAGGCGGAGCTCCTCGTTCCTGACGTCAGAGATATTTCAAATCTGTATCAGATCCGTTGCAGCCCCGTTTTTAGAGATTTGGGTATGGAGGAAAAGAGAGAGGGTTGTGTTTTCTGACACTTGGTGAGTTCCCTGACACACCGGGGACACGTATTCATGTATAAAAGACGTGCATTTTGCATGATAGGTCCCCTTTAAAAAAAAGCCGATACCGATAATCAATAAAATGCGGAATATCGGCCTCGATAATCGGCCAGGCCGATAATAAGTCAACCCCTAGCAAAGGGTCTCCGTCAGCGTCGACTCCTAGCATAACTCCAGCTTCGACTCCTAGCATAACTTTGGCTGACATTAGCTTGCTGCTGGATGAACATAGAGCAGCTCTCACAGCTGATTTCAAATCCTCATTCAAGTCTCTGACATCTACCCTGGACAGCATACACTCCACTATCACAGACCCACGGGCAACGTATACATTCTCTGGAAGCTAATGCTACTGAAGTCGACCAACTTGAGGATGCATGCTCCGCTCTGAAGGGGGACAACTCAAAACTAAGGTAGCGGACTTGGAGGGACGCAGCAGATGCCAAAATCTTCGGATTATCAGCTATCACGTCTGTTGCCATCCATCCCTCACCCTTAATTGGCCTGTTTGGTGTCTTGCCCGTTGATCATTTACTGCCATCCTATTTCGCTGAACTTGTAGCTTTCCTCACATTGCTGGCTAGGCGTGTTATTTTGATGCATTGGAAGGGTCCTCGTCCCCCCTCTCATACACATTGGATAAAGGATGCCCTATACTTTGTGAAATTGGAAAAAATGTAACACTGTATTAGGGGCTCAGACTTAAAGTTCACAAACATTTGGCTATCCTTCTTAGAACATGTTAAGTCCCTCCAGTTGGAGTCTGTCCCCATTGGCCTGTACCGCAACAGCTCACAGAAATGCTCACAAAATGTCTCGCAGGTTTTTATTTTTTATATATATATATATATATATTTTTTTCTTTTCTCTTAATTATTGTCTAATTGTAACTGATGTATTGTTTCTTGGGGTTATTTTGTTAGTTAATGTATTGTATTGCTGCTGTCTCTGTATTGAACATTTCAAAAATAAATCATATATAAAAAACCCGCAGTGGAAGCATTTCCACATTTATCTTGAAGTCATTCCACTGATATTTAGTCAGACAAGAGGACTTTCATATTTTCATATATCTGTTGTTTTCCTTCCTGGTTCTGTTGTCTTAACGTTACTCCCAGGTACTTGGGTACTAAAAATTATGTCCCCATTTTCTTTTACATCTGTAAAAAGCATTATGATCTCAAGGGAATATATAAAGCTGAATTGATATGGATTTAAGAAAGGACAACCAATCTGAGAATCAAACTGCACTTTTGGTGGATGATTTATTTAACTGTTTAGATTAGTTTAAATTGAAAGGTAACTGTATAACGAATATAAAATGAAATACAATGACGAATGCAATGTTTTACATTTTAATGAAGGGTTCCTGTGCAAAATATGCATCCTAAGAAAGGATGTTTTTAATATATCAATAGAATACAATTAAACAGCCACAGCAGAGGTAATTTAATGCTTCATTTACATTTTTCCTTCAGCAACATTTGTGATGGCATTATCTCCTTTTGGTAAAGTATAGTCCAGGACTCCAGTGAACTCTGGGCTAAAGGACATAAGAAAGAAAGGTGTGTCAATAGCATTGAGAGAATTTCTAATTCTTGAATTAGTGTTGCACTAAATAATTTTGCCGCAATCCCAGCCCATACTCAATCTTACAAGCTGGTTGAACATGCTGATCGTCTGACATCATTCTCCACTACATGATAGTTAAGCTTTTGACTCACTGACACCTCCACTCTCAAAGCACTCGGATGTCGTTCACATGAACCTTCCAGTTTTAACAACAGGACACTAAAGTTTTTGTCTTCGCATGATAATGATGGATCTTTTCCCAAGCACTTCTAAAAACCTGTGAGGAGAGACCACAAACAGTCTTGTCAAACTCATGAATCTCAATGCGTAAACATTGTAATCGTTGCCTGAGAGCTTTCGGGAATTCTCCCTTCTCGTCACCTCAGAGAGGGAGAGCTTTGAAACCAGGCAGCTTCTAAACACTGTTCAAAGTAATTTCCAAAGTGTTTGGATTGGATTTGGCCTAAACCCAAGCTGTTGACTGTTCCTAATGGTTGCTAAGATATTAATATTGTCCTTGCACAGTTCAAACCCTAGTGCTCAAGTTTTATTTATTGATTTCTACTCAAACTTTTCTGAATTTATTAGTTTGAGGAGACATTTGGCTTGGCAGGACCTTGAAACACTTTGCTGCGGTATTTCAACATCACACCTCGTCTAACATTACTTTGTTTTTGTCTCTCCAGCTCCCAGCCCGACCACAGCGGTCCACTACTTGGCCATGAAGTGTGTGGACACGACTAAGCACCGAGAGGAATCCAAATGGTTCATGCCCTGGGGTCCTAACCAATGCGACAAGATCCAGAACTTCGAAGAGGCCATGGCCAAGAAGATTGAGGCCAACAACATTGTGTTTGCTGTTCACATTCCTCTGCCCAACAAAGAGATGAGCCCCTGGTTCCAGTTCATGCTGGTCATCCTGCAGTTTGACATTGCATTCAAGATGTACAACCAGATAGGTGAGAAGAACCAAGGCTTTCTTATGGGTTTTAAGCACAACACAGCTCATGTTTCCCCCGCAGGACATGGCTTTTAAGATCTATGAGAGGGTAGAAAGTCTAACTAAGAGGTAGTGCTAACTTGTATTGGATTGGTGGTAAGTAAGGCTGCCCCTATCTGTCCACCACACGTTAGTCGGCTCAAAAAGTCTTAGTCGAGCAATTGTTGTATGGACATTTAAAAAACAAAACTCCATATGGGCGCTGTGCATTGTCGCTTTGGCCAGAAATCTGTTTGCTTTGGTTTATTTATTTAACTGTATCCATCATTCAGGCGCTACGACTGTTTGCATAGTCACACACTACCGCTTATCACGTGTCAAATTGTAGCCCTGGAAATTAAACCCTTTTGTGATGCCAATATACAAATAAATAAATAATCATAATATATCATAGAAGTGTGACGACTAGTCCACTAATCACTTGAACTGACGACTACTGGTTAACTAAGCAATTCGTGGTAAGGGATTCTAACATATATAAAGCTATCTAGGTGGTAATGAAAAAATAATGAATAACTTGGTTAATTGTCTTGAATACGCCTTCCATTTTTCAGTGTTTTCAACTTATTTTCCCCTACTTTTGTCAATATTTTATTGCTGGTATTTCTTAGTTTCACAATCTGATGGCAAATGTTTGAGGCCCAATGAGACCAAGCTCGCGTCTCAAATATTCACATCTATTGTCACGTCTCATCACACGCATCATAAATTCATTCATTCCAATTGTACCAGGAATACTTGTTACATATTACCCTGCCGGCGAGACGTCCTGGTTGGATGTTGTCTTGTGGTCTCATTTCAGTTTATCAGGGGAACGCTTGAGGGACCAACAGAAAAGTGTCTTAAGTAGATTGGATTTCTGTTAGGCTGAAAGGTGGCAAACAATGATGGATGCTCTGCTGGTTGTTCTCTATAGACCCTTCGGGGGTTTAGACGGATTTAGAGGACACTCTTGAGACGAAATGAAGATAGATGACAGATTTAAACCAGAGCTGTTTCTTGTTAGTTGCCTCTGAGCAATGATCTCTTATTATAACCATAGCTAAATGATTTATATACTTGGTATATAAGATCATCACAGTTATGGAAATTCACAGCTCACATTTGTCTTTTCAACATTTCTGAAATGATTTGAAACAGTCTAATTGAAGTATTATTTCATTCTTTTCTTACACATCAATGTTTGAATTGGGGAGATCCCCTTCAGAGTGGGGTTACATTTGTTGTTGTCTATTCTCCCAATTTTGTTCAGGGGACAGATGCAATAGTCCCCATCGTCCTGCCATTTGAAGTTTTGAGTGCTTTCACATCTTACCTGTTTGGTTCAGTTCAAACTAACTTAACCCTTTTGCCTTAGTACAGTCATTTGGGCTGTCTATTGAAGCCCTTGTGCTGATCACACAACCAAAGACTGTTTTGAAAGATTTAAATCGTGAAAGTAAACAAACTAAACACAGGATTTATTAAAGCATTTATGTGATTTACGCATACTTTCAAAGCTTAACTACTAAGAAATCAGCTGATTTTGAATATGTTTAGAAAATATCTTATACGTGTATCTGTATAAGGCCATGTATATACCTCTTTAGGCAAACCATTTAGTAACCATAGTAACACGTATGCATGTCAGCGTGGGTGTTCCCTGATGAATGGCTCAGATACTGCAGAGCTTGCATAATTTGTCACTTAAGTCCCTTAATAAGTGTGTGACATGGATTCCACAGTAATGAGCCCACAATCAACCTGTTATTTTTTATTTATTACATATTTATATACACATCGGAAGCATCAAAGTGCTGCATAACTTTGTCAGATACAGATGCTGTTTTCCACAGAGTAACGTTTGAGTGTGTAGAACTTCATGTTTGTGTACTCCTCTTGGTTGGGTTTTATAAAAGTCTGAGTGTACACAAATCAGAGGAGAACTAAATGCACAAGTTTATCTTTTTTTTACCTCATGGTCCTGACAATCTATGGGCGTTGAAGTATTTTAAAGCTCTGAGGATTGACAGAAGATTTTTCAGATTTTCTTTAACCCTTTTAATCCAGAGGGATTTAATTGTTTGCCCTGGGCTGTTTCAAATATCTTGTGTCTATTGTAATGAAACCCACCAATGAGTGTCAGGGGTTAGAGACAGACATAGCATCAGCTCAGTGCTTGAATGAGGGGAAATGGGGGAGGAAAGGGGAGATAGCTAATGTCTGGAGAAAGACAGGGTTTGGTATCCTGCTAGGGAGCTAGGGATCCTGGTAAGAGGGATTAGAGGATGGTGACTGGATCACCAGCGGAGCCTGGGAAAGAGGTTTTGACTCCTAATCACATCTTCCGCTTCAAGGCTTAGAGTGCATGCACATTCTTGCTTCATAACAACCTCTGACACACAGTCCACACTGACAAGTACCCATAATACTTGATTCATCCAACTTAGGCTAGTTTGTAATGAAGAGGAAGGTCATTGTAAATATAGAGATCAAATGTTTGTGTTGTCATTTTATATGACCCGGCCTTTCTGGTCCGGCCTGTCTAAACAGTCATGCTCCAATGGCGGCCTACTCATCGGCATCATTTGCTTGCTCACATTCTCAGCCTCAGTGGAGCTGTGCTGCGGGCTGTTTACTGCCTGGCTGCCAAACAGAGGAGTGGTGAGTCAGGCCGTCCCCCGACCGCTCCGTCTCACACTGACTGTCTGATCTACATGAGGTGCTGCGAGAACAAGAGTATTGTACATGCTGATGTAGTAGAAACCTTCTGCAGTGTGTCTTGACTGTTTTGTTTCTCCTGAGGGGAGTTGTGCTTGAAAGTATAACTAACTTGTGTATAGCACACTCAAGCCTTTGGCCTGTTGTGTAGTAATTATTATAATAATAATAATAAAGTAATATCTGCTGGCTGCATGGTAGGTGTAACAACACTTGATGCCTCGGCACATCGATGGAGCTTTCATAGATATCCTTCTCAAATATGACTCTTCTTGGTTTCATGGAAAGTCAAATCAAGCAGTACATTGAAGGAACTTAAACTACTATTTACAACATCCATAGCACGAGTCTTATAAAATAACTGCAGTAATTGTTGGGTTCTGGTGGGTGCTTTTATTTTGATAAAGGCAAACATTTCATTTCATTTCAAACCTTTATTTATCCAGATTGTCCCTTGAGATCATAGATCTCTTTTTCAAGGGAGACCTGCAGCAATTAGGTTCCACTAATCCACATGTGTTTATCTTAGTGTTAACAAATGTAATATTCTCTCCTTTAGGGAATATCATATTCAGATAGTCATTTTGCACAATACCAAAAACAAATTATCTTAGGTAAAACTTTTCTTTGTGTTTCAGTTTAAGCAAGTTACCATCTGAAAAAAATATGGAATAAGGTTGTCATTGAATCTTTGCCAAATTACAGAAAAAGTAAAGGGCTTTCAATCATTAAAATATTTGTTACTTTGACTCCTTAAACATGTTGATATGAAACCTAAACTGAGTTGATACGATATAGATTCCTTGCACTAGTTACATCCTGGAATCAGATTTAATAAAATGCTAATAATCCCCAATATCTGCTTACCCAGGTCCTCCTTAATGACACCATGGCATCAGCCTGTCTGAACCATGACTCTCTGTATGATGAATGAACACAAGTCTGTCTCTTCCCAGTCTACCTTATCTGTGGAACAATGTGTGAGGCTCGCCCTTATTAACCACTCCACCCACCTGCCCCACTCCACCCGGCTGAGAGCACCCCCTTGGCCAGAGTCCAGCAATAACACAGCTGTTGAGGAGGCTTAGTCTTTGTGGCAATGGCCGCTGGACTGGAGTGGAATGTTGGCATGAAGCGGGCTCACGTTGGAGGACCTCTGTCTCCACCAATGGCAGAGCGGAGGGCATTACACAGACAGTCGGCTGCCAGTTCTCAGCTGGTCCCTCCTCCCTCTACTTTTTTTTCTTAACAGCACAGGCCACCGAGTTTCTTTCTCTTCACTCCAGCTTGTTTCATAACGGCCAAGAGGCACTCTGGAGGAGAGAACACTTGGCTTTGTAATGTGATCTAAAGATGCAGTTTTAATAGCTTGGCGCTGGATGTTTTTGTTGGATTCACCGGGATGGGATATTGGAGGCCACCTCAAGCTCTTGTTGAAATGAATGTCAAGTAGGAAGTAATCTAGATGTGGGCCACCATGGAGCGCACACTGAATATGTTTACATGCTGAGAAATAATCCTGGTAATCTATAAAATTCCTCCCAGGTGACAGGATTAACACTGAAATATTTGACCTTGATTGTTTTACAATAAACCAACTATGAACAGCCTAGTTCTAGCCTTCATATATTAACATTGGTTAGAACTGCAGCAATGGAGCACTTTGATGATAGGTTTAAAATGTCCCTCCTAATCCTTTTTACACTGTACCAAACTGGAGTGGTATCAGTTTATAGAAACGCTTGTGTGGTACCTGGATATGAGCAGCAATGATATATATTTGGGACTGTCTCCATGTCAGTGCCAGCAGTGATGTCTCTGCTCGTTTCATAATTAAAAGGCAGTGGCTGTCTGTCATCAGGACTTCATTTTATCCTATCACTAGAATAATAACAGCCTCTTCTTTGAGCGAAGGAGGTATAATAAGCAACGGATTACAACAACAAGAATGTCTTGTGCCCCTTTTCCAGTGCATGATACTTTTCATGGTTCCAGTCAACTGAACTGTCTTTTTTTGGTTTTCTACTGGCAAAAGTTGTGGGTAGTATCGGGTAACTGGTCGATTTCTTTTTGTGTGTGGTATTTCCGATGTCAAAGATCTATCAGAGCTAATTGAATAACAATTGAACTTGCTGAAAATTGCTTTTTATGTTTTATATTCAATTTTTAGGCTACTGGGAACAATACACTCGACCAGTCTACCAAGATTTTTGGTTGACCAACGCCCTTGCATTCTTGCATTTTTTTTCTTTTTTCTATTGGTCTTTATTATGGGCATCTGTGAGTCAGGGTCTAAATGTGTCTTCCAATCAGATGGTTAGTGGTTCAATCCACAGCCCCTGCACTTTGTTTGGCAGCTGAACCCAAAAATGGCTCCCTTAGGCGTGTCCATGGAATTAAAGTATATGTCAATTCCTTTGGATAAAAACTAGGGCTGTCAGTCGATTACAATTTTTAATTGCATGATGTCCATAGTTAATCTCAAATGAATCGCACATTTTGTATCTGTTCTAAATGTACCTTAGAGGAATATTTTTCAAGTTTGTAATACTCTTAACATATGAGTGGAGTGCTTTATGCAAATGTTTGTTTATTATCATTGGAACAATGACAAATATTCTCCTGAATATTCTCAACACAACAACCTGGAATCTCTCTCTCTCTCTATATCTCTATCTCTATCTCTATCTCTATCTCTATCTCTCTCTCTCTCTTACACTCTCTCCCAACCCTGTGCACTTCTTTGCACTGAGCCAGTTGCTCAAACAGACAAGCCTGTTTACAGTTGTCGGCAAAATGCCGCTCCTCTGTCTTCATAACAGTCAAAGCATGAGACTGAAGTTCCCACTCTGGGTCAAAATAATGCGCTGTGATGTGCCGTCGACACGTTGGATGCGATCCGAATGATCTAACGCAGCCCCTCGTCCTCCACAATGTTAAGCTGTAGTCACCCATTTAGCTATCGCTGTTGTTGTCCAGGCGTCTCCCCGGCAAACTTTCAAGCGTGATCTGCCGCAAGCGAGCGGCAGGAGCGGGGCTGAGCATCAGCTGTGTGCTTGGCTTGCTGTTTAAAACACATTTTTTTGTATCCATATCTCTCGCTAGAATCTCCCACCATTAGGGTTGGGTATCGTTTGAATTTCCACGATTCTGATAACGATTCCGATTCTACTTTTCGATTCCGGTTCTTAACGGTTCTCAATTCCGATTCTTTGAGGGGCAGGGTAAAAAAATTATACATGCTTCTTCCACCAAAGAAAAATTACATTTATTCGAGAAACTTTTACACAGGTTAGTTTACAGTAATATTCACATTAATCAGTCTGTTTATATTCACTGCTATGTAACTGTAACCTGAGAACCACTGAAGCTACAACAGTGCAACAGTCCAACTTTTAAAGGAACCCCCCCCCCATTTAAAAACAGTTCTTGTTGAGAAAAACAAGCATATCTGCCTTCTCAGGAATACCGGGAAGAAATGTTTGAACATTTTAAAGTAAAATGCTTCAATCTGTTTGTGAATTGTGATCAAAACGTTTGAGACCCACTGAGATAACTTAGACTAAAGCGAACTATCTAAACACTCAAGAGTCCTTTACCTCACTGAGCTGTAGTTATCAGCCACTCAGTCTGACTGGAGAGGACTCTCCCTCCACATCATTGTAGAAACATCTTCTTCTTCCGTTAGAGCAGCTAGCACCAGATGCTAATAACAACAGCGCGTACCGGTCCACCCTCCCTTTCTCACTCGCTCCCACGCTCACTCGCACGTTGGCTGTGAGCTGCGGGTGCCAGATAAGCCAACATCCCCCATTTTCATCACTTACAGGTTACGCTGTAGGAAGTGTAGGTACAACCAGAGCCATACAATAGTATAATATAATATGGCGCTGGGTACAACCATAGATATATATAAATATATATATATATATATATATATATATATATATATAAATAAACACGTGTTTATATATATCTATGGGTACAACGCTACATTTCCCGCCCCTTCGCAGTCATACAGTAGGCTCCGGAGAGCGGCGAGAAACATTTCCTCAGGCATCGAAAAGCGGAACCGAAATTCACATTTCTAAATGATGCCGTTGGAACCGGTTCGGAACCGGTTCTCGGTACCCAACCCTACCCACCATCCAACTAACAACAACAACAACGTCAAGCCTTTGGGCTCTGAAACTACGGGGCGGGCCGAGGACAACTACACATGCATTAATCGCACGTTAAAATAATTAGTTTTAACCAGCTGGATGACATTTATGACCCGTCCACACGGAAACAAAAATGAAAACGAACCGATGTCGATATCAAAAAAGTCTTCCGTCCACACGGAATCGACTCAAACGTGTCCGTCCACACGAGACCGCTTGAATTAAGCTACTTTTGCAATTGCAATACCCAAAGCTTATCAAAAATCTTAACTTCACATCAAGGTCCAAGTAAACGACAATTTCTCACATATTATTATGGTCTATCATCCGGTCACTCATTATTTTCAGGGCGGGGTTTGGAGAAACGGAGAAGACGGTGATCGCGGAAGCTTTTTTCCTCCTGCCTTCACAAACGTTACACAAGTATTTATCAACTGAAAATAGCAAGAGGACATTCATACTCTGCAATCCAAGACTTGATTAAATCCACCAAAAACCTGACATGGTGCTCACGCGAGTATTTTTTAAAACATAAATCCATGTGTGTCTGAGCCGCAGCGACACGGACTGATTCAGGTGCATATATTGTCGTCGGATTTTTTCTACACAGAACCTCGAGCGGCGAGCTACTGAAAAGCTGCCCGACGTGTTGGAGACCCCTGGTCTATACGATAGAGAACGTTAGCGGATACAACCTGTTTCGTCTCTGTGTGGACGGGGCCTAAGTGTAATGTTTGGATAAGTAGTGAGCACACATACAAATTAAGATCCTAAAATCATAAATCTCTATCACAGTAACAATTGACACAGATCAAAACACTTTTTTGAAAGGAACACTCCTCCTCTGCAAGCTCTACGTCATTTTTTTTAAACTAATGACTTTGCACAAAATATATTTTAATTGGGGGACATTAATTGACAGACAATATGTTTGTATTGATCTGAAAGTGAATTGCTCCTGTGGTCTTTGTTCCAGAGGATGGATCGCTAGCCACCATCGACGTGGGGCTGGCCTACAGAGACGACACGGTCAGCGAGTGGACGGAGATGGCTCACTCCTTCGAACAGAGGAAGCTCAGCTGCAACTTCACTACAGCCAAGGTGATCATGACACTCTGAGCCTCCCCATGATGCATCTTTAGAGCAGTGGGGTGCAGGGATGATGTACTTTTGTAGGCCGACCCGAAAGTTAGCGTCATAAGGGCTCCCTCCACTGAGAGCAATTTAATTTTTCAATTAGGTATTGGAATATTGCAATAATGACATGTGGCAAACAGTTGTTCAGCATGAAAATGTCCACATATAAACACCACATTTTTATTTTTGAAGCATAAATGCAATTGCCAGGAGTAAAAGCTGACGCTATAAACAGACTACATACAGCTGCGCATCACCACCTCTAAGCTAAAGACGGACTCATCTTTGGCTTGATGACATTTAGTCTTATTTTGTCAATTGTTAGCAACTGCTGTTATAAAAACGGGTAAAAGCTGCAGGTGTTTACCAGGTTAAGCTGTTTACTTAAACGGAACAAAACGTGAAAGTATCTTTTGCTTGTGTTAACCACAGACCACGGGAATCTAACCAAAATATAATTAAAAACATATATTGACCTCGTAACGAGCTCACTGGAAATGCTACAATGCCAACTAATTTCTCGGGGTATGACTTCTTGCACCACAAAAAGTTATTTCAAACACAACATATACCCTGCATTAAAACAATGACATGGGGATTTTCAGCTTCCAGAAAATTCTATTGCATACGGTAAAAGTATTTTTTTTATATGGTTTCTAATCGAACCTTAGAGCTTGTATTGTTGCAGTTTCATGATATGACAGTCATCACACAAAAAATGTTCTGACTTTGGATGCTGCTCATCATAATGAAACTTTGATGTCACCAGTGTTGGCTTATTAACTTGTTTTATTTATTGATGCGATTTAAAAGCTACATTTCTTTTGCAGAGGGTTTTACAGTGCAGTACATCTTTAAGTTTTTAACCAGATGGTGTGTTGCTGTGTGTTTTTCAGACCTTTGAGAACGAGGGCCGTTACTATGAGTGTGACCTGCTGCCTTTCATGGAGGTGGGCAGCGTGGCCCATAAGTACTACCTGCTCAACATCCGCCTGCCTGTCAACGAGCGCAAGAAGGTCAACGTGGGGATCGGAGAGATCAAGGACATTCGTCTCGTGGTGAGTTGGCATTTGATCGGTAAACTTCTTAAAGGTTACACATTAAACTGAGGGCGTTTGCCATCGAGTGAGGTGGTGATAGCGCCTGCTTGGGAACCAGGAAACATTCAAAAAGCTAATATTTGACTTTGGTTCCTTTTTTCTTCTCCAAGAGCATCCACCAGAACGGAGGCTTCACCAAAGTGTGGTTTGCGATGAAGACCTTCCTCACTCCCAGCATCCTCATCATCATGATCTGGTACTGGAGGAGGATCCTGATGATGAGCAGACCTCCTGTGCTGCTGGAGAAGTAAGGCAGCTCCATCACTGATATTCCCTCTATACTGTTGTATTCTTAGCACAATCAATTTATTTCAATTTATTTTCAAGATCAATTTATTGCAAAGGTCCTATTTCTTTTTTTTGGTTAGTAATTTAAGACGAGGCATGTTTTATATAGCAAAAAACATATAAACTGAATATCAAATGACATTTGAATATTATAATAAAGTAATTAAAGCCAAAAGAATACAAGTTAAAACCAGCTAAAATAGAATAACACTGGTATGAAATATAAGTTGCAGTGTAAAATATGAATAGTTTATTTTATTTTATTAAAGGCAGCGTCAAAAAGAAAAGTCTTCAATGTAATGTAACTGTTCGGTATGTACCTCGGTTTGGGAGTCACGGTTCAGTACGGGTTCGGTACAACAAGAAAAAGCAAAAAAAAGTCTCAAATACATAATGCCAGGTTTGTTTTTTATTTATTTTGAACAGTAGTGCAAGTTTCAGTTTAGAAATAAGGAACTCTAACATTTTGAATGATTAACTTTATTACACAGTTAAAAACAAACCACAAACAGTACCACACACACTCAGATGGCCATATTATCTATAATGGCTGATGTCAAACAAAAAGTTTCAATAAGCTGTAAAACTAAAAAGAATTTCTTGAAAATATTACAAAATAAACAATAAGATATTGTTTCAATAAAAGCCGGGGTCCTCTACTATTGCATAAGGGCGCAGCATAGCCGCTGAAAGACATATGCCAAAAGCTTCCGTTATTTATTTTGGTCTCTCGGCTTTCATGTCTATTGCTTCTTAAAAGCAGCGGGGATAAGCTGTTGTCTTTTGCCGGGCTCCAAGATTGCCAAATCTGGGTGATGCCTTCTGATATGATTTAGCATGTTTGGCTTGTGTTACCATTAGCAAACCTTTTTCCTCCCAAGGGCCATTTCAATTTTTTCAACATCCTCCGAGGGCCGTACAAATTATTGACCTCTGCTTAAAAATACTAAAATCACATCCCATTCATTTCACCTTTCTTTCATGCTGTGCAAATAAAAAGGACGGTTGTGGCATGACCACCCAAACGGAAAGATATGGACACAAGATGTGTGCAAATATATATTTAGTTTCCTATCCATGTGAACATGAATTAAGTGTGGGGGGGGGGGGGGAGAGAGAGACCTAACTGGGGGGGGGGTCTGGGCGCATGCTCCCCCGGGAAGATTTATTTTTAAATGTTGAAGTTAAAAGCATCAATCTGGTGCACTGAGAGCAACATTAGGAGATCTATGGATACATCTCTCAACACCCATATGAAACATAACTGTAAGCAGATTTATTTTTCTTTATGGATATTTTACAAATCACTCCTTTCAAACTGTATTCTTGTTTTATTAATAACAACTTTTTTTACACCCGTTTACTCTATTCTCTTGTTTTTTTATAATGATCATATAAAGATGTGCCTTTACCTCACTGGTTGTAGAAAAAGCTTCTTATGGCGCGTTTCCACTGCAGCGGGTAGCTCGCTTTAAGCGTGCAGAGCCGTGCGGGGCCCGTTTTTGGTTGCGTTTCCACTTGGCCTAGTACCGGCTAGCGGGTCCTAATTCACAGTTTTTCTGGCCCCATAAAATTGTGGTTCTAGGGCCAGGAACAACCGGGCTGAGTATGCTAAACTAGAGAGAGAATCGCTGACAAGGGGGCTACAACTACAACAAGATGAACATATTTGACCGTGATTTAATTGTAATACACGTTTCAAAATAATGCCAAGTAACAACATACTGATACCGGTTAGTAAAAACCATTAATGAATGCTTTGACAAGTCTGCAGACGGACGGCAGGCGAAAAACCCTTTTTTTAAATGCGTGTTTTCTAAATGGAGCTTGGCTAAGCTAACGTTATATATGCTCCGACCGTCCACACTCACAACAACGGCCTATACAGACATAAATAAACCAGCGACTGTATTCGCCATGACACAGGCAGTCTGTGGTTTGTACTTGTTTAACTTTTGTCTAGTTTCTGAACAGATATGAAGAGCTGTGAGCTCTGAGTGCTAAGAGCTAATGGCTGTGTTGTTTTTCTGGGGCTCTCATTGAAGATGACGTCACGGCTCCGCCTACACTGCGTTACTATAGTAACTACCCCAGTTCCTAAACTGTAATGGAAGCGCAGCATTAAAGTGAGCCGGGCCTAATAAGGCCTAACCAAACCGAGCGAGGCCGAGCGAGGCCTGCAGTGGAAACGCGCCATTATATTCTTTAGCATAGCTAGCTAACCAGATGCTAACAACAACAAAGTTATTGACTGTATGATCAGTATGACAGATGAACAGATCGCCACTGGGCTTTCAACTAAGACACAGCCACGCAAAAACTGTGGCATTTGTACAGCTCCTTATGGGTACTGCAATTTCTGAAGTGCCGGAGCGATGTTCTGGTGTCAGTACCATATCTGCACGGCCTACCAGATTAGCACGAGGTCCGTTACGCTTACTAATGACGTCACGCATCGGCTGTACGGCAACCCAAGAGGACATTTTACACGGCCAAATTCCGCAAAGAATAGGAAAAAATAACAATCGACAGGGGTCTTGTTCTCGAGTGAGGAAACAATGGAGCGTGAGATTGGCTGGAGCAGCGGGAGCGGTACTGCAGTCGCTTTACCGCACCGTTGTCACGAAAAGGGAGCTGAGCCAGAAGGCAAAGCTGTCTACCGGGCCATTTTCGTTCCTACCCTCACCTATGGTCATGAAGGATGGGTCATGACCGAAAGAAAGAGATTGCGGATACAAGCGGCCGAGATGGGTTTTCTCCGCAGGGTGGCTGGCATCTCCCTTAGGGATAAGGTGAGAAGTTCAGTCATCCGGGAGGGACTCGGAATTGAGCCGCTCCTCCTTCGCGTCGAAAGGAGCCAGTTGAGGTGGTTCGGGCACCTGTTTCCATAGCAACAACAACTTCCTGTCAACAGCTCCTGTTTCACCTGCTTAATACCGTTATCCAGTGGCGAACCGTGTCTATCACAACTGGACCTTCTGTAGACACACACACATCCCCCGCTGCCGCCGCCCCCCCCCCTTCCGCGGCATTATAATGTCCGTATTTTCACTGAGTTGTCGTCTTGAAAAGGGTACTCACAACAATTCCGCAACAACTTCATCTTCACCTGTTGCACTTGTCATTTCAACGTTAAAAACAATAAAACGGCATGAATTGCTTCATCACACTCATCTAGATCCTCTGTCTCGAGCCAGTTACCTAGAGTAGAGCCTTCTAGAGTACCCTGGAACAGAGGGAAACTCTGAAAGAATACGCCCATTGGCTACAAATCAATATATGATTGGTTGATCAAACTGTCAGTCCAAACGTACGCTCTCATTCAGTGCAACGGCCAGGGCATTCGATCAAGGATGTAGAATACCTTGGTTGAAGGATATTCTACCCAGAGACCCAGAACAAGATCTGATTGGTTGCTTTCTTTTCTAACACAAAACCACTGAAATGCGTAGTGCATGGTCCGAGAAGGACAAACAAATCAACGTAACACTGTAATATAACAGATCAACAACATATACCATTCTCATTTATTAATTTTATATACATTTTATTTATATAATTAAATCGATTTTTTGTTTGTTTTATCTGAGTGTTCCAGGGTATTCTCTGAATACCTTGAAGGCCCTGACGGTTCGCCACTGCCGTTATCATCACTGCTACTGTGGTCACATCGGGGACCCGTAACATTTACAATAGTTGAGATGTGAAGGGGGTTATGTTTTTGTGTCTTCTGGGTTCCTGCAGTTTTTTGAACAGACAGTAGGCTACCGCTACACACGTTCAGAGGATGAACGTGTGTACTGTCTGTGGGAGTTTACGCTGTTGACAGGAAGTTGTTGTTGCTATGGAAACAACATGACGGTATCTGATATATTCTACATATAAAGACGGAGAAAGTAAAGAATAAAGTTTGTTTAAATGTTAGCACCCCCCGAAGAGGCACAAGCTCTTACGTTGAGTCTGGAGTTTCAATCAATTCTAAACGACCATATTTCTTATATTATTCTACCATATTGCCATTACCATATTATTCTACGACCATATTTCGGAGGGATATGCTACATATTAACTTTCAATTTAACACTTCACTTTCCTGACACAGTTCCACTAACATACATTCACTGTCGATATTCTTTGTGGAATTTGGCCCTGTAAAATGTCCTCTTGGGTTGCCGTACAGCCAATGCGTGACGTCATTAGTAAGCGTAACGGACCCCGTGCTGATCTGGTAGGCCTTGCAGATATGGTACTGACACCGGTGCGCTCCGTCAGAACTACACCCCTGTCAGACGAGACATATACCACGTGATGACACGTTAGGCTCGTGTTGTGTTCAAGGACCCTGACCTTTGCCAGGAAAAACAGGCACTCGCTTGTTTAATTTCTTTGCGGTCTAGATGTCTTTACATTTTAAATTTTTTGCGTGTGTTTATAAATTACCTCGAGGGCCGTACCAAATGGTCTCGTGGGCCATATACGGCCCGGGGGCCGGAGGTTCCCCACCCCTGGTATAGGGCATACACATGGAGCCGCAAGCGTTTCGTCCTCAGACCTACCCACTTTGGGAGCCGTTATCAACGTGTATCAGATTCGGGCTCCGAATCCGTGTTTCCATGTCGGCCTTCTGTGGATGAACCGTCTAAATCAGGGCTGGCCAACCAGTCAGAGGTTAAGAGCCACATTTTTTCTATGTTTCTGCAAAGAGCCACATCAAACACACAGTCACTGATACCGCTTGTTTCAGTTTTTTGTTTTCTGGAGACAAGATTTCAACCACGTCACTGATGCATCTTTGTGGCATTGGGATATATATTTTTGAAATCCTCTGGAGCAGAGAGAGGAGCTGTGGATTATTGTTATTGATTAATGCATCAGTGTTTCTTAGGGTCAAAAACACTAAACTCACAACTTAAAATGAAAGCGTTTAGTTTATTTAATAAAAGAGCACATGTTCAATATGAAAAGTGACAGTAGTTATAGATTATTTGGAATTTGGTGCTATATATATATTTAAAAAAAAAAATTATATATATTTTTTAAACACCTTGAATTTCAGGGGGGGGGCGCGGGGCTCCGTTGGCGGGAAACACTGGATAGTGTTTAATCAACGATAGGTTTCCCCCCCCTCAAATTGGTTCACTGCATCGCAGGTATTATTGTGATTGGCTCTTGGGCCACATCAAAATTAGACACGCTGTCATCCTCTCATACTGACACCTGACACCACACATACACAAGTAGGGAGAGCCGGGACGAAAGTAACACGGGACGAAAGTAACGGAGCGATTTTATCCGAGCCCAAACAACTTTGACCGGCCAAATTACGTCAGAATTATCAGCATTCAATACTTAACAGACCTACTAAATATCAGGTTTAACTGTCAGGAGTAGCTAGTGTTGTCACGATACCAACATTTTGGTTTCGATACCAAGTCAAGAATTGCGATTCCGATTCTTTTTAACAATGAGAACAATAAATAAAATAAATGACAATAATTTGTATTAAATACAATTAATACATTTCTTACAGACGGGCCTCGTGGTGTCCGTAGGCTTGCCCTCACTGTCAGAGATATCGCTCAAATACTTCCAAATTTCGCTTCTGGCGTCTTTGTTGTCAACAAGCCGAGGCGCAGCGGCAGTTGCACTCCCACTTGCTTCTCGTTTTCTCACATGCTCTGGCAGCTAGCGCGTGCACGAGAGAGGGGAGGCACTTGAGTGTGCTTGAGAGGGGAGGGACTTAGAGCGTGCTTGAGAGGGGAGGGACTTAGAGCGTGCTTGAGAGGGGAGGGACTTAGAGCGTGCTTGAGAGGGGCGGGACTGCAGGCACGGCTGCAGTGCAGGGAGTGAAAGCAGAGCGCTGAACACACACGGCTCTTATTAAAACAGCGCTTTCTCACCGGAGTACTTTTCCCCGTCATTCTTAAAGTACCGATATTAATGAAACGGAGGAATCGTAACGTTTTTAACGGCAGGGTATCGCGGTACCTTTCAAGTATCGGTACACCGTGCAACACTAGTCAGGAGTCAGTGTCTCTCCCCCAAACTCACACATAGGCTATACAATTCGATATGAACTGAAGAGCCGCATGAAACTAGGCAAAGAGCCGCATGCGGCTCGAGAGCCGCGGGTTGGCCACCCCTGGTCTAAATGATAGAGAACGTTAGTGGATTCAACTGATATCGTCTCCGTGTGGACGGGGCCTGAATGTTGGAGCTCTGCTCTCAGCCTCTGTTTGTCTAACCCCCCGCTGTGCTGGGAGGACAGATCAGTCAGAGGCGCCACAGGAAGTGCCTGGCCAAGCATGAAACAAAATCTGCAAGCTAGCACTCAGCCGACACATGCTGCAAACACACATTCTGGGCATACACACATGCAGTCATGTCATAAGTCTCTCTCCTTCCCTCTGTATCTTCCGGCTCAAGGCTCTCATTCCCAGAGGAGTCGGCAGGCTCTCAGGATCTTGTACATTATTTGTGGACAGCAGATTATTTTTTGATGAACCAAAAAATGGCACCCCTTAGATTATCTTTGAATTTAAGAGGGCACATTTTTGAGAATCTTAACAGAAAAGGTTGATGGAGAAGAAGATTAATGGAAAATCTCCATTTATTACAGAAACATCCGTCAGCTGAGTCAAACTTTTCTTTAAAAAGTGCAACATACACTGACGTTAAATAACAATACCCATGGCTGTGTTCAGTTACATGTCAGTGAGTCAGCAGGCACAGCAGCAGAGCCCAGGAAGTGTCTCGCCCAGATGGAACCAGACATAATTAATGTTATTAGCTACACCTGTGCTACTCCTACCATCACATGTCGACAGGGGTGGAAAAGTACTAAAGTCCTTTATTTGAGTAAAAGTAGAATAACTGTGGTCTTAAAATACTGTGTTACAGGTAAAAATCCTGAATTGAAACACTTAAGGCTCTTTTTACAGTGTTTTAGAATAATATAATTTAGTTGTTATCTGTAGCTAATACCTGCCAACGTATTGCATCACCTCATACATTTTCATAGGCACAAAGTTGCTAGTAATTATGAGTGTTTAATAAATGTAGTAGAGTACAGAGTAAAATACTTGCCTCCAAAATGAAGTGAAGTAAAAGTGTGTGTATATGTATATGTATATATGTATATATATATGTATGTGTGTATATATATATATGTGTATATATATATATGTGTATATGTGTATATATATGTGTATATGTGTATATATATATATATATATGTGTGTATGTGTATATATATATATATATATATGTGTGTATATATATATATATATATATATATATATATATATATATTAGGGGTGTAACGGTTCACAAACATTTCGGTTCGGTACGTACCTCGGTTTTTTGGTCACGGTTCGGTTCGGTACGTTTTCGGTACAGCAGAATTTTTTTTCACAAAACATATATATATATATTTTTATTATTATTATTAAACTGTGAATAATGTATTCACTCAAATAAATACAAAATATAATAAAATAAACATTAAGGTGCAGCATTTCGATGAACTGAAATAATCTGTATTTGAACTTTACTGTACTAGTACTCACAAAACATAAACTATTAGTTTTGGGTTTTTAATTATTATTAAACTGTGAATATTCACTCAAATAAATACAAAATATAATAAAATGAACATTAAGGTGCAGCATGTCGATGAACTGAAATAATCTGTATTTGAACTGAACTGTACTAGCACCTAAGCAGCCAGTTTGACATTATGACTTGCTTGTCATTGTATTTTCATGTTGTTTAAAGAAAGATGAACTTGTCCACATTGCTTGCCGAAAGGTCAGATCTGCTGGCACTAACAATGTCTCCTGCTGTGGAGAACACCCTCTCTAGGGACAGAGGTAGCAGACACAGCCAGGTAGCGCTTTGCTAACATGGCAACATAAGGATATTTGGCGTTTGTAATAGCTTTGGCTCGGTCTGAACTCTCTGCGAGTGGTGGAGGCTTAAATGCTAGTGGGAGTTGGGTTTGCACTTCAGTCATTTTTTCTTTTGGTACCGGTGATATTCACGTTCGGGTGATGCCTTTTCAAGAGTGTGCAAGTTTGATGTATTGCCAGCCGCGTAACCAATTTTAGTTGAACAATGCCGACAAACAGCTTTGGTTCAGTCCACCTGTCTTTGTCCGTCATCCTTGTTCGTAACTGCAAAACCAAAATGTTCCCAAACCGGAGACTTCAATGATGCTGGAGGATTTTCGAGCTCAACTTCAGCTCAGTTCCTCAAATTACTGACTACATTTGAACGCATCCCTCTGACCAGCTCTCATAGTATGCCTCTCATCCAATTAAATGACTTGCTCGCTCTATGACGCGTTGAACCCAATGTGAGCAAATTACTCTGAATGCTGCGACGCAGCACCTGAGATTACTTCCAAAAAGTTATTCACGTTCTCAATTTTTTACGTTTAACGTTATATTCGTTCGGTACACTTCGGTACACACCTGTACCGAACCGAAGGGCCCGTACCGAATAATTTCGGTACGGGTACGTGTACCGTTACACCCCTAATATATATATATATATATATATATGTGTATATATGTATATGTGTATATATGTATATATGTATATGTATTAGTATTAAATGAAAATACTCAAGTAAAGTACAATTATGTTAAAATAATACTTTGGTACAATACTTAAGTAAATATACATTCTTACATTCTACCACTGCATGTCAAAAAGTCCTGTGTAAAAAAAAGAAAGAAGAATTGAGTCTATTTAATTTATAACGATTAGCCTACACATTAAAATGTCAAGAATCGACTAGACCTACATTTGATATAGTTGAAAATGTGTGTACTTACATCTTAATTTGAGGAATCCCAAATTTGAAACAAGGTCACTTTGCGTTTCATTCAAACCTCTGTAGTGCATCTTCTTTGTGCATACGTTGTCTGCCCGAGGCTGTCATATAATCACTTTTCATACAGTTTCTAAGCCACATTTTGACAAAACACACTTTTAGATCTTGGTCCTTTTTACCTTTTTTAAAAATATTTTAGCTGAAAAAGGATGTAAGCAATCAGACGTCTGTATCTTAAGATATCAGATCAACAAGCTGAGCCAATGTTAGCAGTTATGTTGCACCCTTTGATCCCATGTCCCATTTTTAGCTTAATTCAGTGTTTATACTGGTTTCAATTACCCGGCCTTTTTTGTTCGGAGAGGAAGAGACCTCTGTAGATAACAATATTGATTAAAAGCTTCTTCTCAAACAGACACATTTGTATTTTTCTTTGTTTTTGTTTTGATTGAGAAACCGCTGGTGGCAAAAATGACATATTTGGAAAGAATTCTACTACTAACCATGAAAACTCATCTGTTCAACATAGCCTTCCAACAATAACTCACTCTTTCCCCCCCCCCCCCCCCCACTGCAATGTTACACTTCCATTTCTGCCCCCTGTTTTATGTTTTTTATGTCTTGTCCTTATGTGTTTCTTTGTAAAGCGACCTTGAGGTTATGAAAGGCGCTATATCAATTATTATTATTACTCATTTTACATATTTTCTTACCATACCCTTTGTCTTAACACACACACACACACACACACACACACACACACACACACACACACACACACACACACACACACACACACACACACACACACTCTCTCTCTCCCCTGTCTCTCTCACTCTCTCTCCCCTGTCTGTGGTGGTGGTACTCAGGACACATTCCTAGCATACCAGCTGAATGTGGTTTCACTCGGTACGCTCCGTAGGACATCGCTGATGAGCTGTCTGGAGCGGTATAGCTCAGAACCTGTGTTCCATTACTTATATTACCCAGAAAAAAGTGTACTCATGCTTTTAGGCCACCTGTTTTATCTACACAGCTTCCCCCTCTCTTCTTCTCTCTCACACCTACACACTGCAGCTCTGTTTTGCCCTCTTAACTATCTATTTACGATCACCCTTTCATCTCCTGGCGACGTGCAGAGACCTGCTGCAGACGCTTTGAAGACAAGCTCTGTTCTTTCTTTCTGAAGGCCCATTGTTCTTAGTTCACCCCCATTTCTTATTTCTCTCTAAATGTCTGGATTTCAAAGTTGAGGGAGGTTGGCTGTTAAAATGAGGCTATTTGGAAAGATAATGAATGATGTCGATTTGGACAGTCAGTGGGAACACACTGTGCTTGTAGCTGTATGGATAATCTAATCAATAATGAAAAATGTCCCGAGATCTAATGATCCTCCTAGAGCAGTTGGAGATGCAGCCCCGCTATAAAACATTGATTGTGTCTGAGTAGTGGAAAGGCCGTCAAAGTGACCCTATATTTAATCTGCAAACACTGTTATAGCCCTCATTATCCTGATTAGCTAAGAAAAGTTTCCTCAGGGTTTGTAACTTGTTTCATCTCATCCATTTTTTTCTTTCTTCAGACTCCAGTATTGCTGCTAAGGCTACATCAATAATACTGCTGTTGACATGTATTTAAAGAGGACATATTATGCTCATTTTCATAATTGTATGTTGTGCCTCTACTGCGACATTTTATTTATTTGTTCTCATACTGCCTGCACCTAATTTCACCCTCTGTCTGAAACCAGAGCCCATTCTGCTATGTTGTGATTGGTCAACTGCTTGGAGATGTCCTGCCCCTTAGCCTATCACATACAATGTGTTGAAGCGAGTGTTAGGGAGTGATGTCATTATGTTAGGGAAGTAAACAAAAGGTGTTCAAAGGAGGCGTTTCAGGCTGGAGGGGGAGTGTGTGGGAGAGAAACTCTCTGGAGGGAACACAGGGATTTTAGTCCTTGAAGACCATTTACATGCACCAAAACCTATATAACGCACTACAGGAGAGGGGAAAACCCCCCAAAAGCATAATAGGGCCCCCTTTAACCACTCTATTATCTACCAGCATAAATAGATGTGTATTAAAAACGTTTTTTTTCATGATGCCACATATGTAGTTTTGATGGTAAAAAAGGATGGTTGTTAAAAAGGACTGCTTTTGCTCCATCAGGGTGATCCTTGCTCTCGGTATCTCCATGACGTTCATCAACATCCCAGTGGAGTGGTTCTCTGTTGGCTTCAACTGGACCTGGATGCTGCTTTTCGGAGACATCAGGCAGGGCATCTTCTACTCCATGCTGCTCTCCTTCTGGATCATCTTCTGCGGGGAGCACCTCATGGTACTGTACCAGGAACCTTTTACTTCATGTTTGATGGTTTTCTCACTCACCTGCATGGTGACTTGCTAATTGTTTGAAGTTCCATCATAGCCTTTCAAAGACTAGTTTATGTTGTTGAACTAAAAGAAGATAAATGGTCAATCCAGGTTAATGTAAGACGGTGTAAAGCACTACCAGCTTGACCAAAGGGGCACATAAATGCTTCTAGTTATATGTACCGTTCTTTTTTTTTATCAGATTAAGCTTTGAAACCAGTGAGCCTGAATTAGTTGTGATCATTACATTTGCTCTCTCCTTTTCTCTCAGGACCAGACAGAGAGGAACAGGTTCTCAGTGTACTGGAAGCAGGTTGGACCCATCGTGTTCGGCTCCTTCTGCCTCTTTATCTTTGACATGTGTGAGAGGTGAGAGCAAGTCTTTTCTACTTCACTTTAACTTGAGACTAAGGGTGTGTTCACACCTGCCTTGTATAGTCCGGTTGAATCGAATGCTGGCGTATTTAGCCACTTGGTGCGGTTCATTGGGTCGGTTTGAACACAGTCCGAGACCTCTTAAAGGAATGCTCCACTCATTAGATAATTAATCAAAACTTCAGTATTTAGTGAAACATTATGTTTAAACCATACCCTGAAGAAATCAGCGATATTCCCCGGTAAATAATGATTTTATAGCTCTTTTTTATCAAAACCTGTATATTCCGTCAGGCCGCTGTCATTTTGCCCATTTTCAGTAGTCACGTGATGGTCGTGACGTCATCCATGCGTTCACTTTGTAAACACACGAAAACATGGCGAAGTTTTGAGCAATATGAAGAGATTGGAAGGGCGAATTCAGCCATACAGGTTCGAGCCTACTTAGTACTACTTAGTAGATACAATGATTTTGATTACTAGATATGTATGCATGTAGTACCACCCTTGCTAGCGATTCCCTCTCTAGTTTAGCATACTCAGCCTCGTTGTCCCTGGCCCTAGAACCACGATTTTATGGGGCCGGAAAAACTGGGGGGAAATGCCCACTAGCCGGTACTACGCTATATGGAAAGGCCACCAAAAACTGGCCTGGCCTGGACGATAAAGGACGTTTAAACGGGGCTACCCGCTGCAATGGAAATGCGCCATAACATACCTTATTCTTACTCCGAGCACTACTTCTGGTCCTCCGTCGCTTCACACTTGCAGAGGGCGATTTCTCAACTGGCCGAACTGGTGTCCTGGTCGGTGATGACACCAGAAAGACCGATGGTACTGCATCTCCATTAAGTAATGGTTGTTCAATAAATCCCATGTTATGTTTTATCATACTCATAGTAGTCGTCCGGAAACTTGAAATGTTCGCTGCATACATGCGCCTGTGGATCTTTCGGTTCGGGCCGGCCACATTTCGCTAGCCACTGCCTCCGAACGTACTTCCTACGCTTACCTTTTGGCAACAGATGGAACCGAGCATTCCGTGGATTGTTCCTATCAGAATTGTGGCAATGTTTCGCGATACAATGAGGCATATTTGAATAGAGTAACTACAGTAAATAACATGAACATCAACGTGTCCTCGAAACCAAACGCATGGTTTACGTCACGTCCGGTAAAATGGCGCCGCCCACAGTGTTGTTATTTCGGTAATTAATCAGTTTAAAATCACTGATAATGTCATCGGATAAAAAAAAAAAAAAGAGAGACTGGCAGAGACTGGTCTGTTTTATCGGATGATAATTATTTAAAAATGAGTGTCATGAGCATACCATTCCTTTAAGTGAACCAAACAACCGGACTCTGGTCCGCTAAAATAGGTGGCCTCGGAACACTTGCTTGCTCTGGAGTGGTTCATTGCTGGTGTGAACGCAGTCCGCACTAAAACATAGGAAGCGTAGTATTTACGTGTCACAAGAACGCGGATGTCTTCAAAAATCTTTAGCGAAAGAGTCTTTCAAGACATCCGCGGTTGTTTAGTTAAAGATAGTGTTAATTTCGTTGACTAAAACTATGACGAAATATGTTCGTCAACGACCTCTTTTTCCATGACGAAAACGAGACGATGACGAGACGGCACCGAAGGCAGTAAACAATAACTGCAACGAAATCATCATGCAATATCGTTGACGAAAACTATGCCAAAATCTCTCTTTACTTTCGTTGAAGAAAAATGAGGAGACGAAATATTATCAAAGATAACGTTAGATCTCTGATAGTCAGTTTCTCTCCCAGCAGTTTCATTTCCGGTGCTGCGCTGGGCAGCAGCTGTGTGTCTGTGCTGCGCGCGGCGGTAGATTTGAATTACACCGGGTAGCGGCACAATATGAACTGTCAGGAAGACTCGGGTCTAACTAACCTTATTTAACAGAAAAGAAAATGGCAACAACAGGGCTTGGGAGCAGTGGTCGCACTCGCGTTAACCGAATACCCCCCGTCAGCGCGAGTGAGTGATAAATTGTGCACTCGACGGATAATAATGGATTATGACGGAAATGTTACGATCCTGTCCGTCAAAATGACTGACAACGAAAAAGTCTAAAGCCACCACTGCTTGGGAGAAAGAAACAATGTGATATTTGGGCCCATTTTCGCTACAATGAGGCGGAGAAAAAAAGCGAATGCATTGTTTTATCAGAAGGGAAGCAATGTGGCCATAACACAGCTGGTAAAAACACTGCAAACCTGATCAGATACTCTCTGCAAAGCTTCTTAATCATTCAACCTGTGTTTTTCATCAAATAAGGACAAGATATAATCTTATTTATTTATATATACTAAAATGACAAATTATTGGTTTTGGCTAGGCTAGTTTGACTGAAATGTTCTATATAATCTGATGACTAAAAAAGACTCAACAGTTTTCATTGACAAAAAGTAGACTAAAATAATTAGTTTTCTTTGACTAAAATAAGACTAAAATGCTCAGACTTTTAGTCGACTAAAACTTGACTAAATAAAAACAGGAGGAAGGTGACTAAATATGACTAAAACTAAAAAGGAAATTTAACACAGGACTAAGACTAAAACTAAATAAAAAAATAGCTGACGAAATTAACACTAGTTAAAGAGTGAAGTGTTGAACAGTGTTGTGTAAAGTAAAAATTCTCCGTCAACTACATAAAATTAAGAACACCTGTCGTCGGTGAAACGCCCCTCCTTACTGCAGAACGTCTCTCATTATATGTGTTATAATGTTTTTTAACGGACGTTGTCTGATTATATAATCATATGCGCGGGCCGCTAGTGTCTGTTGATCTCCAGATTAACAGCAGCATGAGAATAACCTGCCGAAAGTGCCGATGCTCCATGGCGGAGGCTCCGGTAGAAATTGCCGGGATTTGCGTTTTTACCCCCTTAATGTCTGACCAATGGTTGAACAGCATTTCTGTGCACATGATTTGTGTTTAAAGTTTATAGTCCGTTTGAGATTTGCCTGTGTGAACGCAAATCGAACCTTCTGAGAAATGACACAATGTAACAAACTGTGGTTTGGTGCGAACCAGAAAACGGACTATTAGGTGTGAATGCACTTAGAGATTTTTTTTCTTTTTTAAAAGTGGTAAATCAGTACTTGACCATTAAACCTTCTAACAATCTCGTGAAAATCTACTATTGTTTTTAAGTATCTATTCTTAGGCTTAATTTTCACATGCTGTGTGTATTTCATGAATATTTGTAATACAGTATTGACACTCAAGAGTAGGTAAGCCATAACTGTTTCTGTTTTGTGCCTCCAGAGGGGTCCAGCTGACAAACCCCTTCTACAGCATCTGGGCATCTGATGTAGGGACTGAGCTGGCTGTATCCTTTTGACAACAGTTTGACAACAGTATCAGAGAAAGATCACTCATGCAACCAGCTTGTCTGATGGCTATGATGCTGATCAAATCACAAGAGTGTAAATGGCCTTATAATGATGTTTAGTTAAATAAAAGTGATAGTTTGCATGTTTTTAAAGTGGGGTTGAATGAGGTCAAAAGCCATAGTTAATCAGAGATTTACTACATGGAAGCAAAGCAATGTACTGCTGTGAACACCTACAATAAATGCACACCCTTAAAAATCAATATAAGTTTAAGTGTACACTTAAAATAATTTAATAAAATAAAAATCACTTTAAGGTGAGCCTTTCTTTAATTCTAGTGTTACGTTTATAGTGTCCACAGCAGTACTTGGCTTTGCTTATGTGAGGTAATTTAATTAATACATGGACTATTGAAAAGTACCTCATAAAACTACTTACTGAAAATGTAACACATCCAAATGATCCTTCTTAATGCCCCACTTTCAGTTCTTGCAGTATTTGTTTGTCAAGTTCTTCCAGTTGGCTTAAACAAGAACTGGCAATGGTCTCTAGACTAAAAGATGAGAAATAATTCAGTCATGCCATATGTGAAAGCATTTCCCAGGGCGTCAGGATGATGTGTTTATGTGCTTGTACCTGCTAGTTTGCTTTGCTTTGCCTCTGAGCAATGCAAGATTCATCAGTACATTTCATCCAAAAAGGTTTCCAAAGACTCCATGTTTTTCCCTTTCCTGGTTTTCAATTAAGTTCCATGCAAAGGAAAAAGCAGAGTCTACTTGCTTTACAATGATGTGTCTGTATTTCTCTACAAAAATTGAAGAGATTACATCCATATTTCTACATTATGCTCCACCACTCTTCTTAAAGAGGGTTATTTCTTTGACTGGAGTTGCCTCAGATGGCGTTCATCATTGTGGCTGGGATCTGTGCCTGTCTCTACTTCCTCTTCCTCTGCTTCATGGTGTTCCAAGTCTTCCGCAACATCAGCGGTAAGAGGACGTCCCTTCCTGCCATGTCCAAGGCCCGACGGCTGCACTATGAGGTGGGTGTTTTCATCTTGTGTTTGCATTTTCTGATTATGCATCATCAACAATTCAAAGAAATCCCAAATTCTTAGGTCATGACTGTATACCAGGACTTCTCTGCTACACAGGTTAATTTTCCTTAAATGTTTTGTCCCCTTTATCCCCCTGTTTTATAGGGTCTGATTTTCAGGTTTAAGTTCCTCATGCTGGTCACGCTGGCCTGCGCTGCCATGACTGTTATCTTCTTCATCATCAGTCAGGTGAGTGCTGTAATGTAATGACATCAGATGTAATGCCATCCACAGAAGTATTTATGCAATGATGCTTATGGATTTCGAGAAGAATATAGAAGCTACTTTGCTCCTGTCCAAATAGAGCTGTGCAGTAATGAGTACTAAAACTCGGGAAATGAGTTAGGATTTTACCACTTCCGGTGCCCTCGTCTTGATGTCAACGTTTTTTTTTAAACCTGTCTTCGGTTCAGCCTGTCCTCCTACAAAAAACGACCATATAGGTCGATTGTTCAGCAGCTAAATACGACCCAGAGTCACGTTTTAAAGTGTAGCACCTCTAGTGGTCGTGTAAGAAACAACATGCACCTGTCGATTGCAAACGCTCCGGAGGGTCGTTTATTCACAAATAACCCTCTCTGGAAAATCCTAAATTGTGGAATAGTTTGGCCATTAAAATGCTTTTTTATTAGATTTCTAGCGAGAAGTGTATATTGTACTTTTTATAATCTACGTCCAGTGGATGTGTAGGATCTACAGTTTGATAGATATACGAAGATGATTTGAGGTCTCGCCAGGAGAACGTGTACTGTATATGGGGCAGCTTCCATGTAAAGTTAGCGTGGGTGAAAACAGTATTTCCGGTCTCGAAGTTTTCATAATAAAACCGGAAGTATTCCCCACACTGTCAAATGATTACACAGTGATATCTCCATTACTCATCCACTAAAAAACATCTGTTTATCCTTGTTAATTACACAATATTGATTGGTTTAAATTGTGTACAATGCTTTTGTGTTTTTAACCTTCGATTCGGAGAAACAAATAGTTTTTTCGGAGTTTAGACACTACAGAGTTTCCGAAGACAGTACACTACCCAGAATCCCCAGCTATCGTTTGGGACTACAACATCCGCCTTGCTTTACAAACCCCGTGATTAGCCCTCAAGCTCTGTGATTGGATGTTGGAGTGGCAGTGCGACAAGGTTACGCCGAGTGTCAAACAGCTCTTTGAAATGGAATGGAACCACGCCAGACTATCCAAAACTGGACTTGGACGGGTCCAGCCCAGCCCTCCCCCCCCCAGAACTACACATGCTGGCTATTGTGTGTTTCGCAACATGTTCTATGGCACGTCTCTACTGGGAATTGTAGTTTTAAAAGACGGTTTCGTATTTCCCACAATTAGAAGTTGCCAGTATTAAACTGTATACATTCCTGGAGGTTTAGTGGATACGAAACACATTGGTGTTATCAAATTTAAAACATATAATTAATACATGGGTGAAAATTGCTTGTGTCCATAATGGGCAGCATTAATATACCCACATGACAGCTAAGGTCAGAAGAGCTTTATTTAACAGCTGGTCTTATGTCTGTGACCCCTCCTGTTGTTAATTGATAAGCCTGAAATATGCACTTGTCAAGGTTCAGATGCATATTTAGCAAATATGGCAGTAGCCATCGATCATCTTAAGATAAGATACTTTATTGATCCCAAGTTGGGAAATGTTTTTGTTACAGCAGCATGTACTACTTTGTTCTACTCCACTACAATACAGATGGTATTTTTACTCTACTACATTTATTTTTGTTACTTTGCAGATTCTGATTAATGATGTGAAATATAAACAACCCTTAAATCAGACTTTAGTTACACCTGAGTAAAATTCAGCCTTATCAGTTTGTCTGTTTTGCACATCCTCCTGTTAATATCTTTGGACGTCCTGCACTAAACTGTTTTATTGTAGAGATCACTACAGTATCTTCTTTATATTTCTATTCTATATTTCTATCATTGACCCCTATTTTGTATGTAGGCTACTCTTAATATTCAAATGTTTTCATCAAATATAACTTATTCAACAACTAAATTCAATAACGTGCTTTAACCACTAGGAGGTGCGGTTTAAAAAACCAGTGGTCTAGTAGTTAATAAAACATAATAATATCAAACATAATATGACTATTCACTTTATTGTGAAATTAAAACAGAAGGGTAAAGGAAAATACAGTTTCAGTCTCTCGATGTGAAGCTTATGCATTGTACCATAAACTTGTATAGACCTGTAACAGTCAACTGCATGAGGAGTTGGAAAGGTAGTTCAGAAAATCAGTAATATCTTTAAAAACTACAAAAAAGTCCCTTTCTATCAGCTGTGCACCGTTATGGTGTAAATATAGCCTATCTACTAATTGGATCAAATATAAAAGTCAGCCGAATTAGTGTTGATACTGCAAGGAGACGTATTGTGTGAAAAGAAATGGAAGGTGTTGTTTAATTGCTAATATATTTATGATCCACGTCACGTATTCAGTTTTGGCGGCATCTCTTCCAGTTTGTCAAAAGGTCTTCTGATCAGGGTTCTATAAATACATATCTACGGCAGATATGTAATATTTAATGCAGCCGAACCGTGTATTACAATGCCGTTATGTGATGACTTTCAAAGAGAAAAGCAAGAACACTCGGAATAAAGTTTTTTTATTTTTTAATTTTTTAAATGTTTTCCGATTTCATATCACATAAACACCATATCCCGACGTGCATTGCGGCGTGATTTTAGCCTATCAAAACCTCTGAAAAAAGAAATGTGTCTCTCAGAATCGAAAGAGAAAAACCTTTGGGAAAAACACAAAAGCATTGTTCACAATTTAAACCAATTAATGTCGTATAATTAACAAGGATAAACTGATGTTTTTTAGTGGATGAGTACTGCAGATATCTGTTAAAACATTTGATCATTAGTTTTATTATGAAAACGTCGAGACCGGAAATACTGTTTTCAACCCGTAACTTTACATGGAAGCTTGCCGCATATACACGTTCTCCTGACATCATCTTCGTAATATCTATCAAACTATAGATCCTACATATCGACTGGACGTCGATTCTAAATGTACAATATATACTTCTCGCTAGAAATCTAATCATAAAGCGTTTTAATGGCCAAACTATCCTACAATTTAGGATTTTACAGAGTTATTTGTGAATAAACAACCCTCTGTAACGTTTGCATTCAACGGGAGCACTACATTACATTACATGTCACTTGTTAGACGCTTTTATCCAAAGCGACTTACATACTCAATACTGTGGGCCATCCCCACAGGAGCAATTTGGGGTAAAGTGTCTTGCCCAGGGACACAACGACATACTGACTGCAGTGGAGTTTGAACCTGTGACCTCCTGATCCGAATACCAACTCACAACCCACTGCACCGCACGCCTCCGAGGCCGACAACTTTAAAACGTAATTATAGGTCGTATTAAGCGCTTGAACAAACGACATATTTGATCGTAATAAGGGCTTGAACAATCGTCCCATTTGGTCGTATGAGTTGGAGGACTTTTTGCTTCGGTTGGTTGCCTGAAATAAGGTCTGTGGTTAACACAAGCCAAAGAGATTTTGTTCTACGACATAAAATGTAAATTATACTCCACTGGAGAATTTCCAAAGCTTCCGTGTCGTGAATAAAAGAGACTGCTAAACGTCATCACGCCGAACATTAGCCACCTTTAGCTTAGCGGTGGTGATGTGCAGCCATGCAACCGTGATGGACTTTGTTACTAGCCTACATAGCTTTTTACTTTTTGTGTTTATTCGCACTTCTAAAATCATAAAGTGGAGTTAATATGTGGAGATTATTATGCTGGACAAAACGTGTAAGTATCATAAACGTATGTTTGCCACAGATCTATATGATATATCCGAAATCCAACAGAGAAATTCCATTGACTTTTCTCAAGGGAGCCTTTGCAATGCTAACTTCCGGGTCGGCCTACAAAATGTTTCCATTATTTCACCACTCTATATGTTCAACGCTCCAACCTAAAAAGTGTGTGTCTCCTGTGTGTGTGCAGGTGAACGAGGGCCACTGGCACTGGGGGGAGCACACGGTGCAGGTGAACAGCGCCTTTTTCACCGGCATCTACGGCATGTGGAACCTCTACGTGTTCGCCATCATGTTCCTCTATGCACCGTCCCACAAACGCTACGGAGACGAGCATTCCAGTGGGCAGTGCATCACCGGTAACCACACCTTTCTACTCACTTTCTACAGTAAAAATATGGATTCTGTGTCTCTGCTTTATTACTACAATAGCTAAAAAATGTAAGCATTTTACTCTCCACTACTATAAAACATTTTTAGAGTCTAGAATATAAACTAGAGAAAGACTTAAATATACCATATACTATAAGAATACATATATTTCAAATATGTCTAGGTTATATTTTTAACATAATCATGTGTCTATATATATATATATATATATATTTATATATATATATATATTTATATATATATATATATATATATATATATATATATATAAATATATAAATATATAAGTTGGTCTGATAGCACTTACTACAAAATGGCTGACCAAAAAGATATCAATGCGTTTTTCTTCCAGTACTTTCCTTTTTAACCTTAAATTACAATAATCTGCCCTGGGGAGACAAAGAGATACATAAACAAAGAATAACTCATTTAAGAATAAAGAGAATAATTTAAGAGCTGCAAGATGATTTGTATCATGTTGTATGTTTATTATAAACATCAAATTACATTTTAAGATCTGGTAATTGGCATTACTTGTATAATGTCATCTTGGGAAATCTACTAATTCAGCAGGATCATAGTGCTATTATAACAAATTAGTTTGCATCTCTAACTTTTCTTCTTATAGTTATTGTCACTAGTGTCCCTCTTTATTCTGGCAGTCCTCTGCTGTAAAGCTGCCTATTCATCCAGAGTTGGTTCAGGAGGAAAGGGAGGGGGGGGTTGGTGATAGTGAAGGACCCAGATTCCCAGGGGAAAGAAGGATCTTTGGCCCGAGAGGGTGATTCTAATGGACACCAGGCTTCCTTCCAGACAGACAGAGAGGGAGGGAGGGAACAGTGAGGAGGGTGGGAGGAGGAGCGGGAGAGTAATGAAAACCATCCATCCATCTCCTGACGTCAGGGAGAGAACAAGAACGTTTAGAGATCTGGAAGAGTTCCCTGAAGTGCGTCAACCAGTCTCAGGCAGGCTCTATCCAAGTTTCAGTCTGCATGTTGATTTACTTGAGTTTCACTTCTGTTTCAAATAAGCTGAAAGTATCTCTGTTGGTGAAGTTCAGCTCAACTTGTTACGCAACAGATCTCATGCCTGCAGTAAAACAAGGGAATGTGCACAACAGGAACCCAAAGTACACAATATGAGGGATGAACCTAAATATTGTATTCAAACGGACAGTTATTTTACCTGAAGGAAAAGAAGTCTATAATTAAAGTCTGGGCGTTTTTTATTTCTTCAAATTGATTTCAATCATGTTGGATTGCCACAAGATTAAAAAAAATCTGATTTTGATTTCACATGGTCTTTGAAAAGTTTGTCTATCTGAAGGGGGAAAAATATATTTCTGTAATGGTGAAAAATAGACATGGATCAGTCAAGTGATTGAATTAATATATTTTATCCAATAATAAAATGCAAAAAATATATAATTTGATATAACATTTGTAAATGGGCAGGTTAAAAAGCAAGCAAGATGGCTACGTTTTAGATATGCCTTAAACATTTAAATTCTAGGACTTGTTGCTAACTAAACACATACAACTGCCTTAATGGGATCCTCACGATATTAATATGGCCCTATGCAGAGCCGTCAAGAAATCTATAAAAGTTCATGACCTTGATCTATGTATACGCCTTTCTTGACCTGCTTGAAAAGTCCTTAAATGTATGTTTAAGAAGGTTTCACTAATTAGTCGTTTCATTAAATACATGTTATTGAAAAGGGGTCACTTCAGGCCTGTTTGTGTTCATATAAAATCATTCGTTTTACCCTGTATTTTAGACCCCATGTACAGGGGAACGTTTGCGTTTACGCAAGGTATGCGTTTTCAAAAAAGTATTCCGTTCATAATACACCAAAAGCAGCGAAGAAGACCCCGGAGCATGGTTGCCATGGTTGCCCTTCTGCTTATTCTCCGCGGTGGACGGCGTTTGCTCCTGCTGTAAATCTCTCCGGACTGTCCACCAGCAGATGAAAAACACCCACCTCTCCGCCTCTTCCAAGGGACGAGGGAACCGTGCGGCAGAGTTTCCGGTAAAAAAAAAAAGAAGACATTTCGCCGGTCAACATGTCCGTTAAAGTTTAAATCTTCCGTACAAAATTAGAAAAGTGCCGGTCAGAGGTCTTCTTTGTTATTTATTGAGCTTTAAAACAAATTGATAACGACTCTATATAATAATATAAGAATAATAAACGGAGCCTCTCTTTTCCTCCCCCTCTTCTGACAGCCCAGCAGCTGATCTCTGAGCAGGAGAGGTGGGGAGAGGTAGGCGGGGCTATTTCATCGTTATCAGAAAATGATCGTATAGAGGCGTAAACACAGAGCCGCTTGACCCCCCAGAGCGTTCCGTTTGCAGATCTATCCACCTTGGGACCGTTATCGTTTGCGGGGTCCGTTTCTATCGTTTTGTTACGGCCTCGTGTAAACGAAAGGGCTATACGGAAGAGAAACTATGCGGATACAACCCGTTTCGTCCTCGTGTAAACGGGGTCTTAGTCAACATTCAATCCTGATTCTGTATGCATCAGCCATAGGTTGCATGTTCAACTCAATTTTGTATTGGTTAATATCCCCAAATAAAAGGTTTGTTGTGGTGGTGGGGTTTCATAAGGATGTAATACCATATTTAATATATCATTTAAATGTCATTATTAAATCTATTTGATGCTTTGAATAAGCACAAATTGCATTGCATACTAATGAAAATGAAGTTAACTATTAAACATTAGCATGATTTAACCAGACTTGGGTAAAAAACCATCCCCACTGCCGATCTTCTATCCTAATACAGAGATAACTTTGTAGTTCGAACAGATAATGACATCTTCGTACACCTCAACAAAGTCCATGCTGATAAGATATTTAGTTTTCACGTGATGATAGTGTTGATTGTATGTCTGATGGGTTTATGTTTGCAGGAGATAATGGAGGAAACAGTGGAGAGGACATCCAGCTGACCACTACCATCACACATGTGGACGGCCCCACTGAGATCTACAAGATGACCGGCAAAGAGGCCCAGGAGTAGATGTCCCACTGTTAATAAACCCCCCTCTACTACCTACTGCTCCAACAACTATATGTAATCCAACAGGCTTTTATTTTGACACTGCCTGGCAATACATTGCATCATAGATCCAGCTCCCATTTAACCAGTCCCATGGATGAATATTATCAACACTCCTGTCCTTTTTCATTTCACAGTGGTACCCTTTTCTTACATTTCATACTTTATGTAAACTGTTATGTTTTTAAATGTTGCACATTGTTTTTTTTACACCCAAAAATGAGATTAGCATGTAAAGAAAAATAATTTCTTGTTGGTCAGAAGTTGCATCTGGCAGCTGTCACACTCCTGATTTTTTTTTTTTTTTAGAAGTACAGTGTGGTAAAACTAAATCCTTTTGACAATGGACCGCGTTAATAGGTAACGTTTTTCAGATACATTTAGTTTAATTTATCGCTTAATTTCCCTGTTGTATTCTCATTCAAGGCCTCAGAGCCTGTCACATGTATCTTTCCATAGAAAGTAGATCATGTTGAGTCCTGCGGTCAATCATTCGAGTGGCGGAGATCTTTTTTTATATCATAAATGTACAGACCACATAGCCACTTTGGGAAATGCATACTGTACGTTCATTATGTTACAATGTAGATATCTATTTTTTATAAAGTGTTTATTTTCAACTTCACAACATACATGCATCAAGCTCTATCAATGTTTTTGAAGTTGGCTGTAGCCTATTATACATGGTTCTTAGTTTTGTTTTTGCTTTTTATTCTAATTTAAATAAAAACACTGACTTAATACCCTGATGTATTATCATAATGTTTACTGGGAACGAAGTCCTTATTTTTGACACTTATTCACAAGTTTAAAGAGGAATACAACTAGGGAAGGGATTATCAACAAAATATCCGTAATTCAGTGTGTCTTGCTTTTTGAGATTTTATTTGTTGGTATGAAACATTTGCTGCAAGTAACTCATTAGTTTGTAATTGATGTCTGACTAAGCGTACATTTATAGGGAAAGGCCGCCACTGCATGGCTCATAGAAGAACAACTCCACTTTCACTTTTATCATTGGTTAAGCTAGCCAAAGAGAGCAAGCGTGAAACCGGAAGTCCTATTATAGTTGTGGTTTTACAGATTTTAAGCACAGGATATTTGACATTAACGATTATTGTATTTGCATTTATACGACTTCCTTTTTCTTAGCTTTGACTCCACTAATTATTGGAGGACTATTTTAATAATAAGTTGCATGTCAAATGTATTTATCACAAAATCAGAACACAATCCAAATACATTAAAGGTGGGGTAGGTAAGTTTCAGAAACCGGCTCGAGTGCACTAAAATTTGAAAGTACACAGCCGAAAAGAATCCGCCCCTTCCTTCAGACTTCCTTACAGAGCACCTCCTCCAACACACATGAACGCGCACATGACTTAGGTTGGCTATATAGTTCAGGGGAATTATAAACCATACAAAACAGATAATTACCTGTCCAAGAGAAAAACAGCGACCACGGCGTCAGATTTAAACTCTGTGTGTTATTCCCTATCTTTATTCAAGAGCGTGGTATTTAAATTTGAGAGCATACTTTATTGATTTCCTTCACTCAAATCCTGTCATCGCACCAAAGACAAACCAGAGTAACCGCCCTTACGGGACGCTGTAATGAGTAAAGCGAACGCACCCGCAAGGACACCTGGCCTCCTATTGGTTGAGGGATTTTGACAGGATTGTTGCACAAAAGTTTCGAGCGCGCACAGAATAAATCTGTAAGCAGCAATATATCTGAGTGCAAGCGTACAGTTTGAGCAGAAGCAGAGCAAATCTAAGTGCAAGCAGGCACTATTTGAGTGCGAGGACAGGGTTTGAGGGAAATAAATACATAAAGTATGCTCTCAAATTTAAATACCACGCTCTTGAATAAAGATAGGGAATAAACCCCATAGGTGTGTTCCATCAGTAGTCGCCATCGTTGAAAAGCAACTCCGATATTGATTCTGGTTTGAATTCTCCTAGTTTCCACTTTCTTTTTGTTCTTAATTTGCTCCGTTACATTATTTATTTTGCCACCAGTAGACGATGCTGCACCTAACTCTGCCATGGTGAAAGTGTCCGCCTGTTGCTGGCGAGTCATTGAAGTACTGCTGCAATGCACGCCCAATGACGGCACGCCCAATGAGGGCACGAGATACATTTGTGCGTGCACGAGATGGAAGGCAGACAGACAGGGCGGCAATCCAATCCGTTTAGCCGGGCCAGCTAAACGGATTGGTCGTACTTTTTACAGTATTACGGCTTCCACAGATGACATTTTTTTTAACGGATTTTTGCTATATACAGTCTATGAATTTTTGTCAAAGCACTTAAGATATTCATTGCTATCGGGATGTTAAGAGCATTCCATGGAATATAACAAAGTGTATCTCGAGCCGGTTTCTCAAATGTACCTACCCCACCTTTAATTGATTTGGTAGCAATTCGTTACATAATTAAATAGATTAAACTCTAAATGGTATGCCTAAAAGCCTAATCTACGTTGTCTGGAAACATCTTTGTATTAGCCTAAAAAAAGTAATAGTAGAAGTAGGCTACATTATAGCCTACATAAATGGTCTCACCAAAATGTGTAACCTCACAGGCTGATTTAGATAATTATTGAGGGTATGACCAGTGTCAGTATTAGGGCCCTGATTTATTATTTGCACTACGACGAGCATATATTCTGTTTAATTTCCCCTACGAAAAGTTGTAATACTCCAACCGGAGTTTTATTTTGAAAATCTTACTAGGAAGTAGTACTAAGAGAGCCATTAGCTTGACGCTGTGAACATCCGCCAGTGTTTCTCTCGGTCCGCCTCTCCTCCCGACTCAATTCAGCTGTTTCGTCGCGAAGCGTCCAATTGGCGGAGGAAAGGGAAAGGAGAGGGGGGAGACTGATGTTCTAGAGAAGGAAGAAAGTAAACGAAATTAAATATTAACACCACCCGTCAGCGGAAAGTTGAAGCGGCACTACTTTGAAGTCGCCGCTTTGGTCCATGCAGAGACAGCGTATGGTGTAAACACGGTAGTGGAGTTGTGACATTGCGCGGTGAGCGACACGGCAGAGGGAAAGGTCTCCTCCCAGGCTGTTGACGGATACAGCTCGGCTCCAGTGAAAGGAGACACGGCCGGACCTGACTGTTCACTACCTCGGCCAGGTAAGACTGCCATGTGTCGATAAACTGTCACATTAATTAACAGCTTCTTACCTGAAGCAACAGTTGTTCTGCTCTACTATCTATGAGACATATTTGCTGTCATTTCTGCCAGCTTTCACAGTGTTCATCCGCAACACTTAGGTCGCACAGTTTACCTAACATAGTTTAAATGTCGTTAAAGCTGTGATTTTGGTGACCAGACACATACATATTCAACTTAATTAATATTAATGTAATATACTATTCAACAGGTGATAGCTTGAGTTTACTCGGTGCTCTCTGGGCCTTCTGCCCTGGTTATTCCCTAAAGGCCCCACCTACTGTGTTAGCCACATAATGACTTATTTTGAAAAAGCCAATAGATTATTCCAGAACAGAAAAGCACTTTTATAGACCTAAACTAGCCACTTCCTTCTCAAGAGCTACAAAGATACATCCGTTAGTTAACTTTCAAATACATGTCCAATTAGTTTTCTGGAAAAAGAGTATACATTCTCTGATTCCAGCATCTTAAAAGAGACTACTTTCTGGGTTTATTTACTCCTCTATTACAGCAACATACAAATCAAATATCTTTGACTTGTGGAAAAAACTATTTGAGGGTGTCATCCTCGACTTTCGGAAACACAGACTAAACTCCCCATTTAAGAATAAAATAAAAATAGATACAAATGAGAATACAACTATTTATATAAACATTAGAAGTAAAAGAAAGAAACGTGTAATAAAATAATAAATAAAATAAAAACGAATTAAAAAAACATGAATACAAACATAGGTTGAATCTAACATTTCCAAATTAAATAAAAGATCTGTGTTTTTCCACAAATAATCATAAAAAAGCACCACATTATATCTCGTTTTAAAAAGGAGATATGTTTATTTCCAGGTATAATAAAATAAAATAAAAATTAATATAAACATTAGTAGAGTGAGAAAAAATGTGTAATATAAAAAAAAATTCATATATTTGATATTAATATATAAATAAAATGTGGTTAGCTGTGACTTCACTGACCACACACATAAGTATTATCCTCACTGATTCATGAGTATACTATTCAACAGGTGATAGTTGAGCTTACTCAGTGCTGTCATGCCACATCATTGACTTATTTTGGAAAGCAAAATGGATTATTCCAGAACAGAAAAGCACTTTAATAGACCTAAACTAGCCACTTCCTTCACATTAGTCGATTATGCAATAGGTAATCGCTTGCAACACTACCTGTGTAGTCCAACATGAACCAGCTAGATGATGTGATGGTTGAAGTGGCTGAGATGTTGACATGAAGCCGTGAGCGTCAGCAGCTCTGGCCGTGAGGAGGACAGAATACAGACCGGCCATTGATAAGGCCAACTCATTAGTACCCCATTCACAGCATCAAAGCTTCCTCTCAACGCCCATCAGCATGAGTGGGTCGCTACACACACTGGAAGCAGAGGATCACACACGTCCTGCCTTCACGCTGATGACAAGGGTTTGGTTTTTGGTGTGACACTCATTACGTTTTATTATGAAGGAGTGAACAGCAGTATGACAGACACTGGCCGAGAGTAAGTGCCTCAGAAATCAGACCAACGTGCTGATATTAACTAGAGCTGCTAAGATAAATCCAACTTTTCATTTCATCTCAAACTTCTTTGACAATATATTGGTTCCAAGGGGGAAAAAGTTTAAATATTCTGATACCAGCGTCTGAAAGGTGGCTATGTTCTGGGTTTATTCATTCCTCAATGACGGTAAACCTCATTGCTTTGAGTTGAATAACATCCTCTTGGACTTTAGGAAGCACAGATCTTTCTAGGGCTAAACTCCCCATTTAAGAATAAAGTCAAACGAAAGATAAATACAAATATAGAATACAAATATTTCTATAAACATTAGAAGATAAAGTGGACCTATCATGCTATATTTGAAACATATATTGTAGGGCCATACCTATATAAATATATATATTTTTTCAAAATACCAAACAGATCCTGCATTTTAGCCATGCCTCATTTCGCTCTATTTGCTCTTTCCAGCCCTGTTTTTGCAGGGGGCTGATTCTGTGAGCTGCAACTGACTACACCCCCCTGCAGGAGAGGGGAGTTGGAAGTTACTTTGGCATTAGGGCAGGGATATCTAGATACTTTCCAAGGTTTGACATAATGAATTGTGTTACTTTTAAAGCAAGCAACAATGTTTTCAAATCTGTAATCAAAAAGCTCCTCAAAAACGCTATCGAAGCAGTTCCTCCGTTGCTACGTTAGTTCAAACAGTAACAACGGACTATTTTTCTTAGCGGATGCATGTCAATTTAAATCAATACAACCCTTTTTTAAATCAATAAAATCATTTTCTAAATCCATAAAAGCATTTCAATTAATATTGGGAGTCATGTCGTTACTTTGTCGAGAATGTGGCCATGTAATAAGCGGGATAATGTGCACATTGCATCATGTGCCTTCATGCCGATCTAGATCCCTCCGCTTCGCGTCGGGCTCCTGACCAGCCAGTCGGTGTTCTTTTCCCCATAATGACTGCGTCGCTGCACATTATCCCGCACATATGATTATAGAGTCATTATTCATTTGGTTTAAAGCAGGAGGCGCAAACGCTTGGCTCGGGGAGGGAGAAAAAGAGCCAGAGCGGAGAATAAACAGAAGGGCAACCATGGCAACCATGCAAGGGAAGTCTTCTTCGCTACTTTTGTGGCAGACTACAGCGCCACTTACAGGCCTGGCATATGTACTACAGCGTCTCCAGCGCTTTCGAGCAGCAATGGCCGGCTGTGGCCCAACCTCTCATTCCCCTGATAGGTGGAGAATTGACCAATAGCCGTAGCACCACTGTCCTGACGTCAGGACAGTGTTCAAATCTGGATCAGTCTGTATCAGATCCGTTGCAGCCCCGTTTTTAGAGATTTGGGTATGAAGGAAAAGAGAGGGTTGTGTTTTCTGACACTTGGTGAGTTCCCTGACACACCGGGGACACATATTCATGTATAAAAGACGTACAAAAGTGCATTTTGCATGATAGGTCCCCTTTAAGGAAACATTTGTAATACAGTTAAAAAAAAATTCATATAAACATAAAAAGTATGTATTTTTACTTTATTTTTCTCATACTGCCTGTGCTGCAGCACCTCTTTTCACCCTCTGTCTGAAACCAGAGCCCAGTCTGCTCTGATTGGTTAGCTGGCCGGCTCTGTTGTGATTGGTCAACCACTTCGAGATGTCATGCAACTGAGCCTATCACGCACAATGTGGCGCGAGTGTTAATGATGTCATTATGTTGCAGAAGTAACAAAGGTGTCCAATGGAGGCGTTTTGGTGGGATTTGAGCATTTGCAGACCATTTACATGCACTAAAACCTATGTAACAAACTACAAAAAAGGGAACCCCCCTAAAAGCATAATAGGGCCTCTTAAACTAGAGATGTGGTCATCATTTGCCAGGAATAAATCAATCAACGATAACGTATTATATCGAGTAATGTACTTAAGAAATCCTATCATGAAAAGCTGCATGCTGTTTTATTAGAAATGAAGATGATGACGTCCATGAACAGCTGCCTTGTGTAATGCTGTCGGGTCTGATCATGAGCCTGTCTGCTGTAATTCCTCACAACAAACACTAACCACTTATTTTATTCCCAATCATTTTTCATTTCCTCAACCCGTTTCCTCAAATAATACTTTCCGAGATGGGTGTGTTTTCAAACTCTCTAGCAGCTTTGGTGCTGGTGGGTTCGCCCAGATTGCTGGCAGGATTTAACGTGACATGTGATGCATGTCAATTGATTAGTAACAGGAGGAGGGGGCTATTTGGGAACAATGTCTCGCCTAATGCAAGGATGAGATTAAAAAAACTCCTGGTTTTAGATTTAGGGAAGGATGGATTTGAATCTGATCAGTCTGTGTCCATATGAGTTTAGGTTCTGAACAATAGATGATCTGTTGGGTCATGTGGGAAGTAGCCGTAACCAATGCTGTAATACCTTATCCAGACGACACATGGCTACTGAATTTTACCAGCTACTCAAGAGATTATTAGGGCCCGAGCACAGAGCGCTAGGACCCGACGGCGTCCTAGCACGAAGTGCGAGGAACCTATTGTTATTGGTGGTATTATTATTATAGTGCTGGCGTTTCCTCTTTTTGAGGTCTTTAGGATGCTTCAAAAGTTGTATAATTTTGCACGGACACCAGGACTGGTGAAAAATTCAATATTCTGGAGTCAATGGGTTAAATATTCCAACCTGCTCACTAGCGCCACCTATCAAAATCCCATTTTGGAAAACATTTACAAAGTCGCACCGTAACTCCGAATGACCTGAAATCTTGCACACATATCCGGGTGGACCTGCTCTACAAATAATCCTCTTGGAACCCTAAGCTCCGCCGACATTTAATTTAAATTAGCATAATGTTCAAAACAGTTAAATATCCACTTAATTTTCAGTTTTTCAACACCAAACTTCGTATACAGCATCGGCGGAGGGTCAGACACATTACCGTAGAAAATGAGCATGTTAGGACGATAAATATTGCCGCCGTCTATCAAAACGTACTCGCAAAAAGACGGGGCTTAGAAAGAAATGCTCATAACTCATCAACAATGTATAACACCACCAATTTATAACTCAAGAGCGGATGGACACATTTTTATTTATTTTTTTACACATACTCTCGGGGTGACTACGAACTCAGATTTAAAGTGTCGCAACAAATTCAGAATGTGGGCGTGGCCTATACGTTTTTTTAAAATTGCGATAGCATAAAATGAGCTTCGGACGCAAAACTTGGGACACACGTCAGAGCCCACGACCTTTTCGAGAATGTAAAAAAAACAACGTAATTTTCCTAAAAAACTGCTCACTAGCGCCCCCTATTGTGTGGTAGTCACATATAGTTTCTCAGAACTTAACGAATTTTGGCACAGACATTCCTCATGGAATTGCGGACATATTTGTAAATAGATTCCATTATCCCCGCCCCCAGAGAAGTCGGCCATTTTGAAAGATGTGCGTTTTTCATGCATTTTAAGCACATTCTTGCGAACTCCTCCTAGGGGAATGATCGGAAAAATTCCAATCCAGCACAAGTTCAGCCCCTATCCAATATGATGCTAAATTGAGAAGAACATTTTTGATGGCTCAATCGTGGAGGTCGTAAGCTAACAGCGAATACACAATTTTTGACGATTTACATGTCGCAAATTACTCCAAACTACTCGGATATAGTTATTCCGATATTCACGAAACGCTGTATACATAATGCTATTATGATTGCACACATATTTCGAATTGCCTTCCATTAACCCCGCCCCCCAGAAAGTCGGCCATTTTGAAAAATGTGCGTTTTTCAGCCATTTTAAGCACATTCTTGCGAACTCCTCCTAGGGGAATGATCGGAAAAATTCCAATGCAGGACAGGTTCAGCCCCTGGCCAATGTCATGAAGAATTGTGGATTACATTTTTGATAAATCAATCGTGGAGGTTGTAAGCTAACAGCGAATACACCATTTTTGACGATTTACATGTCGCAAATTACTCCAAACTACTCGGATATAGTTATTCCGATATTCACGAAATACTGTATACACATTGCTTTTCAAATTGGCTTTTATTAGCCCCGCCCCCGACAAAGTCGGCCATTTTCAAAAATGTTCGTTTTTCATGCATTTTAAGCACATTCTTGCCAACTCCTCCTAGGGGAATGATTGGAAAATTCCGATCCAGGACAAGTTCATCCCCTATCCAATATGATGCTAAATTGCGAAGAAAATTGTTGATAAATCGATCGATCGATCGTAAGCTAACAGCGAATACACCAGTTTTGACCATTTACAATGTCGCAAATGACTCCAAACTACTCCAAATTACTCGCAAATAGTTTTTCCGATATTCACGAAACGCTGTATACACATTGCTATTATGATTGCACACATATTTCAAATTGCTTTTCATTAGCCCCGCCCCCCAGAAAGTCGGCCATTTTGAAAGATTTGCGTTTCTAATGCATTTTAAGCACATTTTTGTTAACTCCTCCTGGGGAAATGATCAGAACAATTTCAATCCAGGACAAGTTCAGCCCCTATCCAATATGATGCTAAATTGGGAAGACATTTTTTGAGAGCTCAATCGTGGAGGTTGCAAGCTAACAGCGAATACACCATTTTTGACGATTTACATGTAGCAAATTACTCCAAACTACTCGCATATAGTTTTTCCGATATTCACGAAACGCTGTATGCACATTGCTATTATGATTGCGGACATATTTCAAATGTGCTTTTATTAGCCCCGCCCTCCAGAAAGTGTGCCATTTTACAAAATGTGCGTTTCTCATGCATTTTAAGGACATTTCTGCAAACTCCTCATAGGGGAATGATAGGAAAAATTCCAATCCAGGAATCCAACTTCAGCGCATATCCAATGTCATGCTACATTGAGAAGGAATAGTCCTTCGCTCAAACGGGGAGCTCGTAGGCTAACGGAGAATGTACCATTTTTGACCAATTATATGTCAGATAACCTACTGAGACCTGCCTGTCTGCCTGGCACATCAACTCACACACACACACACACACACACACACATACACACACACACACACACACACACACAAACAAACAGACACACACACACACTCACCTACTGTTAGTCCAACAACGCCCTTTGCTGGCGGCATAGTCATTACAACAGACACCTATACACTCCCTAACCCTAACTCTATTTGTAGATATCTCCTAAAGCCTACAAATATAGTGTGAAATGTAGGCCTGGTACATATATTATTGAGCGATATACAGTGGGGCAAAAAAGTATTTAGTCAGCCACCAATTGTGCAAGTTCTCCCACTTAAAAAGATGAGAGAGGCCTGTAATTTTCATCCTAGGTACACTTCAACTATGAGAGACAGAATGGGGGGAAAGAATCCAGGAAATCACATTGTAGGATTTTTAATGAATTAATTGGTAAATTCCTCGGTAAAATAAGTATTTGGTCACCTACAAACAAACAAGATTTCTGGCTCTCACAGACCTGTAACTTCTTTAAGGGCCTCCTCTGTCCTCCACTTGTTAACTGTATTAATGGCACCTGCTTAAACTCGTTATCAGTATAAAATACACCTGTCCAAAATCTCAAACAGTCACACTCCAAACTCCACTATGGCCAAGACCAAAGAGCTGTCAAAGGACACCAGAAACAAAATTGTAGACCTGCACCAGGCTGGGAAGACTGAATCTGCAATAGGTTAGGCAAAGTAATTGGGGTCTTATCGCAGGTTGTCCCACTTCATGTGTATTTCTCAGGAAGCGGCTCCCATATTTGGAGCAAAGCTGCTACTTTTGGTAAGCAGCTAGGTGTGAAGAAATCAACTGTGGGAGCAATTATTAGAAAATGGAAGACATACAAGACCACTGATAATCTCCCTCGATCTGGGGCTCCACGCAAGATCTCACCCCGTGGGGTCAAAATGATCACAAGAACGGTGAGCAAAAATCCCAGAACCACACGGGGGGGCCTGGTCAATGACCTGCAGAGAGCTGGGACCAAAGTAACAAAGGCTACCATCAGTAACACACTACGCCACCAGGGACTCAAATCCTGCAGTGCCAGACGTGTCCCCCTGCTTAGGCCAGTACATGTCCAGGCCCGTCTGAAGTTTGCTAGAGAGCATTTAGATGATCCAAAAGAGGATTGGGAGAATGTCATATGGTCAGATGAAACCAAAATAGAACTTTTTGTTTAAAAACTCAACTAGACGTGTTTGGAGGAGAAAGAATGCTGAGTTGCATCCAAAGAACACCATACCTACTGTGAAACATGGGGGTGGAAACATCATGCTTTGGGGCTGTTTTTCTGCAAAGGGACCAGGACGACTGATCCGTGTAAAGGAAAGAATGAATGGGACCATGTATCGTGAGATTTTGAGTGACAACCTCCTTCCATCAGCAAGGGCATTGAAGATGAAACATGGCTGGGTCTTTCAGCATGACAATGATCCCAAACACACCGCCCGGGCAACGAAGGAGTGGCTTCGTAAGAAGCATTTCAAGGTTCTGAAGTGGCCTAGCCAGTCTCCAGATCTCAACCCCATAGAAAATCTTTGGAGGGAGTTGAAAGTCTGTGTTGCCCAGCGACAGCCCCAAAACATCACTGCTCTAGAGGAGATCTGCATGGAGGAATGGGCCAAAATACCAGCAAGTGTGTGAAAACCTTGTGAAGACTTACAGAAAACGTTTGACCTCTGTCATTGCCAACAAAGGGTATATAACAAAGTATTGAGATGAACTTTTGTTATTGACCAAATACTTATTTTCCACCATAATTTGCAAATAAATTCTTTAAAAATCAGACAATGTGATTTTCTGGATTTTTTTGTTCTCATTTTGTCTCTCATAGTTGAGGTATACCTAGGATGAAAATTACAGGCCTCTCATCTTTTTAAGTGGGAGAACTTGCACAATTGGTGGCTGACTAAATACTTTTTTGCCCCACTGTATATTATACACACTGTTCTGCTTTATGCACTGACCTCAGCAGCTGTTCTCACTGTAAACATCGCCTCACAATGAAAGCAGTTGTATGATAGATAGCCTAACATCCAGAGGAGATGTGATTAGTGAGTAAACAAACGGTAAAGGGCAGAAAGTCTGATGCACATTTGATCATTTTAAATAACTTATCATCACAACGGAAACAACACTGTTGGCTGAAATCGACTCAGGAGAATACATCAGTGTACCCTTGGTTATAGCTCCTCCAGAGAGACTCCTCTCTCCTCTAAATCAGTGTATCCTCGGTTACGGCTCTTCCAGACAGCCTCCTCGATAATCGATCCTCGACGACCCTTTAGAGAAATTTGTTTTCCTTCGAGACGGCGTGCCGACATCCGTTTCCGGGTCGCTGCCGGAGGACCTGGGAGTCTGGGACACGAAAATTGGAGAAATGACAAACGGCTCATTTCCGAGGACTCGCGCGCGTCTGCTTGACGCCGGGACGACCGGCTGCCCTCCCCGACAGGCGCACGGACGCGAGGGCCCGCTCATCACTGCGCACATGTGCGACCTCAGTTTTAATTGCTTTTGTTTTTTGGGCCTTGTGAGTCAGGCAAATCTACCAACTAGTTGTCAATTGACAGAAAAATACAACTATTTGACTATCGATAAATTGCAATTTCTCCTACAGAAATGGCAGAAGATGCTGTGTTTTAGCCGCTCCAATATGGAGATTTCCTGGCCTGCCTTTCTCTGTTTAATATTGACGAATCCACTCATCTATATATCACATTTTCTTCTCTGCTCAGTTTGGACTCACTTTCACCTTTCTTCCTTTTATCTACACGCACAAAGTCCTGTGAAAATGGATTGAAAAAAGACATGTCATGATAAGTGGACAAAATCTATTAGAAATATCCCAAAAATCGCCAACTCTTTTGTTGATTGTTTTTCGTCATTTCTCATACAAAAAATGCTGTTTTTTCCGCCTTTCAAATATGGAGATTTCCTGCTTTTCTCTCTGTTTTATATGAAATCAAAATACATATATTTGTGTTAGACCAAACAATTAATTGAAAAATGCATAAAATAATTAGCAGATTATTCTATAATGGAAAAAAAATCCGTATTTGCAGCCTAAGCAGCCACTTGCATATTGCTGCTGCAAGTTTTGAGCCCTGCTAATTGGATCAGTGCGTGTGGTTGAAGTGTCTCCTGTGCCTGTCCTCTGACAGAATGCTGCCCGACCCGATCGGCAGCTCTGTAGCGACTTGTTGTCGAACAGGAGGAGGATTTAGCGAGGCGGGATCCTCTCTTCACGATCTGTTTCCTCATAGAGCGGCCCCACAGCTCTTTCTTTCTACACACTTTGTTGAAATAGGAGTGTGTGTGTACATGCCGGTGTGTACTTGCTTTGGTCTGTTTAGAGTGAACTTACTACTTCCTTACATGGCTGAGTGAGTGCTCCCATAATCTGTCCAGCACACAGACGCAGAACTTAAGTATATGTTTCTAAAAGTGACTGTTTAAAGTACATGTTTTTACCTCATCAAAGACTACATCACACTCTCTGCTTCTACACACTCATCAACACTTAAATAGTCCTGTCATGCACATGTTGTGTATTCTTTGAAAGAGTTTAGAGTGGAACCAATGAGTCGATTGATTAAATATATATATCATTGGTGAAGAATATCTTTGGGGTCTTTCCAGCTGGTTTTGTTGGTTCTCTCATGCCCCTTTCACACCAACGCGGTTCCCGTTCTAGCTCCGTGCTAGTGCTCTTCTGGTTCGGAACCGTTTTTCTTTTCAGCCCCCGTTTTGTTCACACCGCCCAGAGCCCAACTGGTGCTGCCGCGGCTGCGTCATGACGTCACCGTTTACGTAGCTGATTTTCTCCCCAACAACAACAACAATGGGGGACTGCGTCGGGTCGATGATCGTGTTCCTTTTAATCATACGAAGCCAGATTAAATTAAATAACTACTTCTCAACCCTTGTACTTTTCTCCAGAGTGCTGTGGTGCGTGCGTGCGTGCTCTGCATAGTGCATGTTGCAGTCACGAGGCCTGCAGTGGTTAGTTTGAATTCCTCCCTCCCCAGGAGCAGATGCTCAGAGGAGTGGTGGTGACTTAGCGGATGTACAGTCACACCCATCTGTTGGTTTGGCAACTGAGACGTGCTTTCATGAAATACCATTGGTAACTGGATCATTTCCTACTGACTTCAAAGCAGAAACACTCTTACATATACTTTCATGTGTTTGTCATTGTAATCCACACATTAACTGTAGGCAATGATGGTAGACTTTTCACTACTTGCTTCAGGAAGCAGTAATCAGACATAAAGCTCAGATGTTGCACATTTTTTCAAGGCCAAGCAGGAAGTGTTGTCATAGCAACCATCTCAGATAGGTAGTTAGACCTAATTTCCCCTCATTCCTGTAAATGTGTCAGGAGTTTTTGTGAATCATTGCTATGGTTTCTCTCTGCCTTTACACTGAAGTTGTGCATAGCTTTTGTTTGTCAGTCTAAGTTGAAGACACAGTTGACAATTAGAAAGAGAGAAAAGGCGTCTCCACCCAAACCAGGAGCATTATAATCCACCATGACCTGCTTTAAAACGACTTCCACCTGCTCACAGCTACAGAGCTTTATCACTGTTGTGTGTGGGTCAGGATATAAATCAGTTGCATTTAGTTTGGTTCAAACTTTGTGTTGAATGATCTTACCTTTCAATCCTTACAAGTTAACAAGAAAAGGCTACTGCAACAACATGACAATCATTTGTTTCAGTTTTAGTTACCTATAGCCATACGGTGGCCGACAGGTGCAAACACGCTACGACGACCCGCAACACTTCCATTAGGAAAAATGCGCTGCACTTTCAAAAACAATGCAGGTATAAAGCACAAATGTTCCAAAACGCATGCAAATGAAAAAACATCTTCACCAAGATGCCAGAGTCCTGCATCGGGTCGGGTACCCGCGGGTACCCCGCAAAAAAGGTGATTCGCAGGTGGTATTTTTTCAAACGCTTTTTTCGGGGTTCGGTTCTGGGTAAAACAAAGATGATGCGGGTCGGGTCGTGGGTATTGCATAATAAATATATTAAAATAATTTAGTTTAATGTTTAAATAATCCTCAGACCTCTCCCCCGCGGGTCCGCGCATAATCATAACCTCTGCAGCGCATCAATCTGCTGCTGAGCGCGCCACATTCAAAATGGCTGAGGTGAAGCTCTCTAGCGGAGAATACAGCATTTTCAATAACACTTCCTCAAGAGCGAAATCCAACGTCTGGGAGGCTTTTGGTTCCTAGATGGAGAAAATAACCAACATCCCACGCTTTTTGAGACAAATATGCAACTGCGTGTGTTAATAATTGCACGTTTTCACTGCTCATATATATGCGGGTTCGAGTCGGGTTGCGGATCTTGTACCGACGGGTCGGGTCGGGTTAGGGAACTAATTGGCAATATCTGCGGGTAGCGGGGCGGGTTCGGTATTGCACGTCGCGGGTGCGGGGCGGGAGCGGGTCTTGAAAATCAGGCCCGTGCAGGACTCTGCAAGATGCATAGTTTGTCTGTTTCATAATTGTAATGTTGTCAGTATATTTGTAATGACTAGGTTAGGTAGCTAGCCTTTACTTCTCCTTGTCCTCGTGTCCTCCGTTGTGTTTTAAACACTGCACATGTCTCGTCAAGTTGGTGAATGTTTTCTAAATGCTGTCCTTGTCTTGTCAACTTGGTGGAGATGTTTCATGTGTTTTGGCGCATTTGTGTTTTTAAAAGATGCATTTTTACAATTTTCTGACTTTTTCTATATACATAGATTCTTGTAGAAAGATGAACTTCAGGTTTTTCAGCCTAATTAAATCATTGTTAGGGGCAGTCCCAAAATCAATCGCACACTTCCCTTTTGTTAATTAGTTTTTGTCCAAATGTACTATCAGTAGGCAATATAGTATCGGTATCTACTTTTCTTCAATAAAATGTAGAAAAGCAGCAAACGACAAATCGGCAAAGACATTTCAAATCAGTGAAGCTGGAAAATGATTTTGAAGGAGTTTTTTTTTTTTTCATGTTGCTTTGAGCATTACCTCATGACAGCCCACTGTGTGTTGTGACTTGTCGCCGCCTCCCAGCACTGTGGGCCTGTGACAGCATGTCATGAGCTAACACAGTAACCCAAAATGCATCGCTTTAGTAAAACACACTTTTGGAAGGTTCTTTCTTTGATGAAGGAATGTGTGTGTGTGTGTGTGTGTGTGTGTGTGTGTGGATTCTGAGCACAGGCTTATGACATTACATTTAGCTTACGCTGTTATCCTAAGCAACTGACAATAAGTGCAAGCAGTGATTAAGAAACCAACCCAAAAGCAAGAGTCCTGCAGGTAGCTATTCATTATCGCTGCATGCATCTTAAATAAGCAAAACAAAAGATAATGGTAGGCATGAGCAACAACGCCATCTTCAGTCTGTTTCCCTCTGTCGTTTTAGCAGAGGAATTTCATTAGCTGTGGATAAATATTGAACTATGTATAAGCATTTTAAAATATCTATTCAGCCTTTTTCTGAGCTATAAAAAAAAAAAAAGAGAATATATACTTTTTTTTACTGACATTATACAAATGTCATGAGGACATGCCTACACAATGACACTAGTTGTACCTTAAATACATTCACTCATGTCTCTTCTTAACATTATAAGGACCTAGGGCATGGGTCGGCAACAGGCGGCCCGCGGGCCATTGTTGGCCCGCCAGCAATAATATTTGGCCCGTAGTTTTGAGAATACAAAAAAAAAAGTATTTTGAGATTTCTTTTTTTTTTACAACATCGGACCGACAGTCGCACATATAGGCTATAATGTCCGAATAGAGAATCTACCTCCACCCGAAGAACCCTTATTGTACTTTATCCATGTTGAGAGTGAATGACACACAGCACAGGCACAATCAGGCTGCGGGTTGCACTGACGCTGATAGCGGATCAATAGGTGGACAGCGCGTGGTGCTGTGGTTTAAAAAAAATAACACCAGCTCACTAAATCATTCAAACGTAACAAAGTTCAGGAAAAACATTGACAACAAAATTGGAGAAGCCGCTTGATCATGGAGGGCGAGGAGTGGTGGTGCATATGCTCCTGAAACGACAGAGCAAACACGCTACATCAGGGATAATAATTACAATGAGCCATTCATTCAAAAATATCAAAAATATAATTAGGCTATTAAATAGTGCTGTGCTTGGTACTCACTTAATGTGAAAACTGACCCATCGGTCGCTATTTTTTGGATATCTGGTGATATGGACGTCACTTTAATCCGCAGGCAGTTCTCGAGGTTTTTATGCGTCAATCGATTCCTCTCGTGCGTCTTTATCGCATTCATTGAAGAAAAGGACGACTCGCATGTATAGGTGGAAGGGAACATTGTGAGCACATAAAATGTGAGTCTCTTGATCGTGCTATACTCCTCTGAGCTTCCCACCCAAAAGGCACTCAGACTCCGCACTTCTGAGCGCATCGCTGACCAGGGAGCTTGTTTGAAAATCAATTAGCTCCATTTCTAATGCAGCCTCGTCTAAGGAGGGGATCATTTGTTCCACTTGGTCCGACTGTGAGAGGATCGCGTACAAAGGCAATGATGTCTTTTGGGATGGAGTAGTCCTCAAACCTTGACGTGAAGTTGGCCCGTAGCTGCTTGATGAAGTCCACCATCAGCTCTGTCACTTGTCCCAGTGCCTGGGATTTTAGTGTACTGAAATGGAGGAGCCTGCCAGTGGATATGTCTGACTCGAACAACTCCAGCTTCCTCGTGAAGGATTCAAGCTTTTCAACCATGTCCACTATGGTTTTGCCTCTCCCCTGTAGCTGCAGGTTAAGCTGGTTTAGGTGGCCAAATATATCCGCTAAAAATGCTACATTGGACATGAACCTTTCGTCTCCCAGAAGGGCAAGGTGGTCAGCTGCTGCCCTAATCTTGCTCAATCTAAGAAACGCCTTGACCTCATCCAGTAGCGCACAGAAGCGGTCCAACGCTTTCCCTTTGCTCAACCAGTGCACGTATTTGTGAAGCAGCAGGTCATCGTGGGTGGTCTCTTCTGACTCAGACACAAGTTGTCGGAAAAGCCGATGTTGGGTGCTTGATGTACCCCAGACAAAATTAATGACACGCATCACTTTGTCCATAACTTCCTTTAGCTCACCACTGAGTTTGGTGCAAAGGACACTCTGGTGGATGAGACAGTGCAGTCCATGCATTTGGGGGGCGTGCTCCTTCAACCTGCTTACCAGACCTATGTGCTTTCCCACCGTAGCAGGAGCCCCGTCTGTCACGATTAGGTTAACCCTCTCAAATGACAATGAATGCAGCCTAAACAACTCTTCCAGTTTCGTAACGTCCCCAGTGGTGTGCCCTTCTAATGAAATAAGAGACAGCAGCTCTCCCCTGAACTCCTTTCCATCAAAATATCTAACATAGACGCACAACTGGGCTACATCTGTACTGTCAGTGCTCTCGTCAATGGCTAAGGAAAAGTAATTGGCTTGACTGAGACCCTTGATAATTACCCCCTGCACAGCATCCGACAGTTCTTCTATGCGGCGTATAGCAGACCTCGCAGAGGGGGACACCTGTTTCACTGACGCAATGACACCATCCACGGACTTGTCGGTGGCCAGTTCCTCCAAAACGGTCACCATCACCTCCTTGAAAACCTCTGCGTCAGTGAATGGCCGGTTGTGCTTTGCGAGCACCCGCGACGCCTTTAGGGACGCAGTTGTCACTTTCTGTTGGGCTGTGAGGCCTCGCACCAGGATCCTGCTGCTGTGCGCATAACCTGCTGTCAGTGCTTCAATCTTGCGCTTTCGTGCCTCTGTCTTGGGTGGAAAGGCCACTTTGAAGGTGTCATGCTTCGTCTCGTGGTGCCGCTTAATATTGTATTCTTTGCAAGCAGCCACAACTTTATTGCAGATAAGACACAATGGCTTTGCATTGATGAAACCAGGTAGGATGAACGCATAGTTCGCTGTCCAGTCCTCTTTAAATGCCCTGTTTTCACCATCAACTTTCCTCTTTAGACCTTTGGAGAGTGACATTACTGCTTTCGATTACTGGTCTGGGGGAAGCTCGCGAGTGTGTGTGTGTGTGTGTGTTTGTGTATTTTTGCATTTGTGTGTATTGTGTTTGTTTCCCGGGGAAAACACTCACAAGAAACACTGGCTGTTGTTATGCCTGCTGTGATGTCAAGTTACTCCGTTCTCCGCTTGTAATTATGCCGTTACAAGCTTCAAAGTTGTATTTATCATCTGAATTTGCAGAAACAAGTTTTATATTCTGAAAGCCAAGACTTTAGGCGCTTTCACACTGCGGTACTTTTCCCACAAAGGTTCATGTGAACTTAGTTCATGTGAACTCTTTTATCGCGTTCACACCAAAAAGAGCCGGTACTAAAATTAGTTAATGTGAACCTTTTTACCCCCACGAAAGTCCCTGCTAGAGAGCAGGGACTTTCGAGCGGCTCTTTTGTGAGAAAAGAGCTACATTTCTGATTGGCTGGAAGAATTGCAAACCACGCCCCGTAAAACTCCCAAAAAGATTTGTGCAGCCGCCATTTTATTATCCTCGCATTAGCATTATTAGCATTAGCCCAGCGCAGAAACGCAGAGAGACTAACTTATGGCAACACAAAATAAAACATGGGAGTGGTGGAGATGAGGAGGTGTCGGCGTTCTGGCGATTTACTCGGAAGGCTTCAGTAGAAGCTGCCGGGAGTCCCAGCAGCTTCTACTGAAGCCAGTCCCCAACTCCGGGGACTTCCGGCCGGGGACTTTGGGCGGCAGTATACGCCGTGAAGTGGTTTGCGGCCTGCCAGTAAACCCAAAGCAGAAGAAGAACAAGTGACGTCAGCGGCTTCATTTGCCTAATCCACCCCCAGGGACTTTTTCCAGTGTGAACGCGATCTGTACTTAGTTCATGCGAACTAAAGAGTTCACATGAACTAAGTTCACATGAACCTTTGTGGGAAAAGTACCGCAGTGTGAATGCGCCTTTTGTTTATTTGAAATCAGATGAAACAAACTGTAACGGACCCTGCCGTGTTATATATGATTATACGCCTTACATTCATAATGTCAGCGGAGGGAGGGGGGGGGGCGGCGCTGCGGAAGAGCAGAGCGTGAGTGAGAGCTGTCATCTTCCCTTTACAAGCTTCAAACATGTATTTATCGTGTGATTTTGGAAATACAAGTTTCATATTCTGAAAGCCAAGACTTTGTTTATTTAAATCAAACAAAACACCCGAACCCCGAGAAACTAGTTTTTTACGCAAATCCACGTTTATTTTGAAATGAGCCGTTGCGACTTCCGACTGATTTCGATAGAGCGGGTCACATAAGTCAAATGTGTGGTTGTGGGGAACCAGGTCAATTAAAGTACTTATTTATCTATTAAATACATTGAGTTTGAGTAAAATACTTGGTTACTGATTAATTTAGGTTATAATATATTAAATTGTAAAGCAAAACATGCTGTAATTATTATTTAACGGTTTTCAACCTGAAAGAATCCTAATGTGTCCTTGAAAAGTTGAAATAAAGAAAAGGAAAAAGGATTCCAGTTGTCCATGTGTCCTCTGTTGCCCCTCAAGCCTCTCAAATGTGGGCAAACACTCAAATAAATGCCAAAAACCCAGAGAACTTGACAATACTTGACAATAAAAGTATGTTAAATAACACTGCTACCTAGTTAATAACTCTACTTTACTCAGTGGAGGCTCGTCCAATGAGGAAAGGGAGGACCATCCTCCCTAAAATGTCAGAGAAAAATAAACTTTGAAGAGAACAATAAATACACCTCAATTTAAAAGATAAGTCTGTTAAAATACAGATAATAGCCCTGGCTTTGGGACTGAAATGGGGCTAGAGAGGACGAGCCTCCCAGTTGGGCGCCTATATCATCAGTGAACCAATCAGCGGATCTGACTGCGCATCAGAGTGTTGATGGGGACGGTTATCAGCGATATCAGAGTTTTTTCTGAACCGGGGAACAGGGGCTCTTACCAAAATCAATTCCTTGAATTAGGCTTTGATTATGTTCTGGCCCGCCATCTTGTGGCTCAGAAAAAAATTGGCCCAAGGCCAAACTTACTTGCCTACCCCTGACCTAGGGGGTGCATACCGATACGATGTAAATTTCACCGTGAAACTCCGCAAACGAGTCACTTTAGAAAATCTAAAGTGTGGCTGCATATGACTGCCAGTCTGAATGGTGGGGTCTGTAACCACTGCAAGAAGTTTATTTCTGGGAAAGGCGGCAACAGATCCAACCTCCAACCAATGCTGTCTCGTATGGAAACCAAGTACCAATAGCCGCTTTCACACTAGGGGTGCAACAACTAATCGACTTAATCGATTACCAAATAATTCAGTCGTCGATTTGTTGGTGACGTCATCACATGTGTTTTACGCGCCGTTAAGCTCCAACGTTATTGGTCTTTTTATCGGTACAGGAGACATTTTAAAAATATATGTCATGTATTATTGCTACATAAACATTCTATCACAGTCTTAGTGTCGCCAACTCGTTTCTAATATTTCTAATATTTTCGATCAGACGAGATCTCTCCACCGGACCCAACTCCTTTAATTTCCCAGGGAAGGTTTCACACAAACTATTATTTTAAAACAATCAAACATTGTACACAGAAATATTGGTGCTTCGGATTATTCGCCCCAGCAAGGAACCTTGAAAAAAGAACATGTGTGTGTGTTAGTGAGGGAAAGTGTATGTGTGTGTGTGTGCATGCTGATAAGCAGAGGCATATGTGTGTGTGTTGCTGATATCTGGGTTAAGGAGTTTATGTGTGTGTGCTGCATGAAGACAGGAGGAGGTGTATGTGTGTGTGTCAGGGTCTCTGGGTCATGGAGTGTAAGTAAGAAGGTTTAGATATATAGGATTACTTTAAACAGTCCCAAAGGCTCTCTGTCTGCTATCTGGTCTGCTCTCTGGTCTGTCTGCTCTCTGGTCTGTCTGCTCTCTGGTCTGTCTGCTCTCTGCTCTGTCTGCTCTCTGGTCTGTCTGCTCTCTGGTCTGTCTGCTCTCTGGTCTGCTCTCTGGTCTGCTCTCTGGTCTGCTCTCTGGTCTGCTCTCTGGTCTGTCTGCTCTCTGGTCTGTCTGCTCTCTGGTCTGTCTGCTCTCTGGTCTGTCTGCTCTCTGGTCTGTCTGCTCTCTGGTCTGTCTGCTCTCTGGTCTGCTCTCTGGTCTGTCTGCTCTCTGGTCTGTCTGCTCTCTGGTCTGCTCTCTGGTCTGTCTGCTCTCTGGTCTGCTCTCTGGTCTGTCTGCTCTCTGGTCTGCTCTCTGGTCTGTCTGCTCTCTGGTCTGCTCTCTGGTCTGTCTGCTCTCTGGTCTGCTCTCTGGTCTGTCTGCTCTCTGGTCTGTCTGCTCTCTGGTCTGCTCTCTGGTCTGTCTGCTCTCTGGTCTGCTCTCTGGTCTGCTCTCTGGTCTGTCTGCTCTCTGGTCTGCTCTCTGGTCTGCTCTCTGGTCTGCTCTCTGGTCTGTCTGCTCTCTGGTCTGTCTGCTCTCTGGTCTGTCTGCTCTCTGGTCTGTCTGCTCTCTGGTCTGTCTGCTCTCTGGTCTGTCTGCTCTCTGGTCTGTCTGCTCTCTGGTCTGTCTGCTCTCTGTCTGTCTGCTCTCTGGTCTGCTCTCTGGTCTGCTCTCTGGTCTGCTCTCTGGTCTGCTCTCTGGTCTGTCTGCTCTCTGGTCTGCTCTCTGGTCTGTCTGCTCTCTGGTCTGTCTGCTCTCTGGTCTGTCTGCTCTCTGGTCTGTCTGCTCTCTGGTCTGCTCTCTGGTCTGCTCTCTGGTCTGCTCTCTGGTCGTTCTGCTCTCTGGTCTGTCTGCTCTCTGGTCTGCTCTCTGGTCTGTCTGCTCTCTGGTCTGTCTGCTCTCTGGTCTGCTCTCTGGTCTGCTCTCTGGTCTGCTCTCTGGTCTGTCTGCTCTCTGGTCTGTCTGCTCTCTGGTCTGTCTGCTCTCTGGTCTGTCTGCTCTCTGGTCTGTCTGCTCTCTGGTCTGTCTGCTCTCTGGTCTGTCTGCTCTCTGGTCTGTCTGCTCTCTGGTCTGTCTGCTCTCTGGTCTGTCTGCTCTCTGGTCTGTCTGCTCTCTGGTCTGCTCTCTGGTCTGTCTGCTCTCTGGTCTGCTCTCTGGTCTGCTCTCTGGTCTGTCTGCTCTCTGGTCTGCTCTCTGGTCTGTCTGCTCTCTGGTCTGTCTGCTCTCTGGTCTGTCTGCTCTCTGGTCTGTCTGCTCTCTGGTCTGTCTGCTCTCTGGTCTGTCTGCTCTCTGGTCTGTCTGCTCCTGGTCTGTCTGCTCTCTGGTCTGTCTGCTCTCTGGTCTGCTCTCTGGTCTGTCTGCTCTCTGGTCTGCTCTCTGGTCTGCTCTCTGGTCTGTCTGCTCTCTGGTCTGCTCTCTGGTCTGTCTGCTCTCTGGTCTGTCTGCTCTCTGGTCTGCTCTCTGGTCTGCTCTCTGGTCTGTCTGCTCTCTGGTCTGCTCTCTGGTCTGCTGTCTGGTCTGCTCTTGAGGCAGACACAGCTCCTCTCCAACAGACCTTTCTTGACAGGTGATAGCAGGAAAGCACAGGTGTTACTGAGTACATTATTGATGGCACGGACCTGTTCAAGTGAACAGAAGGTCCTGGCAGTGTGACAGTGAGTCCACCTTAAACTAAAGCAGCATCATTTCATGTATCCTGTCCTCCTGGGCTTCTCCTACTGTCAACTCCAAATGTTTTGTGTTGTTGGCAGTTTTTAGTTTTGGACTGATGCTTTGAGCAAACAAGGAATGTGTGGGGCATTTTCTTTTTGGAATACAAATGAAATAATAAAACAATTGACAGATTCATTTATTTTAGAAATAATCCTCATAACAATTTCCAATTTGAACTCAATCCTTTCAATATATTTTGTATGAATATAAAAACATTTCTATTGCAAATATGGCCTGATTTTCAGGGATTACATTTAGAACTCAATACGATTTTCTTTTGTCTTAATTCCAGATTCATCTGTTCTGATCGGTTGACATGTAAATGTAATGATCATTTTATTGATTATCCTTCAGTCTCTAAAATGTCAGAAAACTGTGAAAAATATCCCTCCAGGTTTATTCATATCCAAGCTGATCCTTAACTTTAATGTTATAAAACAGATCAAGGAAATTATATTTTTAACAAACGTTTTTGCAAAATAAAACAGTTGGTTGTCTTTAAGGTATTTTTTGGCAAGAGGGCCTTTTTGGAGATGTTGAAAGGGGGACACAGAGGGAAGGACTACTAGCCAGCGGTGACTCCATGTGGGCCAGCAGCTCAAACCTCTGAGCTATCTGCCGGCCCTAGTTGTCATTTTTGATTATTCTAATAGCTATAGTCAACTAATCGTCATCTATATCTAACAGAAAGCATGCTTCACACGAGTGTGTTTGTGTTTCTCCTGTTTATAGGGGCAGTATGGAAGGAAGACAAAGTGAAAATAAGGGAAAGAGGAAGGAAATGTTACAGATCAGTTGTGACGATAAGAAAGTCTATCTTAAGCCCATTGTCATTTTCAACCTGACACATGCAGGAACGTCTCTCTAACGTCCGTCCACCTGCTGCAAACTATAAGCTTACAATTTAAATAATATATAATAATAAAAAATGTCATTACTGCTAACTCCTGCTAACGGCCACACTCCTCCCAGTGCTCAGCATGAGGGGATGTTGTGGTAATGTCACCGGAGCAGATGACGTGTGCAATGTCAGAACAGCCAGCACATATCTGTAGGAACACATAAATAGTGTCTTTTTAGGACATCAAGTCCTAAAGAACATTTGATGGGCTCTGCTTTGAGAGCTGTGTGTGTGCTTTTATGCAATACTTCACATAACTTGAAGTCAGACCCTGAGGTAGCAGAGGAAACACTGAGGCTTTGTGTGATCATATCATCATATTCATATTCTGTACAAACTGTAAAGTCCACTGAGACAAATGTAATATTGAGCTATAAATAAACATTGATTGATCACATTAATAGAGTCAGCACTTTGTTGGATTTTTGCATTTATTATGAATAATATCAAAAGATGTATGATTTTGGAAAAACAAACTAAGTACGATCATTTTAAATTGAGATATTAATTTGCAACTGACAATCATCATTTAATAATGTATTAAAATGAGGCTCTGTACCATACAAAGATTTTTCGTATTTAGTCCTTAGAATACCGTTTGTAGGTCTTCTAGCACCTCGATATTTCATATTGCCTTAAATATGTATTGCGATAACAGCAATTTGGATATTGCGCGAGTCCAAATTGTGATTTCCATAAAATTCGATTTATAATGCAGCCCTATAAAAAGAGCCTTTCATAAGGTGTAAGTACAAAAATAACTAAATACTGCTGGAACTTTAATATCTGGAACTGTCACAGAATAATATATAAGAATAGTCATCCACACACCTGCAGTAGCTTCTTTCTGCCACATGGTGGTGCACTCTGACTGCATCCTGCCTCCAGAGCTGCTGCCTGCTTAGAAAATGTTCAATGGCCCCTCTTTTACAAGGGGCCTTAGTGAGCTTTTAGTGAACACACACTCTCTTAATACACACACCATCTGCCACTTCTGAATGTAAACGTTTCTATTGAACTAATTCATATACATTCTCCCTATAAAACATGTCTGTGAAAGAGACGGTGTGTCGTGTGTTGCACCTGCACCCTGAGTCAGCGATCTGACAGCTCCGACAGTGTGTGTGCACCCCTGTCCTGTATATCAGGTCTGGAAGGACTCTATAGTAACAATACAAGCAGAGTGTCAGTATCACACGGGCCGACAGGTGAGGTTCCCTCTGTAGAGGATCTGCTGTTTGTTGCTAATCTACCTGCAGTTACACTATAGTAATGGGTGCCAGGTTGCCATGCCGACAGATAAATGGCATCTGGTTGTTATCATAGGCAACCACTTTTTAACATGCTTTGTTCTCCATGCATACCCTTCAGAATACATGGAAGCCATTTATCTATAAGCACATGTCACTCTTATAGCTCAGCGTTTCCTGTGCAGTGGAATTTGTAGGAATGTCATAAAGCCAATCCTTGTTTCTGGTTGGACCGGGCTTTGAAGTGCTCCCACTCACAGGAAGACACACCTCTGTGAGGACACACACTCTGCACACTTATGCCATTTCCTCTGATTTACAGTACACAGCATTTCATAAGACCGCAGCCCAAATATGAGCATATCCTGTCAGAGGTGTCAGACGGCTTGAACACACTTCCTGTCTGCCAGGTAGGGAAATATATGAATCATGACTTCATATGTAGATCTAGACAGCATTGTTTCAAGCAGCATGTGCTCCTAAACTAACTTTGGGAAGGTCTCAGATGCAGCAGATGATCCATGCATTTCAATCAAACTCTCTCCATTCCGTCCTTTCCACCATTATGGACCCTTTTTGGTCTCCAAACGGGGGAAAGGGATCTTAAGGGAGAGATGGTATGTCAACACTGTCACATTCTACAATATCTGAAGCATGGAACATGAAGATGATTTGAGAACCACCTGTGTCAAGTTTTTTTTAGTCTTTAATGTGTAATAAACCTTGCGTAAAGATCAGGCGCCTATTCAAATGTTGACGGTTAATATTGTAGAAAGTCTGAAAACATGATGTCATACGTAATTGTGGCAATCAATTTTGATACTATTTGTTAACCAGATTTTATGCACAATGTAACAATTTTCAAGAACTCCAAAAATGATTCACATTTAACACCAAGACCATGAGGAACAAACACCATATCAAATAAATAAAATAAATACAATAAACATTTACGTGATTTGATATCATAAACCTTTGACAAGTAGCACGCTTGTATTGTCCATATACCGAGGGATGCCATTGTTTCTCTGAATGCCCTTTTTACAATATGCAAAAATAAGAGATTGATATTACATGCTTAAAACTGCATGGTATCGGCCCAAACTGCATTGGGTTAGCATACATTCAGGATTCCAAGTTTCACATTAAAAGGCTTTATTGTCTTTTGGACAATAGTGACAGCATGGTTGATGGCAATGCAACTTTCCTCTAAAACTGCAACATACAATAGACTTAAGACATGGAAAGGATCAAAACATAAAGTACTGCGAGATACTAGTACAAGTGACACAATGGTGCAAGTACAAATATAGAGAATAAGTCAACTATGTATTCCTGCATTTGCACCGATGTGTCCCTTGTAGGGCTGTCCCGAATACCATTTTTCGGGCTCCGGATATTCGGTAGTAATCAGCAGCGAATATTCAGATATTCGGCCCGCGCGGGGGGTGTGTAGTAATCAGCAGCGAACCGCTTCAACACGTGTATTTTGGTTTATTAATTTTGTTATTCTACAGTATTGTAGTTTTATAGTTATTTGTTAATGTATATAACCCAATTTGTGTTCTTTGAAATTGAAAAGGATATTGCATTGTGTTTGTTACTTTCGTTGCGTAGGTAATTTTGGAGAAACCAGCTCGAGAGCGCTAGAATTTGAAAATACACAACCGGAAAAAATCTGCCATTGCGTTATAGAGCCCCTCCTCCAACACACAGGAACGCGCACATGACCAATGAGGGCACGAGATAAGTTTGTGCACAGATGGAAGGCTGACAGGTAGGCCATCCAGTTACTTTAGCCGGGCCGGCTCAGATGATTGGTTATGCTTTTTACAGCGCTACGGCTTCCACAGATAAACATTTTTTATATAATAATAGTCAAAGCATTTCATATATTCATTGCTATCGGGATATTAAGAGCATTCCATGGAATATAACAACAAGTGTTTCTGAAATAAATTACATACCCCACCTTTAAGTGTAATTTGGCTTGGCTTCCTATTTTGTATGGACATGCTTTTATTTTGAAGGAGAGTTAGCACTGTTGACAGGAAGTTGTTGTCTATGGAAACAATGTGATAGAGATTAATGGAGAAAAAGTAATATCTACATATAAAGACGGAGAAAGTAAACGATAACGTTTATGGTTAAGTGTTAGCACCCCCCGAAGAGGCACAAGCTCTTACGTTGATATTGGAGTTTTCAATAAATTCCAATAAATTCAAAAAAACGAAATTGAAACCCGAATAGTACTCCAACGAACGAATATTCGGGTACAGCCCTAGTCCCTTGCACTACTTTCCTGCACTAAAAAGTGCATGTCTGTGAAAGGGAGACTCATGGGTATCCATTGAACCTGCTTTTATCTTTAGGTAAAAGCAGGTCAAGTGACCCCTGTAGAGTGGGTCAAGTGACCCCTGTAAATATGGTCACGTTTTCCCCTCCCCATTATTTTACTTTGGAGCATTTTTGCCTTTTTCCCTACAAGCTAGCATAATATGCTTAGTCCCAATGGATGTTAAACTGAGCCTGGTTCAGATTCTGAAAGATGGTCAACCCGAGGACTCCGGTTTACTAGAGGAGTAAGAGGGAAAGGCTCCAATTACAAATAAATCATTCATCATAACACATGCAAATTCAGTTGAGTGTGTGTGAGCAGGCCAGAGAAACAGTGTCACTTTGATGGATTCTTTAGCGGCCTTTCTGAGTCTATGGGAAGTTTGCTGGCATCCCAAACAAAGGCCAGTATGTGTGCCTCCTCACTGAGGCCTAGTTGGGACTCTGGAGAAGAGCTGGACACCTGTGGCAGAGGGGCTCGCATCTACTGTGAGGAAGAACCACCACCCCTTTTTGTCCCTGGGCCCCAAACTTTTTGTCCGAGGCCACACTGTGTCACTGTGTTTCCAACAAGCAACAACAGGTGTCCTACAGATACACAATCACCGCCTGTCTCAATGTCTGCTCCGTAAACATTTAACTCGTATTTGACGCACATTAAAGAGCTCCAAGGCTTTGTCTGACGCTGAGTCTTTCGCTGTGTTCTGGTGCATGCTGGAACAAGGCCTCACAATTTGTTCAGCTTCTTGTACAGTGGTTCCTTGTGCAGTTACCTCTCTGGGTAACAAACAGGCAATGTCCCTTCTGCACAGACTTCTCATTAAAACAACGACACTTATCTGATTGTGTGGAACATTTATTTTTCCTTACCAGGAGCAGTCAGCCTCAGAATCTGCAAATCAGACATTTCATATTACCTCCATTTCGAAACGATGATTACATCTGTGCACACACATCCCTAGAGGTTGAAGACTTTTCCACAGTGGAGCTTTGTCTGCGTTTTTCCACTTTACCCTTGCAGCTTTCTGTGTATTTTTATGTATTGAATGTCTGTTACTTTAAACTAGAGCTGCATGATATAATATTTCAGCATCAACATTGCTATGTGTATATACAGTAGTATAGTATGAGTGGTGCAGAAATGAGTCCTAAAACCGGGAAATGAGTTATTCCTATAGTAATTCCTGTTCACTCCTATCAAAGATAGATTTACACACGGCATCTATTGCATGTCTGTCCGTCCTGGGAGAGGGATCCCTCCTCTGTTGCTCTCCCTGAGGTTTCTCCCATTTTTCCCTTTAAACTGTTTGTTTTCTCCGGAAGTGTTTCCTTGTACGATGTGAGGGTCTAAGGACAGAGGGTGTCGTATTGTCATACTGATATTCTGTACACACTGTGAAGACCACTGAGACAAATGTAACATTTGTGATATTGGGCTATATAAATAAACATTGATTGATTGATTGATTGAAAGACAATGGTCTCAATTGGGCGGAGTCACGGGCACTGAGGATGTAAGACGTGTTTCTAATTTCATAAATCCTGCACAACTTTGGCCTTTTATTGTTGAAATGAAATAGAACATAAACTAAGGATTCCTCGTATGTGACTTTTGTTAACCAAAACAACTAAAATGTCTTCTGCTCGCCAAAAATCCGAAGCACAGAGAGGAGGCCGCAGCAAAACCTCGCCTTTGCCTGACCCGGCTAACGCTACTCGAGGGGTGGCTGAAGCTAACGCACTCAACGCCAAACTTTTACAAAGTATAATGGACTCCCAGAAAGCCCACATTTTTGGCAAAATTGACTTTGTCTTCCAGCCTACGCTCCGAGATTACCTCCGTCCGATAAGAACTAAAAGAACTAAAAGAGTCAAAGACAATGGTCTGAAGAGATTTTCACTTGTTCTACGACATAAAACATGTCACCGAACACCTCTCTTGTAGTTTCCAAAGCTTCTATCGTCATAAAAACAGCCGTTGCTAACAAGTGTCTAAATCAGACAACTAAACGTCATTGCGCCAAACATTATTCACCTTTAGATTAGCGATGGTGATACGCTACCATGTGGGTGTGATGATTCTTATTTTCTGCAATGTTCCAAAGGAAAAATAACATTACTTTTTGTCAAGGGAGCCCTTGCGATGCTAACCTCCGGATTGGCCTACAAAAATACGTTGTCAATTCAACACTCTGTATTCTTAACACAATTTCAGGTAAGGCAACAAATATCTCAAAAGTGTCATTCTACACTTGCTTCCTGCTTGATACAAGAGTAGATGAGCAGTCTGAGTGATAGAACATGATGTACTCTGATTTAGCGGTTCTTGGATACACACAGTGTGTTGCCCAGTGAGTAACATGCAGGCCCTACATGCACAGCAAATCCTTTTTTTAGCAATCCATCAAACCACCAAGGCACGATCTGCTGAAAATCGAAATGTGTCCAAATCAGCCAAGCCATTTTTAAACTATTGTCTGCAAAGGTTATAATTTAATGCTAATTGACGCAACTGATGCTAATTGTGCAAATTGCCCAACATATGCATTTCCCCCCGTACTATACATTTCTATCATAAAACTTTGGGGTACTCAACATTTCCGGGTTCACAATAGGACTCTATGAGCTGGCAACTAGACTAACTGTAATGGTCATTTCCAAACATAATGTGCAGCTCCCAACCTACTGGTATGAAGTAGACAGGTGGACCCAGTGACCTCAGAGTTGACTAAGTTGTGCTGAGAAATGGATAGAGCATGAAGGGAGAGGAAGTAAAGGCAAAGGGAGGGAGGATGAGTAGGAGGCTACCATCAGTTGCGGGGGACTGCAGAGGAAGTAGCCTCAGTGTGACCCACACAGCGAGCCTCTTCCTCCACCCCACATCTCTTTGAAACTGGGAGATGAACGGAGTGGCCGTGGTCGGAGGGAGGAGCAGCCATTCATGTGGCTTCTGATTAATAGTATCTCAGACCCCTTTGTGTGTGCACGTGTTTGTGTGTTTAGTGGTGGGGGGTTTGTAATTCAATCTGGCTGCCTGAGAGTCGGTCTGTCTCTGTTCTTGATGTATTTTACGTAGACTAATCATTTCAGCTTTCATGCTTTGCTGTCTTTAATGTCATGTGACAACACTCAATCTACTTAATTGATCTGACTTGCTTCGATTCGTGTCTTTAAATGATGCAAGATGGCTGACAGGATTCTTACTTTCCCTTTCTGTTTTCTCTGCCTCAGTAACATAGGTTTCAAAAGCAGAAGTACTTTTGACTACAGTGGAATTATTGGTTATTCCTTTGCAACATGATGGAACATCTTGAATGACTTCAGGGTTCTTAAGGGGGATTTTGTTTGGATTTTTATGCTGTGATTGTGTTTTTAGTATTTATGCTGTCATGCCCTCACCTTCTTAAAGGGGCAGTACACCGATTTATACATAGAGAGGCGAAGTCCCGCCCATCTACTTCCGACCCATGGGACCTTATTTAGGAAAAAGCATGTATTGAAGTCAATGGGGAGAGAAAGATCATCTTTCGATCCCGTTGAAATTGTGCCACGAATTACACATATGATGTTTGTCAATCTTAAAAAATTATTTCCATGTCAAAAAAGTCACAGTTTTTTCGTAAAACTGTTGAAATATAAGACTATGAAAGATATGCAACTAGAAAGACTACAAATCCCAGAATCCCGGTTCCGCATGCTGGCTCTTACGGAACCGACTAACTCCCCTTGTGTGTATGTACAGCTCTCAACGTGCCCAGACTTGGAGTTACCCCCTGGTTAACACTGATAGCTCTGTTAGCAACGTTAGCCATCTGAGCTGTGTAGAGGATCATATCAATCATAGATATACTCTGAATTTCTAATGTAGCACCTTTCCCTGGAGGTGTGAGAGAGCGGGCAGAAGGCTGGAAGTCATTATTTTCCTCAACTAGGAACTACAAGTCTGGATATCATTTAGATGCTTCAATTTTCACCTTTTTTTATTAAAGATTTTCAAATATTAAAGGCTTTATTGTTGATTGCAGTCAGGGTCGGCGTCATGGGGGGTCATTCGCGGGCCATGCCCCCCCAAATGAGTCACTGTGCCCCCCCAACGCAGGGTGGGCAAGCCTTGCCACTTTGCAGTTTTTTTTTTTTTAATCATATCAGTGAAAACGTTTCCACTAAAGGTTTTTTGTGTGAAATACATCATAAATAAAGAATACAAATATAAAACACAGCCTGAGGTGTGCTCACTGCTGCTCTCTGATTGGTGTGTTGCTTGACCAATGACCCCCGACCTTTGTTTTGTTATCATTACGTGGCTGTGTGTTTAGATGAAAGCCCAGTGGCGATCTGTTCATCTGTTACACTGATTATACAGTAAAGCCATCGAAAATAATATGATATACAGTAGAGTACAAGTAGCCTACTTCTGGGTCTCTGTGTTTCATTCAAGCTCGGCTCTGTGTGTGTGTGGCACGAGCGCATTTTGTGAGTGCGGGAGTGGTAACGTGGAATGTTGTTGTTAGCATCTGGTTAGCTAGCTATGCTAACGGATATAAAGAGCTGTTTCTACACCAAGGTGGAGGAGAGTCCTCTCCTGTCAGACTGGGAGGATCGTATAACCTCAGCTCAGTGAGGTAAGGACTCTCTCAGTGTTTAGATAGTTAACTTGAGTGTAAGTTATCTCAGTGGGTCTCAAACGGTTTGGTCACCATTTATGTAAACAAGTATTTGCGAGGAATACCTTTATATGATCATTATAGTTATTAAAGAATAAGAGACTAAATGAAAAACGGGTATGAAATAGGCTACTATAGGACAGTAACACAAGAATACAGTTTAAAAGGGGAGTGATTAGTAAAATATCCATAAAGAAAAAGTAAATCTGTTTACAGTTCTGTTTCATATGGATGTTGAGAGATGTATCCATAGATCTCTTCATTTTGCTCTCAAAGTGCACCAGATTGATGCTTTTAACTTCAATATTTTAAAAATAATCTTCCCGGGGGAGCTTGCCCCACGGACCCTCCTAGAGGAGGTTAGGTCCCCCCCCACCTAAAACATGTTCACATGGATAAGATACTAAATACATTTGCACACTTTTCATATGGTGGCCTATGTCCATATGTTTCTGTTTTGGTGGTCGTGCCACAACCGTGCATGTATGCACAAGTCATAGTACGCTATACAATAGCACTACACCCCTGCAATGTGTGTGAAATACACTTTACAGCATTTTTTTAAATTGAAGTTGCGTTGGTGTTTGTGTGTTGGTTGTTGACGGCAGTATGTGCCCCCCCATGATAAATGATTTCCCCCCCATTCGATTTGTTCTGGAGCCGACCCTGATTGCAGTTGTTGGTTATAAACATATGAAGTCCCAGGCTCAGTGCAGCATGCATAATATACTCTACACCAGTGCTTCTCTAACTTTTTTCAGTAGTGTACCCCTTTGAAACATTTTCTCAGCCAAGTACCTCCTGACCGACTCCGAACATTTTTGATCGAAAAAGCCTATACAAATAATTACAATATAGTGATGTTCCCTCATTGTGTGATTTATTAACTCCTTCATGCATGCATTACAACAAACTACGGATATTTTTATTTTATGCATGAAAAAAACCAACATAACGACATTTTTTAAAAACTGATTTTTCCAAGGAGTTTTTCAACTGAAGTAATATCTGTTTAACAAACCAATGAACACAATTATATATTATGCAAAACTATAAAATACAATACAATACACAAATTGAAATTTGACATGTTTATATGAGGACCCCCTTGGTGGTTCTAGGAATATTTTATATAAAATTGTGTTTTCTATTTAACTTATTGTACTAAGATTGTTTTTGTAATCATGCATGGTATTTTTTTAATTAACTTTTTTTAGTTATTTTTTTTAATCTCACGTACCCCCTGCAGTACCCCAACGTACCCCTAGGGGTCCGCGTACCCCCATTTGAGAATCACTGCTCTACACAATAGACTTACAACAAAACAAAACAAAAACTGTGCAAATGACACATTGGTGCAAGTCAAATGCTGGATTCAATAAACGATATATATATATGTTAAATAGAAAAAGATAACACAGGATTATAAACAGATGTATGTGCTCTGAAGACACTTTACAGAGCTCAGATCAATTTCTAGTGGGTTTCCAAAATATATGAAAATCTAACACTGCTACGGGAAATCTTTTATTCGGTCTTATACATTTGAGAAAATTAAATAATTGATCAATGAAGTCACAAAAGTGTCATTCTTTCTGCTCCTGGTTTTTAGTCCAGACCATTTTCCCGTCAGTCATAAAGTCAGTCACCTGGCCTTGTGAGGATTGAGAACTGATAATACCCATTAATTTGTCATTCATAGATATTAACATGCATATTACTGTTTTCAGCTGTGCTCAAATAATGTCATGAATGCTATGGTCACAGTGACTGTGGCCTTTTTCTTACTAGGAATTAGGCATCAGCACTTGTTCTGAGACACTTCCCAACACTGCGTTCCTGTTTTACGAGTGTGTGTGTTCCTGCACGGGTTACTCCTCGTGCAACTTGTCTTGGGTTATCACATGCGGTAATCTTATGCCTGTCATTCCTGTCCTTGTTTGGTTTGTTCAGAAATGTCCCTTCTTTTCTCGCAGATAAGGACGACCATTGGTTCCTGAACTAAACTGAGTCATTGCTTTAGTTACAGACTATTAGAACATGTGACTCGTTGTCAGTTCTCACCCACTCCCTGGGTGTTTTTAAGATTCTTTGAAGCTTTGTGTGGCTTATTTAAGATATGAGGAAAGCAACACATGCTGTACACTTTTGTTTCTTGCAGACTCTTTATGACTCTGAAACTCTCGCCCTCTGTTCTTTCTCTTATCTAAGTTCAGTACAGAGAGGACACACAAGTAAGTGAAACTGCTCAGAGTCAGGAAAAGAAAACAATACTTTCACTGACCCGGCTTGCCCCGTTGAACTCTGACCTTCAGGACAAAGGTCGGCAGTTTGTAGACAAATACATTTCACCCTCGTAAGCAGGGCTTCCCAGATATCCAGGATTTATTGCAAACATTGACTAATGTCTCATGCAACAGGAGGCTCTGAAATGGGAATGCCGGTGCAGACTCGCTGTCTTTTCCTGACACAAATGTCCGGTTCAACTATGCATGTATGGGTGGTAGCCATTGTTGCAATGCCAAAAGGCTGACAGCCTGTAATAACAAGAAGAAGAACATTTGATAAAATCATACAATAATAGTAGGATAATGATGTTAAAAAACATGCACTACGGAAGCACAGGAAAAATATGTTAACGAATCATAGACTGTATATATAAATGGACGTAGTGTCCGTGACGTCACCCATAGGATTCTGCAGAGTTGCCGAGAAGCCCTTAGTAGGCGGAGTCGGCCACTAACGGCTCGACTGTGACGTCAGAGTCTAATCCCGCCTGCTCCAAATAAGGGCAAAGAGGCGGGACCTGCTGCCTCCGAACTTGAAGTAAACAGAGCTAGCTCAGGCTAAGAAGCTAAGCTAACATGAAATACATGCATACCAAGTTACTGCCAACAGTGTAGTTCCCCTATATAAACGTTACATTTATAATCAAATGAGACAATCTGCAAGAGAATTAGCTATATTTTGTTATTCTTATAATGCTTGTCATTCACACGTTAAGAAAAGACAGACTCCACCGCCCGGACCTAACGGAGCCGCAGTGGGCTAGCTCCGGGACGCCGGCTGGAGCTAGCCCCCTGCGGCTCCGTTAGCTCCGGCGGCCACCACTGGGATAATTGGGTCCTCTATTAACATTTGCTCCCGTTTAGCATTATGGGCGTCATAGCCATAGACTATAAAAGTCTTACCCAAGGCTGAATCATAATCTAAAATGTATATGTATGTATAAAGGGTTACGTCCTTAGCTGGCTAATAAGTAGCAAGCTAAGCTACCAAGCACACAAACACCTGCGAACGGGGTTAACATGTATAATATTATCATTTTAGACTTCTTGGAAGTTCTGTTAGTACATTCAAGCGCACAGCACAACATTTTAATTGTCTGGTATTTGTAACAATATTCCCTAAAAGGCACAATCACCACGAACACGGCTAAAGGGTCAAGTACAGTAACTACAACTAACTAACATTGTAGCCTCTATGGTTGTAGCCTAGCAGAGTGGACAAGTTGCTGTTAGCTGACAGTGAGGCATGTACGTGTCCATCAAAGTGACCACGCCCTAATTTATGCAAAAGCTTTAAGGCTTAATATTAATTAAACAGATGAGTTGAGAAAAAATTCACCCCCCCAATCCATATTCATGAAGGGGGGGATCTAACTATACAGAGAATATGGTTCTTTGAACCACGATGTAAACATGTTTATTTCTGCTGTAAAGTTGGGCATTTTAACATGGGAGTCTATGGAAATTGCTCCCTTCTGCAGACTGCTCCTACTGGCCACTAGATGAACTGCAGTTTGAGACACTTCCGTATTAGCGTCCCGGCTCTTCCCCAGAGTTTGCCGCTTGTAGCGAATGCTATGGCTGTAAGAAAATATCCATACACAAACGCAGTTTTGAGTACATGCAAAGATTCAAGGCAGACAATGTTCAAATTATGGGTATTTTGGGTCAGAAATTGTGTTTGTTTTTTACACATTTAATCACTTTCAGCAACATTTATTTTTCGTACAAGGTCCTTTAAAGCTCTCATGAGATAGCAGTGTTAGGGTGCATTCACACCTAATAGTCCGCTTCTCTGGTGCGCACCAGATCACAGTTTGTTACATTGTTTCATTTCTGAGAAGGTTCGGTTTGCGTTCACACGGGCAAATCTCAAACGGACTATAAACTTTAAACACAAGTCATGTGCACGGAAATGCTGTTCAACCATTGGTCAGACATTAAGGGGGTAAAAACGCAAATCCCGGCAATTTCTACCGGAGCCTCCGCCATGGAGCATCGGCACTTTCGGCAGGTTATTCTCATGCTGCTGTTAATCTGGAGATCAACAGACACTAGCGGCCCGCGCATATGATTATATAATCAGACAACGTCCGTTAAAAAATATTATAACATAATGAGAGACGTTCTGCAGTAAGGAGGGGCGTTTCACCGACGACAGGTGTTCTTACTTTTATGTAGCTGAAGGAGAATTGTTACTTTACACGACACTGTTCAACACTTCATTCACTTCACTCTTTAACTAAACAACCGCGGATGTCTTGAAAGACTCTTTCGCTAAAGATTTTTGAAGACATCCGCGTTCTTGTGACACGTAAATACTAGGGATGCCAGCGATTATTCGATTATTCGAATATTCGTTACAGTCTCCATAATCGAAAATTATTTTTTAAATTCGATTTTATTTCTATATTTTATTTTTGGGCTGTCAAGTTAACGCGTTAATAACGGCACTAATTATTTTAACGCGATTAACGCGTGTATTTTTTTCCTCGGCCGCCCCGTAGTTTCAGAGCGCATCGAGTTTAAAATACCATCTACAAGCTGATGCTGACAGCCCGCTCCTGCTGCCTGCTTGTGGCAGACCACACTTCCACGCTCACCGGCAGGCACCGACTGGCCATCGGGAGGACCGGGTGGGTGTGTGTATGTGTGGCTCGAGCGAGAGAGAGACCTTACGTGTATTGTTGTTGTTAGCATCTGGTGCTAGCTAGCTGCGCTAACGGATATAAGGAGCTGTTTAAATGAAACAGAGGAGCGACATTTCGCCGACAACTGCGCCGAGCACTTGACTTTATGCAAGAAGCCAGACAGTGGGACATTGTACGAAAAGTCAGCACACTCAGCACGGATAGTGCGCGCAACATGATTGCAGCGTCCAGGCAGCTCCCGTTCGAGCATATGCCTTGAGTTGCACATAGCTCCAACACACACACACACACACACACACACACACACACACACACACACACACACCACACACACACACACACACACACACACACACACACACACACACACACACACACACACACACACACACACACACACACACACACACACACACACACACACACACACACACACACACACACACTTTGTATTGTATTATTGAATGAGAGAGGTTCCAGGTTGAATTGAGGCGAATATTTGTAATGTTCAGAGGTTGTTGTGTTTAATATTCATGAGGATATTTGTCATTGTTCAAATGATAATAAACATTTGCATAAAGCATATTTGTCCACTCATATGTTGATAAGAGTATTCAAAAACTTTAAAAATATTCCTCTAAAGTACATTTAGAACAGATAAAAAATGTACGATTAATTTGATTTTATTATTATTATTTATGTTTTTTTTTCTTTTTTCTGGCTTAGTTTCAACCAAAATATAGACTAATGCTAATAATAGTAATAGTATTAATAATTGTAAATGGCCATTGGTCACACCACCAGTTTGTTTTACTGTAAACTTGGAGGAAGCCAGCAGTGCAGGCTGCGCAGAGTGCAGACTGCTGCACTCTGCGCAGCCCTTCGCTGCGCTGCTACACACCGACCCCGCCCCCCCCCCCCCCCCCTCTCCGTCTCACACGTGCGATTGATTTATTGGAGTGAGAACACAACTAAAGATGAACAAAGGAAAGAAGAGTTCCTCGTGGAACTACTTCAAACTGACAAGTGCAAATGAAGTCAAAAGTGGAGTACTTCGTGACCACAGAGTGTGAACGTTGTGATCAGCTGTTTTAGCGCAGCTCTCCAGTGAAGGGGGGGAGTCTCCCTCCGCAGCCGGTTGGCGTAGTTTTGGCACAATTCCGTTGTACAGACCGACGTTAACAGCAGCCCTTTTTTTCCTCTCCTGCGGGGGGGCGTCGAATAATCGATTATTATTCGCCAGGGCTGTCCGATTTTTGAATTTTGATCATGGTCAGTTTCAGTTCTGGCCCTAGTAAATACTACGCTTCCTATGTTTTGGTGCGGACTGCGTTCACACCAGCAATTAACCGCTCCAGAGTTCGCAAGCAAGTGCTCCGAGACCACCTATTTTAGCGGACCAGAGTCCGGTTGTTTAGTTCACTTAAGAGGTCTCGGACTGTGTTCACATCGACCCAAATGAACCGCACCAAACGGCTAAACGCACCAGGGTTCGATTCAACCGGACTATAAAAGGCTGGTGTGAATGCACCCTTAAATCCAATTTGATTGCATCTTCAAATATCTTGTTTCTGCAATCCTCTGCTACCAACTGAAACATTGTGGGTGTTTCTCAATGTCGAGGAAAGCTGCTCCAGAGCCACTATTTCAAGGATACTACGTCATCGAGTCCCGCTGAAGGACTGTTCCAATGTCCGGAATTCTACCGAGGCCGGCGTACTTCGTTGAGGGAAATTTCGAGGCTGCACATATGTATCCTCCGCGGTCTTAAAATACCCACAATGCTTTGCGCACGGACCAATTTCCCAAATCTTTGGCAGAAATCACGCTCCATTTCAGGCGGGGCCTCTCCTATGACGCACACCTGTTAGCCTGTTCCACCATTATTCGTTTTCCGAGGCTAGGAAGGATTTTTGCCTCGCTTCTGAAGCAACTGACTCGGAGGGACATGTGCTACCAAGGAAGCGTCCTCGACATTGAGAAACACCCACTGTATTTCTTTCACCCTGACAAAGAGAAGCAGCAAATACCCACTTCTGAGAAGCTGGAACGTGCACAGCAGCTTCAAACTGTCAATGCCATCCATTTGATTGATTTACTAACTTTACTTTACATCAAGTCCAACTTGTTGGAGCGCTAGCCAATAGAAGCGTGAGTGTGACACTATGTTACGGAAGTAAACAGGGGACAACAATGGAGACTTTTCAGGCAGGGTGTGTGAGATAAACTCCCTCTGTAGGGAACACAGGGATTTTAGCTTTTGAAGACAATAAACATGCACAGAAACCTATATAACACACTACAGGAAAGCCCAAAAAGCATAACAAGGCCTCTCTTAATCATTTCTGTAATAAGTTTAAAGATGGATTATACTTGATGGGTTAATGACGGATATCTTTTGATGGTGAGTGGTGACATGAAATGGAGTGTGTGTTCCAGCTTTATTGGGCTTTAGTTCTATTCCTTAGAGTTGACTTATCATTCTAGTAAGCAGGAGTACTGCTCGTGATGGCTCGATTTACACTCTGGTTTGCAGTGGAGACAGTTTTCCAGACTTGTGCTGCTGAAACTGAGAGACTTTCTTCATTCTCAACGTTCTCTACATGCATATCAAAGTTGTATAGAGAACAGCAGCTGAGCGCTCACAGTTCTGCTGGTTTCCACACGGTGTCTCTGGAGCTGCTGTAGTCCTGACATCATGTATCCATATTCATTTGAAAAGGCACACGTCAGCTGCAGCAGCTCCACGTCAGCTCCACTGATATGCTGTAATCCCCTAACTCTAGGTCAAACACTTTCTGATTCCATCTCTCTCCCGCTACTGAAACAAGTTTCTTTGCATGACCATAATGACCAATGGCTTTGCCAATGCATTGTACACATCATATTTGACATTCATGCATGTTTGTATACACATTTGGAAAATATCATTGAGCTTCTATACATTATCAACAGAAGCGGAATTAACATGTTTTCTATAATAAAATATATATACTTTTTTTGACCTTGAACAAACAAATGTTACCAAATCTCCCCCATCACTGTCCTTAACACTGCAATTTGACCAAAACAGCATGGATCATAGGCGAAGTATTGATTATTGTGCAGGATATAACTGATACATATACACCCTCTCTCTTCTCTCTCTCTCTCCCCCCTCCCTCTCTAACCCCCTGACAGAGGAAACCATGCAGCCTGCATTTTCCCACCACTAATCCCTCGCTCTGGTATGGTTTCTAGCTGTTTTTGCTTTCACAACAGAATGATTTCACAGTACTTAACATATTCTGCTTTTTGGATTTTTCTTTTCCTGTAGTATTTGATATAGGTTTCTGTGCATGTAAATGGTCTGCAAAGGCTACAATCCCAGTGTGCCCTCCCACACACTGAAACGCCTCCATGTGACTATACTTTGTTAACTTCAGTAACATAGAAACATCACTATATAACAGCTCTCCAACACATTGGACATCTCTAAACGGTTAACCAATCAGAGCAGCTCTGGTTTCAGACAGAGGGTGAAAAGAGGTGCTGCAACACAGGCAGTGTGAGAAAAAGAAAGAGCTTTCTGAGCATTAAAGCTTTAGACATGTCACAGTAGAGACACTACATAGTGATATGAAGATGAACATCAGCAGGTGTCCTGTTAATACTGTCTCTTCACTTTAGCCTTGCAGTAGGAGCCCATTAACAGGATCTAATCTATTGATTCCAGAAGGAGCGTAATCACAAGACAAACACCATCATTATCTTCAATTTACTGCTACTAGCTTTTAACAATAACGTGTGTTTTCCTCAATATCATAAAAGCTTCATGCAAATCTGTACAAATATGGACTTTGCACTCTCAGTCACACACATGCATAATATGTTGTCCCACTTGAATACCCCCATATCCCCCTGTGACTAATCTCATTTCCTCTTTACTTGAAAAGCAAACTCTCCTTTACAGCCTGTACTCTGTTTTGTAATCAGCTGTTTGCCCATTATCAATAGTTCCACACTGTTGTTTAACCCTTCCTGCTGCTATATAACGGACAGCCGGCTTTACCACAGACTTTGGCCTGCCCTGCTCCACCTTCACTGTAGCAGTGACATGCAGCCCAGGGGTGGAGGCTGGAAAGACTGCATGCGTTTGTTTATTGTTCCATATAGGCAGGGCAGTGTCGGAGATCCATTGTGTGGCATCTCCCTGCCTTCGTCATGAATAGCAGCTTTCAGACGCTGTGGCGAGGGAAAGAGCTCACCATAGCTGTACGTTTTACTCCGGCAGCCTTTTGGCATGGGTCCAATTGCAACATACACACAGCTGCATAGTTTCTCCATCTCACACACTCTTATCTCAGTCACAAGTCTTTTTCTACAGCCCTCTGCCCCTCCATTCATTCCTGCCCTGCATCCATTTCCAGCAAAGTCCACTCGGCTTGCACTGAGCTTTCTTTTGTGCAGTTTTTTTTTGACAACAATGCTGTTTGTTTTCCGAGGGCAGAGCAGAGAGAAGCTGTGTCTCCTGCATGTCAGCCTCTGTGCGTCTGCAGTGACGTCTGAAGGGCATTATCTGCCAAAGGCCACTGTTTGTTTTGGGCTGCTCCGGGCTTGATAATGGCTCATTACTGGGGGACCACAGTCCCATAGGCATCGTAGTGGAAACTGATAATCTGGATGACGGCCAGCTGTCAGTTTAGTAACACGTTGCTACTGCAGGAGTCAGTTTTAGCTGAATCTGCTCCACTGTAGCTAGAAACAACACAGACCTGTTGGCTATTTTTAGTGCTAATGATATCACTGGCTGCCCTTTGTGTCTTGTTTTTCTGCTGCTCCCAGACGTGTGTAAAGCCGGGAGTTATGTCCAAGTGTTCACACTTGGACATCACAGGCTCATTACCTCCGGACCCTCCCCTGGAAGGAATGCTAGGAGTTCTGTTGACGGTTGCATCGAAGAAAAGGACAAACATATTTGTCATTGTTGTCAGTTTCGTTCTTTCTGCGTGCCTGTTGCAGTTTCTCCTCGTCTTTTATTGAAACAATCTCTGGCATTATATAAGTGTGAAGTGCACATTTAAACCTCACAATCTTCATTACACTAATCATGTGTTACTATTCTAGGGGGGGGGAGAAAAAACAGCATGGTATTGCAACATCAGTTATCAGTATATATATAATGAAAAATGTCCACTTTAATTCAAATAGTCTGGTGCATGCAACATTATTGACATTATGATACATGTTTTTTTACGATACTGTTGGTCAGTTGCTTAACAAACCCATTTGGCTGCACTAAAGATGATTGAAATGTGAAGGGCAGGCAGAAATAAATATGCTGATAATATTTTATTCTGGCGTCACTCTGTTGAGATAGAAGTTTTATGCACAAGGTCACTGGCAGAACAGGAGTGGTAGGCCATCGTAGTGCCTGCACGAATCCTTACTGTAGCAGTTCCAGACCTTTTTCTGCAGGCCTCCTCTTTAGTAAATACAAATGTTTTTGTTCGGTAGTTACTACATAAATGCATTTCAGTTTGTGACATCTAAAGCTGCATTCAAGGTAGGGCTGAACGATTAATCGATTTTAAATCGAAATCGCGATTTTAAATGATGCGATTATCAAATCGCAAAGCCAGCGATTTATTTGTAAACTTTTTTTCTTTTCTTTTTTTCTTTTGAAAAATGTTTTCTTCTTGTGTGTCAGACAGTCATCCACACCAATCAGAAGTGCTGTGCTCCACATGTACCAGCCATTGTTAACCAATCAGAAGTGGCCCATGATAGAAGGTGATTAGGGCTGCACGATATTGGAAAAAACTGACATTGCGATTTATTTCCCCCCTACGATATATATTGCGATATGAAAACATACAGGAATTGAAGAAAAGACAGTTTCTTTTTCCGCAAACCATCCTTTCTTGAACTTTAATGCTATACAATTGGTATTTTTTAACTATATTTAACCGGATGAAGTATTTTAGTCACGGACGTCTGGATCTTAAGTTATCAGAGCAACAAGCTGAGCTAGCTCGGTGAGCAGCGCCGCACTGCCCTGGAGAAACACATGAAACTACTTTATTCAGTGTTTTTACCTTTAATCACCGGGTCTGTTTGCTTTGGAGATTTGATTGTGATTGGTGGTTTGCTGTGCATGCAGAGCCTGCATGTCCCTCACTCAAGTACCCCTGACATGAGAGTTTTCCTTTTGTAGCAAGCAGCAAAAATAATTGTAACATGACGTGTTTGAGTTAATTTGCCTACTTAATATGTCCTTAAAAAATCGCAAGTCCTAAAAAAATCGCACGTCCACGCGATGTGAATATCGCGATTATCGTCACGACACGATATATCGTGCAGCCCTAAAACAGATTGATCCAATCACCTGCCAAGTATTTTTGAAAGTGCCTGCCCTTTCCAAATGGCTTCCAATGGAGCTCTCCTAGATGGTTTGGTGAAACAAAGCATCTGAGTCAGGTTAGTAATGCTCCATCACATGTTTCTATTACAGGGTGAATCTTAAACTGAAGCTTGACTTTAAAGCAACCCAACAGAAGTTTCATGTAAGTTTAGTCCTTTCACTCGTAGATCGGGCTGCGGGGGTGCTAGAGACGGGAGCACGTTGATGCGACCTTCCTAGCCGGAGATATGGCCACATTTTACAATAAACTTCCGTTGGGTCGCTTAAAAACAAATATCGCAAATCGAATCGCAATATCTGTCAGAAAAATCGCAATTACATTATTTCCCCAAATCGTGCATCCCTAATTCAAGGCTGCATCGTCGTTGTGTTTCTACCAAGAGAGCGATGCCGCCCGACACAATTAGTTTAACTTTTTTATTCCAAAATGCCCCTCTGCACAAAATTGGAGAGTGAAAACTAAATATTTTCTCTGCAAGCATTCTTGTCTCTCCCTTTTTCCCAATTAGGGATGAATAAAGCATATCAAACCCGAACTCTTGGTTAGGGGACCTACTCTAATATTCTACAATTGGTTTTGTAGGAAAGGGAGTTGGGTAAATATGATTTTAATATTGAGTTTCAGCCTCACATACACTTTTCAAGATTCAGTCTCGGTGCACCCAGACTGACCCCCATCCCCCCCTCCCACTCTACACCTGCTGCAGGTACCCATTACACCTTCACTACACTAACACTACCCCCATAACATGAAATCACACTGCTGCCACATTAAGGATTAAGGACACAACTGATCATTTGCCTTCTCAGCTAACGGCTAACAGTTTAGCTGACAGTGCTAGCTTAAAATGCCTTACTCAGCAGTTCTGGAGACATGTATCAGCCCTGGCTCTGGAGTGTGGAGAGAGATACAAAAATCTCTGCATAAGCAAGTGAGGGTCAATGTATATTCATCCATAATAAACTCATTATTAGATCAGGACAGGGATAGAAGGACTGGAGTGCAGGGAATCTCTGCAGGCCCCACTGTTTCATGCATCATGTAGTAAATATCCTCCACAACTAGGGCTGCTCGATTATGGCAAAAATCATAATCGCGATTATTTGGGTCAATAAATGATATCACGATTATTAAAAACGATTATCCATTTACTTTGAAAACATCCATTTATTTAAAAAAAAAAATGTGAACAGTATGTTGTTAACAGTTGATTACCCTGAACTTTAAGTATAATTCAACTGAAAAACCACCAAAAAAAAAAATAATAAAAAAAAATTCATCGTTTCATTTCAATTATGTTCTTTTCATAATCGTTGCAAGCCAAAATCGTAATTGCGATTCAAATACGATTAATTGAGCAGCCCTATCCACAACAGACTGTGACCTTAACCCATCTTATTCCCTACACATACATACATTTAAGACTAGGAAAATAATCTTATGAATATAAAAATATATATAAAATATGTCAACTTAAATGTACAAGCTACTAAAAAGAGCTTACGGTAGCAGTTGTTAACTAAATATATGAAAGCTTGACTACAAAGGGGTCTTCCAAACAAGCTACCTACTCTAAAAATGCATTTAATTTGCATCATTATTTTACTTGGGTCATATATCTGTGTTTAGTATGTTACATATTTTGAAACAAATATTTAGAGTCTAAATATTTCATCAGTCTAAATGTCAATGTTTGGGTACAATTAGGTAGTTAGACAGTGGTTGAATGTAATGTAGTGCATTTACTCGAGTACAATTATGAGCTACTTGAACTGACTATTTCTATGTTATGCTAATTTATACTTCTACTGCACTACATTTATGTGACAGCTTAAGTAGCTATATAATCAGATACAAAATATACAGCTACAAATAAACCATTGAAATATAATTATAGCCTAAGATAGCCAGCAGAACTTTATAAAGTAATTTAAATGAATAAGCTCCACCTTCACCAACTGAGATAGACACAACGATGCACCAATAATCATAATCTAGTCATTTCATATATGTTTAGTGTTTTCTTTAGTAAATAAGTGTGTCTGTATAATGCATTAGCTCTCTCAAATTGGAGATGTGTTAGTAATATGTATTGTGAATGCATTCTTTTTAGTGTTTGGGATAGCTTATCCCGGTGTCTTATTTCACATGTCTCCATTATTAAGGGGCCATATTATGCTTTGTTGTGCATGTAAATGGTCTGCAAAGGCTCAAATCCCTTTCTCTCCCACACACATGAACCTGAACATGAGCCGAATATGTCCTCTAACTGTTTGGTAATCAAAATGAATTGAAGTCTAAATAAGGCATGATTAGTCCAGTAGACAAAGTGTGAGTTGTGCTATCGTAGTGGAGCCTAAACAGAGGTCACCCGGCTAGAGATTGTTTTTCTCCATGTGAACTCTCCTCTGCTTAATCTTTCCATACTGCAGCAGAGTGTTACTTCCCCCTGTGTTATCACTGCTATCTGTCATTATGTCAGGCAGGCATAGTCCCTGACACACACTCTGCTCCCCTTCACTAACAGCCATGTTCACACTACCCTGCTGCTAGTATCATCATGTTTAAGAACACTGATTAGCTTCCGTAGCTTGCTAGCACATGAACCTACCTTATCTAACTTGACATGCACCTTTTTTTAATATCTTTTGAATTGAGTTCATAACAAACGGTGTTGTAATTCCGCAGCACCGACTACCGTCTAGTCTGTGCTTGGAACAAGGGATCATTCAGAGTGTATTTGGACAGGAATGAGCCTCGAGTAATTGCGCATGAATTTAGGATTTAGGAGCCCTGCAGGAATGAGTCCAGTCTCGTCTTCTGTCTAGACACTGAGTGACTGTTACAGTGTCTTTATCCTGTCGAGCCACACAACTTACAGGATTGTGCACTTTATCAGATTCTGAGAACCTACTGTATGAGGCTTTAAGTCCAACTGAAGGGTTTTCATGGCGATGCAGGGAAAACAGTGTGGTGCTATGTGCAACGCCACATGTTTAATCATAGACAGTTTTCCATTAACCTTTGCAAAATCCTGCAGCTTTTCCTGGAAAGCTCTGTTTACACAAGAATAATGGACACCCTTCAGCCAATCATAACCCGGCAGCCCTGCATAGAGCGCACTGTATTTCCCTGAGTCCTCTTTGTGCTGAGGGTGCACCCGCTGGCCAGGGTGGGGACATGTCCGCTGCAACTTATCTCAGCAGCCATTCCTGCTGCAGCTCCATGGCACGTCATAGTTCCCCTGAAATCTCACTATCTACATTTCTGCTTCGCTCAGATGTACTGTCGAGGTGCCTATTTCAGAATTTGGAATAATCTTGAACACCCAAAACAGGTGTTGTTCTTGGCTGAAGTGGAAGAGTTGACAAAAGGCAATGGCAAAAATATTAAACAGAAGATTTATGACAAAATATCTGACTTGAACATCAATGGAAACATATTTGGTGACCTCACATTAATACATGAACACACAAATACACATTTATTTTGAGGGATTCTATTCACACATTTAGTTTGAAGTTCCCCAGCGGTCTTTTAGTTATGTCTGGTTTCTATGGGCTCAGAACAGTCTCATAATACACACATGCACACCGAAGGATTCACACTTGTATTTCATGATCTGCAAAAGGATTCACATCAAATTTCCGGATCCACACTTGTGTTTTTCAATGCACACACAAATGTATTCCGTTTCATATACATGCGCTTCATGTACGCATTTTGCGCAGTCCGGAGCTGACAGCTCCATGGAGCCTGCCTGCAGGCGCTAATCTCAGGACACCTCCACTCTCAGTACAGCGCCACTTTCCGAACAGGAAATGCACGCAAATACAAGCCCCGCCGGTCATTATCGGCCGATATTCACTCTTCATAGTTTGATCGGTGCTCTCTATAAAGGCCGATCAGGAGAGCTGGATCTGATCGATATGGACATAAACGCGAGTGAAGTATAACCGGACGCGAGAGAGAGATCAGATCAGCTGCTGAGTCTGATGGAGACACGCTGCTCTGCATGATCACCTGATGCTCCGCCCTCTGTTTAGCAAGCTGACCGGACTGCGCAAAATGCGTATATGAAGTAATCTTACCCTGTGGGGGCGCGCTCATGTGATTGGCTTAGAATGAAGGAGACATCTGATTGGCTATAGATAGAAAAAATTACAAGTACGAATCGGCTGAGCGTCAGGGGAGTCTCAAAAAACCCACACACGAATGCAAAGCGATCCGTGCACAGAAAGCTGTTTGTGTTTGCAGGTTCAGAGGATTTAAACGGGAAACTAATAAGTGAGGATCAAAAATACATATGTAAAACTTTTTTCTGTATTTAGATTTTATTTACATGTATATGAAACGGAATACATGTGTGTGTGCATTGAAAAACACAAGTATGGATCCGGAAATACAAGTTTGAATCCTTCTGTGTGCATGTGTGTATTATGAGACTGTTCTGAGCCCATAGGTTCCTCCCTTTTATTGTGCAATGCTATTACAGTTTTGCATCTGAACAATTAGCCTCACCTATCTCTATCAACCAACTCCTAATAATCCAACAGGAGATGGAAACACACATTTAACAGGCCCTATTCTTCTTTTTCGGGTTTCCCTTTCCTGTAGTGTGTCTATAGGGTTTAGTGCATGTAGATGGTCTGCAAAGGCTATAATCCCTGTGTGATAGGGAGTCCCCCCCCCCCACCTGAAACGCCTCTGTTGGACTTCTTTATTAACCGTAACATAGTGACATCACTATGTAACACTCACACTTCTATGTGCTAGTGCTCCAATCACAACAGAGCCGGCCAGCTAACCAATCACAGCAGACTGGGCTCTGGTTTCAGACAGAGGATGAAAAGAGGTGCTGCATAGGGCTGAACGATTAATCGATTTTAAATCGAAATCGCGATTTTAAATGATGCGATTATAAAATCGCAAAGCCAGCGATTTATAAATATATAGATATAGAAGGTGATAGACAGATTGATCCAATCACCTGCTAAGTATTTTTGAAAGTGCCTGCCCTTTCCAAATGGCTTCCAATGGAGCTTTAGATGGTTTGGTGAAACAAACCATCTATATCTTACACACCTTCCGGCGCAGACTGAAAACTCATCTCTTTCGACTCCACTTCGAGCGATAGAACTATTAACGAAGCACTTATATACTAATAAAGGACTGGCTTATCTAAAGCTAGTTGAGTAGCACTTGAAATGTTTTTGCTCTATGAAACCTGATGTACTTATATGATTCTGTTTTCTTCAAGTTTGTATTTTGTTGGTCGAACGCACTTATTGTAAGTCTCTTTGGATAAAAGCGTCAGCTAAATGCAATGTAATGTAATGTATCAGGTTAGTAATGCTCCATCACATGTTTCTATGACAGGGTGAATCTTAAACTGAAGCTTGACTTTAAAGCAACCCAACAGAAGTTTCATGTAAGTTTAGTTCTTTCACTCGTAGCTCGGGCTGCGGGGGTGCTAGAGACGGGAGCACGTTGATACGACCTTCCTAGCCGGAGATATGGCCACATTTTACAATAAACTTCCGTTGGGTCGCTTAAAAACAAATATCGCAAATCGAATCGCAATATCTGTCAGAAAAATCGCAATTACATTATTTCCCCAAATCGTGCATCCCTAGTGCTGCAGCACAGGCAGTGTGAGAGAAAGAAAGAGCTTTCTGAACATTAAAGCATGGAGACATGTCCCAGTAGAGACACTACATACTGATATGAAACCTGAACATGAGCAGAATAGGGCCCCTTTATTTTTATATGGATCAAAAAAGCTACAGCAAGCAAATATTTGATTTTGTTCTTTTCTTGTTTGAACAACTGCAAAGGTAAATCAATTATCCTAAGAGTAGCTGTTAGCGTCCTTTTGGATTTTGCGTTTTTGATTGGCTGTTTTTTCTCCACTTTAAACTGCACATGACTCATGACGCCCTCTCTTCAGGGTCTTCCTGTCTCTATGGTTTGTGTTTGTCCTACTAAACAAATCATTGTCATATTTTCAATGTCAACTCCATGACAGTTTCTGCCTCAGCACGAGAATAACCCACCCTGTCCTTAGACTAGACTTGTCCTTGTTTCTGGTGGGAAAGTGTTGATGTCACTCTCTGGTTCTCACCCCATCTCCTCCCTGCCTCACCTCACCCGTTCTCCTCCACAAACACAATCCCACTGTACTCAGCAGCAGGACTGATGACTGGAGTATTATTCAGTTTGATAAGGCGCAGCGTCACCAAGTGAGAACAGGCCAGTGTTTATAGTAAAGCGGTGGGGGGGGCATTAGCTCTGACCTCATTTGCTCGGCAGAAACTCCAGCACAGGGTCATGTTTTAGGTGTGGCAAAAGAGACGTTTTTATTCAGCTGGAAAAGTGCTGACTGACGGAGGAGAGAATGAGAAGGCTCTACTTTTAGCTTGCAGACTGGGAAAAAAGGGAGGGGTGTACATGAGAGAAATGACAGTTGTGTTGGTGTGGGTACACAAGGGAAACAAACCAATATACCGGCTTATGGCTGCAGCCCAAAGCTTTGAACTCTCTTTGTTGAAAGCAGCAGACATCTGTCTAGACTCCAAATATCGTCTTTCCAAGATCCCCTGTTCCTCAGACGCCAGGCGGGAGAGGTTTGAGGGAGTTTTTACATGATCACCACAAGTGTTACTGCCAATAAAATGGCAGTATTGGTGTTCAAGCAGATAAGGAAATAAAGTTCTCATGCACAATCATTTCAATCTGCAGTCTGTGCAGAACCAGACTGGTTTCAGTCTGAAATGCGAGCAGCTCTTTAAGGCTGCACATTGAAACAGCAGGGGTGAGCGCTACAGCCATTAGCAGAATATTACATTTCAACAATGAAGTAAGGTCAAATCATTTGATAAATGCTCAAGATGCTTGCAAAATAGAATGCTAAATGCACATCCTATCGGCCAACAATTGGACGTCTTCATCATCTCAGAACTTATATTTGTATATTGTTGTTCTTTACTTGCTTGTAAATAGTTTATGAGCACTGTGAAAAGCACTATATAATATCATGAATCATTGATATTCTCACCTTAAATAATCAATTAATTTAGAAAACAATCTCCAGATTACATTACATTACATTACATTACATTGCATTTAGCTGACGCTTTTATCCAAAGCGACTTACAATAAGTACATTCGACCAGGAAGACACAACCTTGATGTAGTCAATAATGAAATGGATCCTAACGGCCTTATAGTGTAATGGAAACATTAGCCGCTTTCACACCGCAGGACTTGCCGTACTTTAGTGCCGGCACTAAAGTACCACGGCACTGAATCCGCCAGGGGGCTAGTGCCAATCGCATTCACACCGCAGTACTTTCCCTGAGGCAAGATTACGCTGACGTCACTTCGTCTTCTTCTTCTCTGGGTTTACTGGCAAAACCACTTCACGGTGAGTACAAAAAAAAACGAGAGAAGAAGAACTACACGGGGGGAGGTATAAAGCCCACCCGCTGTATGAGGCGTTTGTTTACTTTCCGACCTCAGACATGATGGAGTTCATAAGGGTAATTTACAAATAAAATACCCCATTATAACAATGGACTTTATCTTTATGTATTTATTATATATTACCCCCTCAGGCTGATTTTGGAAAAGGACATTAACCCTTGTTTGGTGTTTTTCCCTTATTTATCTAAAACAAATGACATGATAAATGACTTGTGTTTCTGTGTGTAAGACTTGTGTTTCTGCCCCTGCCATTGCTGCACAAGGTTGCAACATTGTAGATAAATTCAACCACCGACGCCTGTCTGCTCTCACATTCTTCTATTCTGCTAATTTGGGGTGGGACACAATAAATAAAGCTTCGCCAGTTTGTTTGTTTTATTGCACAGTCAAGACATAACAATAACGGCATCACGCTGTTCCAGGTGTGTCGTATGCATGTAAATTGAAGTTAAATAAAAGTGTGAAATGTAAAATAAAGTGTAAGTAGTTTCAAAACAATGTAACAGTGGCAATATAGCAGCAGACACACCTTAGTGCAAGTTAGGTGTCAGTATTAAAAAACAGTGGCAATATATATATATAATAACAATAGAAAATCGTTACCACTCTTATTATTGTGGTCTTTAATTTTGTTATAGTCCTGCCTGAGTTTCTTTATTTTTACCCGGCATCCGTGTGCACTGTGCACGATTCCCAGCTCAAGTAGCTTTTGCGAACATTGCTCAAAACATTTGGAGTTGGGAACTGCTTTCTGTAGAAGCTGCTGCATCCCGTCCTCAGAGTAAATTGCCAGAAGCGCCAACACTTCCTCATCATTCCACCACTCCGGTGTTGTAGTAGGTGTGGTCATAACTGCTTTAAAGTACGAAAAAACTACTCGCTCAGGTGTGGATGTGGTTTTGTAGCGAGGAAAAAAAATGGCTGCCTAACAAAAAAAATTCAGAGTCTAACGGGGCGTGGTTTGCAATTCGCCCAGCCAATAGAAATAGAAATTGGCACTCTTTTATCACCAGGTTTGTACCACCTCTCTAGCAGGGACTGAAAATGGCCAAAAGAGTTCCCGGCACTGAGTAGTCCCGGCGGTGTGAACTCGACATTAGTGGTACTAACGGAACTAAAGAACCAAAGTACCAGGGAAAGTCCTGCGGTGTGAATGCGGCTAATAGGCGCTTTCACACCAAGCACTTTTCCCAGGAATAGTTCCCGGAACTCTTTAGTTCCGGAACTATCTAGTAGATCGCTTTCACACCGGAATAAGTTCCTGAGGGAGGATTACGCAAATGAAGCCGCTGACGTCACTTCTTCTTCTTTGGGTTTACTGGCAGGCCGCAAACAACTTCACGGCGTATTCTGCCGCCCGAAGTCCCGGGTAAATCGTCAGAAGACACCTCCTCATCACTCCACCGCTCCCATGTTTTCTTTTGTGTTGCCATAAGTTAGTCTCTCTCCGTTGGTGGGCTAATGCTAATAATGCTAATGCGAGCAAATAAAATGGCGGCTTCACAAAACTTTTCTGAGTTTTACGGGGCGTGGTTTGCAATTCACCCAGCCACAATCAGAAATTGGAACCTTTTCCTCCCCAGGAAAGTCCCTGCTCTTTAGCAGCGACTGAAAAGGGGTGAAAAGGTTCCCGAAAAAAAGTTCTAGTTCCAGATCTTTTTGGTGTGAACGCAAAATCCCAGGAACTACTCCTGGGAAAAGTACTCCGGTGTGAAAGCGCCTAATATGCTCCCAATGACTCCACATGCACGTTCCAAATAGGACGATACTCAAGATGATCCTGACCATAATAATAGCATCATATTCCAATATCAATTATCCATACAACTTGCTTAAAAATCATAAAATTGCTCTAAATCATTCCGGAATCAAAGATATTCATATTGCATCACAAAAAATATGTATTTATATTCTAAGTGAACAGTCCTTTTCTTTGAATTTTTTTTAAATAATAATATTATTATTATATTATATTATTATTATATTGTTGATACTTGAAGAAAATTAGGCTGATAATACTTCTTTACTTTATCTTTATTATTCTGAAATATTATATTATCCATTTTGCATAAGGAGTACTTAATTAGTAGTAATTTTTGTATTTTAAGTCTTAGTATTTGTACTTTTTATTAGTTAAAGAATCGGAGTACTTCTAACACTGATTGTTCTGATTTTGCGTATGCAATAACATCCTATATCCTCCAGTGTTTCCCCTAGGATGGAGTCATAGCAGCGGTGCTAAGGCACGTGGGCCCAGCATAATGTGAGCGTGGAGCGCGTGGAATTTGTTAGTGTGTGCGCGTGCGAAGTGCGCCCTGCCAATTTGTTTCTATGTGTCTGCTAGCACAAGAAAGGCTCTTGAGGCCTAGCACCAGGGCCGGTTCTAGCCAATTTGCTGCCCTAGGAGAGATTTTAGACGAGATTTTATATATAAAGAATAAATGAAAAATCTCTACAAAAGACAAATACACTACAAAAACAGAAACTTATTGACATAGGTAATAGATGTCAAAATGGCTTCAAATATATTCAGTATTGTATGAACATGTTTTAATTGGGGGGTGGACATCACATCCTCTAGGGGGGTCCGGGGGTAAGATTTTTTTTGAACATTTTAAAGTAAAATGCTTCAATCTGGTGCACTTTGAGCACACAATTACTAGAGACCTGATCTAGGGGGCACAACTCTAAAACACCCATCTGAAAAAGATCGGTTTACATTTGAATAATCAATAAGTATGTGAACATAACCAATAACCTACCATAGCCAATAACAAATAAATGTAACTTATTTGATTTTTGTTGTTCAATTACATCTTATTTTACCTAGTTAACATTTATTTATTTATGCATATTTTTTAATATCTCCAGTTTTAAACGATAGTTTTGGTTTACTGTCCTATAGTATACATTGGAATGATTTCAAACCTGTTTTTATTTATCCTAATAATTATAAAGGAGTGCCTTGGAAATATGTGTTTACATAATTTGTAAACACATATTTGTTTGAGACCCACTGAGATGACTTAGACTAAAATTAACTATCTAAACACTCAGAGAGTCCTTTACCTCACTGAGCCTCTCAGTCTGACAGGAGAGCTCTCCTCCACCCTGGTTGTAGAAATATCTACTTCTTATATCCTTTAGCGCAGCTAGCACCAGATTCTAATAACAACAGCGCGGGTACCGGTGCGCCCTCTCCCTCGCTCGCTCGCTTGGACGCTCGCTCGCACTTTGGCTGTTAGCTGCGGGCGCCAGATAAGCCAACATCCCCCACTTTCATCACTTACAGCGCCCATCGTACAGGGCAAATGAAAAGTGTAACCAGGGTGAAAAGGGTGTTACATTTACTTAATTATGAATGTTGTTACATCAAGGATAGAGGGTGTCGTTTTTCTCATACTGATATTCTGAACAATCTGTGCTGTTGTATTTGCTGTAAAGTGTCTCTACTGTAGGCTATTTTTATTTTATGTACAGCACTTTGGCTCGACCAAAAATCGTTTATAAATGTGCTATATAAATAAAACTTTATTTTATTTTATTTGATTTGATTTGATTTGAAGGCCGAAAATTAGGATGAGGGCCAACGGTGAAAAATGTTTTTTCCCCTCCCAGAGCTACCAGATCTGGGGGTCTCAAGATTTAGCAAAAATATACCTTTATTGAACATACAGTAACACAAATACTACAAATCCACATAACAAACAATCAAAAATGAATTATTATTATTATTATTTTATTTTTTAAAAGGGTTAGGGTTTTTTTAGGGCACTGCCCCGCCGCTATTTGTATATAGGGGAAACACTGTCCTCCCATCCTTATTCCCACAGCACTTTGACATTTCGGAGGGTTGTGCACACCAGAGGTCGCGTTAACCAAATATTTTCCATCTCTGACGGATTTCTTTTTAACAATGACGGAAAAATCTGAAAGCCGTCCGTCATTTTGACGGATTAGAACAAACTCAGAACAGCGCCACAGTTTCCCCGCAGCGAGGCTCCGGAATTATGCCATGTTATGCATGCCCGCCCAAAAGCAAATTATACCGGGAGGCTGTGGCTCAGTGGGTAGTGGCTGGACTTCGAATCACAGGGTATCAAGTTCGAGTCCCACTGCGTCAGCATGTCGTTGTGTCCCTGGGCAAGACACTTCACCCCAAATTGCTCCTGTGGGGATTGTCCACAGTACTGAATGTATGTAAGTCGCTTTGGATAAAAGCGTCTAACAAATGACATGTAATGTAATGTAATACCGTTTCCAAACCTAACTTTGCCGAACAGATAATTTAAATGTCTGTGGGTATTTGCTTTACGCTGTGCGCGCTCTCGCGAGGTGCAGTGGACATGCATAACCATGTGCATTACACGGCGCTAACAGTCCCCTGTTGACAGTTCACGAGCGTCCCCCGGCAGAGTTGTGTACAGGCCGACCGACGGGTAATAATGGATTTTGACGGAAATGTTACGATCCTGCCCGTCAAAATGACGGGCAGCAAAAAAGTCTAGCGCAACCTCTGGTGCACACGCTCCTCTGCACCCTGTAGTTACCCATAACACCTTTCTCAGATCTGAAGGGACCTTTAAGTCAATCCTCACAGAGGTTCAATATCATCCCCAGTCTATATAACACAAGCCCTCTCCAATGTAGTGAACCTAATGAAGCTTAAAGCTCAAAATATTGCATTGATACACAGATATCTATTATTATTCCTCCTTTAGGACTGAGGTTGCTATCTGTGTGTTTACCAGCCGCTAAAGAGAGGGGAGAAAAGGGCCGGCTTGTTATTCCGAGGTGACTAAATGGAAGGCTTTGGATGTGATCTTTACCTCTCATCGCCTCCTGCCATGTCTGAGTGCAGCCGGCAAAACTGAAGCCCTAAAGTAGTTTATTGCCTGCGGTGATCATTTATTACAAAAGCTTCTCCAGTGTGAGAGCCTCAGATGCTCTGTGAGCGGACCACACACACTGTACAGCTCACAGGACAGACCCTCCTAGCCTCACTAGCTATCCTTTGTGTTCTGCAGCGGCACATTTAAGAAATCCCTTTGGGTCAGGATGCAGTGATGTACAGTGTAATACACACACACACACACACATACCGTTTTTCATCTCTGGGTGTTGGTGTTAATGGCACTGAGTCATACAGGCTCCCTGTTCTTCGCACTTTGAACGCCGTGCTAATGAATCACATGTGTGCGGGTACGTTTGTGCGTGTAAGGTAGATCATGGGGGGCTGTGCTGCTCTGTGCAGTAGGTGGTCTGTGTGTGTGTGTGTGTGTGTGTGTGTGTGTGTGTGTGTGTGTGTGTGTGTGTGTGTGTGTGTGTGTGTGTGTGTGTGTGATGTGTGTGTGTGTGTGTGTTGTGTGTGGTGTGATGTGTGTTGTGTGGTGATGATGGGGGTGTGGTGTGTGTGTGTGGTGTGGTGTGTGTGTGTGGGTGTGTGTGTGTGTGGTGTGGGGGTGTGGTGTGTGTGTAGTGCTGTGTGTGTGGTGTGTGTGTGTGTGTGAGGATAGGTGCTAGGGCTGTAAAAGGGTGGTGGTCTGTTTCTGATCCTTGGAGTACGTTTTAGCAAGGCTCCTCATACGAACATCGTGGTGCCTTTATAGCCAGCACACACACACACACACACACACACACACACACACACACACACACCCACACAACCACACACACCCAACACACAACACACACACCCCACACACAACACAACACACACACACACACACACCGGTGCCCTCCCATAGAGTTTCAGTCAGTGGTGCTGCTGGCATCACTTCACAGGCTTGTACGGGGTTCTCAAAGGTGCCTCAGTGGGGATGGTTGCCTGCAGGAATCACTCCTCTGTGCCGCTGGGATTTAATGCCTCTTCCTGATTTAGCTTCTCCACATGCTGGTTATAAATAAAATGTTGGCGCCAGGAGACTATAAATTATATTTCGCAGTAATTTAAAGCTGTGAATGGTTATTTTTCATCTGGAGGCTACTTCACAGCCTTGTTAGGTTGTTGATCTGTTCTGCACGATGATATCGGCACGTCAAAATGGCAAGTGTTGCCACCGTGAATATGCGAAAGTTGACGGTGTCTCTTGAAGTAATTTTCCTTTGCCTCGTTAATGCGTGCATATTATAAAGCATTGTATTTTATTTCTGCATATGCAAGTGGGCCATCAAATAATTGTAGTCAATTCTATTCCTTTCACTGTAGAAAGAGATTTGGTCATCTACATCAGTGTTTCTCAAACTTTTTCATACCAAGGACCACTTAACCAATAAAAAAACACTCACGGACCACCGAACTCCACAAATAACCCAAAACACATCGTTTTTCTAGAACAAATTACAAATCCCCTGAAAATGGTACAAACAGGTGGCAACATGTGTGACGAAGGTGTTGCCCTGGGCTTTATCATGCAATAGAAAGAAACTTAAGATCACTCCATTGCGGCGATAATCCCGCGAGAGTGCGGAAAACTTACATTTATTTATTTCAAATGTGAAATTTTACCAATATACTCACGGACCACAAGTGGTCCGCGGACCACACTTTGAGAAGCACTGATCTACACCAAGGTTAAACAAATAGAGAGGCGAAGTCATCTACTTCTGACCCATGGGACCTTATTTAGGAAAAAGTATGTATTGAAGTCAATGGAGAGAGAAAGATCATCTTTCGATCCCGTTTGAATTGTGCCACGAATTACACATATGATGTTTGTCAATCTTAAAAAATTATTTCCATGTCAAAAAAGTCACAGTTTGTCGTAAAACTGTTGAAATATAAGACTATGAAAGATATGCAACTAGAAAGACTACAAATCCCAGAATCCCGGTCCCGCATGCTGGCTCTTACGGAACCGACTAACTCCCCTTGTGTGTATGTACAGCTCTCAACGTGCAGACTTGGAGTGATTTTCACCTCTTTTAATACTTTTCGCCTCATTCTGAAAGAAAGAAGTGAGATGTTCCAACGTGACGGCCATCTTGGTGTGTGGTGCGAGACGGGAGATGTAGTTCATTGAGCGGCATCAGCAATTGAGCAAATAAAAGGGGGAAATATTGACATATCTGTATAAATCCAATAACCTGCATCCTAGCACAACATTCCTTGAAAAACCTCTACAATTCTTCTAAAACATTAAGGTTTATCAACCTGTCTATATTTAGTCATAACAAAGCAGTACATCTTCAACCTCTTTCAAAAATACAACATTAAAGGTTTATTATGCATATTCCTACAAATACAACTTCTGGTTAGTGCCATTTGAAAAGCACATTCCGGCATCACTTTGGTAAACATCCTTTTCCATTTTTGACCTACACATTTCCTTTACATTCTTCAATGTGTAAATCTGACCTAAATCACCAGCTCCTATAATAGCATCAAAATATGAAGAAGAAAAAAGCGAAATGCTCTTCGAATAAAAGAACATTATTTTCAATAGGCAAGTAATGCAGAAAATGTCTATTGTGAGTTTTTGTGACAAAGAAAATAAGAAGACAACTTACTTTATGAATCCCCAACTTTGACTTACCTGTATCACTCATATTACTCATGAACATGCACGAACAGAACCACATGCAGGATAGGAGAGGGTGAGTGAAGGGTTAGCTAGTTCGGGGGTTTGGAGGTTGGACACTCCGTATTTATACGGTTCCCAGGCCAAATCCATACAGACTGAGCAACTGCCGTCCCAAATATAGTTTGAATAGAAAAAACACGACTAGTATAGCCTAAAACGTTAAAATAACATTGCATTCAAGTCATTTCATTTCGGTGACGTTTTTTTGTATAGAAAGAGACTTCCAATAAGTGCTACAAACCATGAAGATACAAACTGAGAACAACAAGAGTGCTGGTGCATCAGTTTTACTGGCAACTGCTTAATAGTTCTCAGAACCACTAGTTGGTATTAGTGGTTACTAATTACTAGTAGTACCCTAGCTTGGCTACATCCGTCCCCCAAATCTTGCCTTGCAGGTTGTAGTGGTTCCTCCAGAGTCCCGGGGTGTTTCTCAATGTCGAGTAAAGCTGCTCCAGAGCCACTATTTCAAGCATACTACGTAATTGAGTGCCGCCAAAGGACTGTTTCAATGTCCAGCATACTTGGAATTCTACCGAGCCTGACGTACTTCGTAGCGAGAAATTTCGAGGCTGCACATGTGTAGACTCCGCGGTCTTAAAATCCCCACAATGCTTTGCGCACGGACCAATTTCCCCAAATCTGTCGGAAAATGTAAGGCAGGTCTTCTCATATGAAGCACACTTGCTCGCCTGTTCCACTCTTCGTTTTCCGAATGCCAGGAAGTATTCTTGCCTCGCTTCTGAAGCAAGTGACTCGGAAGACATGTGCTACCAAGCAAGCGTACTCGAGATTGAGAAACACCCCCGGTTATATAACATGCCTTGCTCAAGGGCTTTTAGCTAAGAGAGTGCTTGTGTCCTCTGAGCAACCTTGGCGTGTGAAGGCTGTTTGCATTACTACTCATGTTATCTTTGTATTCATGGTGTCTCGAGTAGCAGGTTCTGTATTGTGTTTGCATATTGCACAATTATAAGCTATGCAATCTGGTTTGTTTGGTAGTGCCAGGAAGCTGGAGTTCTTACCTAGCAACAGTACATTGTTTCCTTAGAAACGCATTCACCAAAGTGAATAACCTGTTCTGCAGTTGAATCAGTTCAAAATATTAGTTTGTCATTTCATATTTGTCAGTAAAGCAAACATGGCACCCAGTTCAATCTGCAGACTCCCCCACACTTCAGAAATATAAAACACCTTCATACATCATGTAGGATAAAAGGAATGATCCATGTTCACCTGTGGAGCCTCTCCTTGATGACTAAGCTGAGCATGCTTCTCTAGCAGGATAGTTCACTCTGCATTGTGCGGCACAAGCCTTTCATGTCTCACTTTCCTGTTCTCCATAACATTTCTTCTCTTTGAGTCATCTCTCCGGCTGCGTTTCCTCTGCACTGATTGCTTATCTTCTGATGGGACTACAACTCTCTAATCAGGCTCTCCCCGGCAGAAGTCAGAAGATCCACATTTTCCTTTGCTTGCTGTTTCTGCTTTTTCCATCCTCCCTTCCTCTTTGAGAAGATCCACACATTAAAGGCGTTGTGGAGGGACTGCTTCCTGCAGACAGGGCTGAACAAAACAAAACAAATGTGGTGTGCTATAAAAAGATGGCCACACAAAGTGACTGCATGTCACTCTAAACTGTTGCGTTCTGCACTCACCCGTGCCTTCTCCTTTTTTATTTACGGTTACAGTGACCGGGGCCTGATTACACAACACTGCACTCATTGAGTTTATTTATAACTGTCCTGGAAACATGATGGCAATTCGCAGATGGAACACAATGCCTTTTGAATTGCTATGGCATGTCAAAGAGGCCCTACTCTGCTTTTTGAGGTTTGGTATAATCCCCCCCGCCCCCCCCCCTGCCTGAAACGCCTCCATTGGACTCCTTTGTTTACTTTAGTAACATAGTGACATCACTATGTAACACTCTCTGTGCTACTGGCTAGCGCTCCAACAGATTGTAGGTGATAAGCTAAGGGGCGGGGGGGATTATACATCTTTAAGCAGTTGACCAATCACAACATAGCCGGCCAGCTAACCAATCAGAGCAGACTGGGCTCTGGTTTCAGACAGAGGGGGTAAAGAGGTGCTGCAGCACAGGCAGTGTGAGAAACATAGAGCTTTAGAACATTAAAGCATGGAGACACGTCCCAGGAGAGACACTACAGACTGATATGAAACCTGAACATGAGCATGACAGGGCCTCTTTTAACAGACCACTTCTTTTTTTTTAAATTGTATACATCTGTATTTTAAGAAATAAAACCTGAGCCTGCAGAAGCTTTCACAATAAACTTCTGAGAAACTGTACCCGAAGCTTCCTGTTCCCTACTGAGAAAAGTTTGGGCCAAAGCAAGAAGTGTGTTGCAAACATTTTAAAGGAAGTATGTGTGTGTTTTTATGAGAAACACACACAAATGGCAGTAAAAGGAAGTAGGAGCGCAGGGCGAGTCAGAGGAGCCAGAGCTCCCTCATGGAGCTGGGATGTGTCCGGGCTTGTTCTCAGCCGGTCTGTAAATGATTAGCAGGAAGAGGAGTTACATCCCAGACTGCAGGGCTTCAACGCTCCCACACATCAGCATCTCACACACACTGACAATCAGACATATTATCATAGCTGAGGCTTTTTGTTTGAATACAGATACCCTGCAATGTCAGACGTTCAGTCTTTGTTGTATTTTGGCGCCTATAAGCCTAGTTTATATTTCTGTGCACACTGAAGACAGTAGCATTATTGTGCCATGTCTGCAGACCCAAAACCAAACAACAAAAATCAGTTTGCATATGCATGGGTGTGCCTCAGCTGTGTGTGTACTTCTTAATAAATAACCCTGGTAGGTGATGTCACTTTTGGGAACTACTCAGCAGAGGAAGAGGAAGTGTAGAAGAGGAGTCGTTGAAACTCACTAAACCAACAGCTGCATGCTTTACAACCATGGCTTCAGAATAGTCTCGACATGACGGTGATTAAACCCCAGTGGGCAAAACAATATTTTCTCTATCAACCATTATTATATCTCAATAATGCACCGCAATGCAAAAAACGACATGTCGAACATTTTCAAACACAGGAATAAACAACATAGTCAGTGGAAAAACGGCATACTACATACATATGTCAGGGGAAAAAACATAATATAGAATGTCGAAATGTAAAGGAAAGGGACAAGTTGAAAATATCAGAAAGAATGTCTTGAATTTAAGAAAAATACCACATAGTATGGTTTGTTCAAAATATGCATAAAAACGTCCTATACCTCAAAATGCAAACATGCTCCACAATGACTCTTTTCATTCAGAACCTTTGATCCATGGAGGTTTTGAAATCTAATATATACGACATAACTCAATGGTTTTCTGGCCCATTGTCCTTTATTCTCTGCTTATTCATTTGGTTGGTTTTATCTGGTACACAAGATGCTATTTGCATTGTTATTATTTTGGTAATCTCAAACAAGTGTGTTCTTTCCCAGACTGCCGTATACCAGTGTGTTAAAGCTTTTCTTTATGGTCCTTCCTCAGTGTTGAGTTCCCAGGATGTCTTCGAAGGCGCACAGCTCCAACAGCATCGCCCACGCCCGGCGGACGGTGCAGCAGCTGAGGATAGAGGCGAGCATCGAGAGGATAAAGGTGCAACAATCTCCCTATTCTAGAGTCACTTTCAGCTCATTTCTGTCATTTCCTCCCTTCTTGCATGTCTAACTACTATGCTAAATGCTACTTGTGATGTTATAGAGTTCGTTCAAATATCACTCACTTACAAACAAATAATATACAAATAATTACCAAAGGAACGATGGACATTTCTTAAAAAGAATGAACCATGTGGCAGATGTAGGGAAGGTCTTGGTTCTAATTGGCTGTCCCTGCTCTGAGCATTTTGGTATATATCGCATAAAATAAGATCTGTAGCAAACACATCTTCGCACGTTTTGTTCAGCAGGATAATCTCCACATATTAACACCACTGTTTCAAGTATAAATGCGATCTCCAGAAGTAAAAAGCAAACTTTAGGCTATAAAAGAAGTGCATCACGGTCACATGACTTCACTTAACGTCACCACCGCTAAGCTAATCGCTGCTAATGTTTGGCCTGATGACATTTATTCGTTTATTTACTCCCTTTTCAAGACATAGAATCTATTGAAATCGACCAGTACAATATTGACTGACAAGTTTTATCTTATATAACAAACGTTAAGATCTGGTAAGCTTGAGTTAACCACAGACCCATCCAAAAAAACCTTGACTTTGAGAAGAGGGAACCAGAAGCGCTAAAATGCTAACTCAGTTCCAGGTTTTAGGACTCATTCCGCACCACCAGCGTTTCCGCCAGGGGGGCGTCTTGCCGTTATTTGATGCCCTTATTCAGCTCGGGACGCCCTGAACGCGAGCCGAGGGCGTCCAAAAATATAAATAATTTGAGAGAAAATCGAGAGTTTTTATCGCTTGAAATGACGAAAAGGAAAAAGGACAAGGACTCTGTTGGAAGGGCAAAGGAGTCTGGTGGGATTCTTTTCGGAGTATTGAAGATCGTTTCCCGACATCGAAGGTGCCTGCTACAGGACCACACGGAACGTGCGCGATTTGGACGCGATGAGCGGGGGGGGTTTTAGTGCAGCACGCGCGTGAGCTGCGAGTGCCGGAGCCTCACAGCAGCGAAACTGAGGCTCCGTGGTAAACTGTGGTAACATGAAGAGCCGTTTGGGAGCCGAAACAGTCCGCGCTTTAAGAGAGCCGAGCCAAATGATCCGGCTCACTAACGTAAAAACACAGTATCTATAAGGGACGGCTCAACCCCCCCACCCCCCCCTTCTTAACTCTTTCTCCCTGTGTTTGTGCAGGTCTCCAAGGCCTCTGCAGACCTCATGAACTACTGCAGTGAACATGCCAGAAACGACCCCCTCCTCATGGGCATCCCCACCTCAGACAATCCCTTCAAGGACAAAAAAACCTGCACTATATTGTAGTGGATGCCACTTAGCATTTATGTGTTTTATTGTGCTTATTAATGTCGCTGTACTCTTTTGTTGGGATAAGTGCGGGGGGGATGGTATCATTACGTTCACATCTTCTCTGAGCAGGGTGTGAGCTCCACTAACTGGGAGACTTTGCTGCATAAGTTAGCGTCCTCCTCAGTGATGCGTTTGATTCTTCTTAATGTGTGTAAACATGTCTCCTATTCATTCGACAGTGACTCTTTCTGTCTCTCTGATTTGCCTTAATGCATTCATACAGCCAAAGCTTCCCTTCAGAATCTTAAATACTTTAAAATGTAAGGCGAGACACAAACATTTCTCATGCTCTTGTCCATTTCTGATTTTTAAAACATTCAAAATACACCTTAAGATCATTATTTTACCCTTTCTGAGTATGTGGATTTATCCTAAATTCACCCAAAGTTAGCATTTGATAACGTCATTATTTTTGGCATATTTCTACATACACTTTTTGTTTAATACAAAATACAATTTTCTTATTGTATGTGAATAATTAAGGAAGTCTCATACTGATATATATTAGTTTTCTAGATATTACTGTCACCTGCAAAGGCCAAAACCACTGTGTATCTATCACTATCCACTGAGCCACAGCCTCCCTAATAGGCCATCTCTAAGCGGTTGACCAATCATTCATAGCCTGATTTATATGAAATGTTATTCCTAAAAGCGTTGTTAAAAACATTTTTTTGAATACAAAGAGAAATCCAAAATTCCCAGTAAAAAAATCTTGAATTTTGAATGGCTGGCTTTATCAAAGGCTATTTGCATATTTCACATAGAATTTTGAAACAATCCACCTGTAGTGTCTCGCCTTAAATGAATAATAATGGTTCAGACTTCCCATCAGTGTTTTAGAGATGATGTGCAGTTTAGCCGTTATTCAAATGTTACCATGAAGTATCTTTGATTAATGACAGTGCTAGTAACACTCAGTATTCTGCATCGTGGCTCTGACTGGCCACGATAATCCACATGCTGTTTAACCCCCCATGTTCCTAACAGTTGCAGTATGCACCATGATACAGTGTTGTCTTAAACTGAGTTAATCACCATTCTGGGAGATTCATTCCATATCAACATCTTCAATCCAAGAACATCGGCTCAGATTCAAACCATTGGGATGATATGACTGTGTTGTCAGCTGCACAATATGGAGTGAATGAAGCAACAATGAAAAAGCTTGCGCACATTATTTTATAATTTTGTAATGAAGACCCCCGAGAACCAAGCCAAACCAATGGTACTGCATTTAAAAAACGAGTGGTGCAGTAATGAGTACTAAAACCAGGAAATGAGCTAGCATGGTGATGCGCAGTCATACCATAGCAACCCAGTTTCATGGTATTTCGTGTTATAGTCACGAAATGCATCTATTGATTCGTGTTCACCAACACAATTTCCAAAAAAATATGGTGTCACAGAACGATTTTGGAAGCAATGTCTTTCTATTGATATTATGTTTCATTCCTGCACCCAATAATAACAAATTAGAAGGAAAAAAAGATAAAAATACAGATTTCAGTATTCTAAGGCTCTGAGCCCCATTTATTTTCCTCGCGGACGGCAAACAAAGTCCGACATTATACGATTTAAAATAAAAACAATAATCGTGGCTTGATATTGAGTAAGAACATGTTTTTATGAACCCCACAGCTTCCGGTCTTCCAAGACCCGACCGGACAAAAAGACGTGCTGCAGGCACGAAACATACTACCAATAGAAATACATTGCTTTTAAAATCGTTCTGTGTGACACGAAAAAAATATGAATCAATAGATTACATTTATTTCGCGACTATTACACAAAATGCCGTGAGACTGGATTGACCATTGTGATGTAGTTTAATTATAGCTTAGCTTTAGCTGATAGAATTGACACTTCAATAATCACAAAGCAGTGGAAATGATCCTGCTGAACAAAGTGTGTTAGTATCATAAAGGAGCCACAGAGCTTCAGAGAGGAACAATCCCATTGCTTTTTGTTAAGGCAGCGCTTTGCGATGCTAACGTCCGGGTCAGCCTTCAAAAACAGGTCATCACTACACCACTGGCGGGCGTCTGAATGAGGCTATTTGTAGCTCTTCCTGCTAGATAACTTTCTGTGGTACGATATTTTTGGGACACGCAGCACTGTGAGCTACGCTAAACTTCAGTGTGGAGCGAATGTGCTATCCTAAAGTGCTTTTGGCAGAAGTGGTGTAAAGGTACAGGTGCATTCGTAGTGTGCATTAATGACAACAACCACTCTCCCAATTCTGCTCTTGAATTTGAAACGTGTGTCGGTGCAGGCGTTCAAACTAACATGTTGTGATTCTCTGGGTGACATGTGACAGAAACATTTATAATGTCTTACACTTGTAAGCCTTACTTATGTTTGCCTTGTATTATGAAGAGCTCTCCTCCCGGAGTACTTTCTTTAAAAAAAAGTTCTTATCAAATGTGTCTACCTGTGGGAGGATTTGTAACACCACTGTGCCATTTGTTTTCGTCTACGTGTCACTCGCCTGGTGCTCCACTCTTCAGTATCCTTATTCTCTTTTTAACCAGTGGGGTTTTTTATGATTGTCTTTTCTTTCTTGCAATAAATAAATCCTACATGCCTCTTAAAGAAAAGCTCAGATCACCACAGCAATGTCGTGATTTTTCTGTCCATTCAGCGACTCCGTAACGGCCTTACTGCACCACTGATAGATGAATTTAACCGTCAAAATCTGACCTTTGATAAATGTCTTTATTAATATACCGATCTTGTATGACGACTTACCTGAGATGTATAAAGAGAAGCATTCCTAAAGTTCTATGCTGTGCTAATATCTCAATAAAGATGTCAGAAGAGGACCACTGCTGCCTGTTTGTTTTCTTATTGTGCCCTCAGAGTTTCTCGGGCCACTTCCTCTCATTAGCCTTTATTTATATCTGCCACAGGAAGGCAGAGACACCGGGCCTCTCAGCGGCTGTCAGAAGGAAAGCAGAGAACACAAGAAGGCTCAAAATAGAAAGTACCAAACCCTGATTTCCGCTCTTGGAGAGTAGAGAACTATTTTGGGCGAACGTCTTTCAGCCTGGGAGCGTGGTTCCTTCTCGCTGGTGGCCGCTCTGACCTTGCTCCTGGCCAGCTGCTGGACAAACTGCTTGTTAAATATCTCCTGCACACAGTTGGAAGATCACACAGGAATAATACTCATTGTCACATCTGCAGAACACTGAATAGGACATGATGGCTCTCACACTTCAATCTGACCAAAGCATTGTCACTTATTCTTCATTGTTTAGGACTTACCATCCTTTTGCTATTTTCTCACAGATTGTGCTGTTTTACTGGAAGATCCCTGCAGGAACAGCCAGGTGCATTAGCATTGTGTAGACGGCAGCATATTTTGAATTGAATGTCAAAGATCAGAATCAGGTTTATTTCCATGGAGCATACAAGGAAATTGTGTTGGTGTTTGTTTGTACATCAGAATCAGAAATGCTTTATTTGTCCCGCAGCTGTGGAAATGTACAGCGTTACTTCAAGAGTGACAACTACGGGGGCCGACATGTGCCAACACGCTACAGCGGCCCAACCTTTATATATACAGTCTATGGGCCCAACACATTAGGAGAAACACGCTGCAGTTTCAAAAATGATGCAAACATAAAAACACAAATGTTCCAAAACACATGCACGGTAATTATCTTCAGCAACTTGACAACACATGCGCAGTGTTTACTGAAAGCGCTGCATAAACAAAACGCTGCTAAGCTCAACACCCAAGGTAAACGGGGAAACTAAAGAGTGACGCACACAGCTGGGACCGGAGCGCTTGCTGATCAGACATTATAGAGGCTTCTCAATTCTTAAATTTCCCCTCCTCGACTCCCCTCCTCGAGACTTAGTCCCGCCCACAGGAGATGCGAGCGGAGGACCGAGGAGGGGAACCGAGGAGAGAGGAGGGGAAGCAGCAGACGTTTAAAGAAATGAGAACTCCTCTCCTCTGAGCGGTCATATTAAAGCGACGTCCGTTCATTATTACGTGGCAACAGCTGCATCAGCTGTCGAGTGTTTTGTCACAGCGCTGTATCTCTGTTAGATCAGCTGAACATTGTTCCCCCACATATTTACTTTGAATTCATTGAGAGTGCGGTATAATGAGACAATAACAGGCTACAGATGCGGACACACACACACAAATATATTTATATAAATATATACAATTTAAAGTATGAGAGCACTCTCATAATAACGTAACACAATCAGAGACTGGATATATCCCCCCCTCTCTCTGTCGCTGAAATGGGGAATTGAAATTACGGGCCAAAAGTTGTATTTACAAGTATTAAAAGTAAGCAGAGGACACCAAACCAACTGAGACCCGTCTGTCCGCCGCATTTACGCACTGTACAACACACACCTACACACTGTACCACACACACACACCTACACACTGTACCACACGCACCTACACACTGTACCACACACACAACTACACACTGTACCACACACACACTCCTACACACTGTACCACACACACCTACAGCTCCTAAAGCATAAGCCGTTGTGTATTTTATTATGTGAAGCAATGGTCTTAGAAAAATATCGACTCTTTGTTTGTAGATATCTACTAAACTACAGCAAATAAAGAGAGTAGGCCTGTTATACTGAGTGATATATATTATACACACTGCTCTGCTTTCTGCATGGACCTCACAGCTGTTCTCTCTGGAAACATCGCGATGCGATGAAAGCAGTTTCTAAAATAATATCCAGGGGATGCATGCAGAGCTGTCATTGGCTGAGATAAGTCCGGCCGTGCGTCACGCCTCCACCGTTCCCGGAAATGCATCCGCGGAGGAGCCGTGGAGGAACCATCAGTGTATCCTCGGTTAGAGCTCCTCCAGAGAGCCTCCTGGACGCTCGATCCTCGGTCCTCGGTGTGCATTTAGAGAAATTAGATGTCCTTCAAAATGGCGCGCTGAAATTCATTTCCGGGTCACTACCGGAGGACCGAGGAGTCGAGGAGTCGAGGAGGGGACATTTGAGTATTGAGAAGCCTCTTATGACGATGGCAACTGTCACTGGAAACGTAACTAATATGTACGTTTAATCGTCATTGCATGATTCCTTCCGGTATTTTAGCAGAATTTCTGGGAAGCTAGCTGACAGTGACAGATGCCAACTTTATAACCCCGAACGTCAACAAGTGCTCCTAAACAGATTAAAGGCAAACATTAAAAGAGTAGGCTAACATATTAAATATAGAGACGGCCACACGTTTGAAAAAATATGTAATATTATAAAAATGCACCCCATTATTGCAAAGTAAACTGCAAACAAAGTGTATATTGCACATTGCAGTGTTATTGCACAGATTGCAACATTCTGTATCTACATCAACACAGTATGAGGAAAAACTACGGAAATATTACTATTATAAAAAGAAAAGAAACAATTTAAGCAATTTTACATTAAAGAAAGAAAATAAATGTATATATTAAAGGTGGGGAAGGTACATTTCAGAAACCGGCTCGAGTGCACTAAAATTAGTACACAGCCGAAACGAATCCGCCCCTTCCTTCAGACTTCCTTACAGAGCACCTCCTCCAACACACATGAACGCGCACATGACGTCTGCAGACTGGTGAAAGTGTCCGCCTGTTGCTGGCGAGTCATTGAAGTACTGCTGCAATGCACGCCCAATGACGGCACGAGATACATTTGTGCGTGCACGAGATGGAAGGCTGACAGACAGGGCGGCAATCCGGCTAAACGGATTGGTTGTACTTTTTACAGTACCACGGCTTCCACAGATGACATTTTTTTATGGATTTTTTGTCAAAGCACTTCAGATATTCATTGCTATCGGGATGTTAAGAGCATTCCATGGAATATAACAAAAAGTGTATCTCGAGCCGGTTTCTGAAACGTACCTACCCCACCTTTAACAAGGCATTTAAATATATATATATATATATATATATATATATATATATATATATATATATATATATTTAAAAAACTAAGTACCGTAAAAATATGAAATAAATATAGTGTATTAAAAAATAAAAACAGTGGAGATTGGGGAGTTGTGCAGATGACCATCTCAAACACTGAAAAATAAGTCAGAGTGCATGATTTAAGGTAACTTTTGAAACCAAAAGAGGTATTTCTCCGATGCCCCAGCGTGGAACAGTCTGCTGGGTCTCTCTGTGTCTCTGGTTCTGCAGGCAGGTTTCCACAGAGGCTCATGGTCAGGGGTTCTCACATTGCTGCACAATGACACGCTGGGATTACTGCACAGGCTGGGGGGGGGCATGCTTCTGGCCTTCAGAGGCATTACAGTGTCAGTGTGTTGGAATGTGCTGATGAGGGGGAGAGGAAGGGGGGTCAGAGTGGGGTGGGCGGGAGTGCAGTGGCACCTCTGTTCCTCTGGTGGGCTCAGCGGGTGTAGATAAAAAAGCATAAGTACAAAGAGTACTTAGTTAAGGTTGGAATTAAGTACCATTTTGAGGAACTTACTTCACTACAGCCTCTAGTTACTTTGCTTTGACTTTAAAAATACATTTATAAAACATGCTGCATTACTTCATATTAAAGACCCTGCATAAAAGATGTATACATACATTCAACATGTTGGCCTTTGGGAGCTCTGTGGTATGACTGGTAAATGGGCCACTTTATACTTTACTAATTTATTGAGTAGCCTACTCGATTCTGTTATTGCAACCTTTTGCTACGTGTAACACACCATTGCTGTGGACAGAAACCATTTCGGACCACAGCAAGGCATGTTTTTTAAGAAGAATAAATAAAATAATTTTATTGTATAAAACAAATAGCTTTATTCAATATTTGGGTCGAACTACTGTTAACTTTAGTAATTAGTAGTGTGATAAGCAGGATAATGTGAGTCATACTCAAACTGTAAAATTCCCTCCGTATGATTCCACACTGCTCATCCTGTCAGTGTTCATTTCGTAATCATGCAGTATAATTACAGTGAATTAACCCTTATTTACATGTACATACTTTTACTTGGACATTTACCCAGTATTTTACGATTTAAATATTTTTATTGTAACTTAAATTAAGGATCTTGAAACTGCTATCACGACCATTAATGAGTATTTGTAGCAACAATTGCAAAATGTAAACCCCGCCCTTAATTGGAATGTGGATTATATTTAGACTATATTGTCCAGCTACATTTTCATTAGAGAATTCATTTATTAAATATTTAGATTTCACAAGGATGTTAGGACATTTGAAGGCTACGTTCAACTACATTTCAAGCAATACATTTGTAAAAAAAAACTTGCAGATTATTTTATTTGCAGATGTAGAATATAACTATATAACTATGTCTAACACATGGAAACATTTATTGAATGGTAAATGTCGCCTTCATTCTGCAATACTGTTATCTTGACCTGACGTTGACCTGTTCGCCAGTGCTTTGATTCCTGTAGGGGAGAGGGGGGTAAGATGAGTCACCCCCTTTATCTAAGGAACTGTGGACATTTGTTGTTATGTGGCCATTAATTCAGGAAGCACCCATCATTTATATTTGGCTGTGATGGAGAGAAGAACATGGTAAAGTGGTAAATATGTTTTTTTCACAATAAACCATGTTTTGCTTGTCAAAGTACATTTTCAACATATCAGGTATAATTACTGTGTTGTCAAAGCAAATGTATCCAAGTCAGAAAATATGTATCAAACATGTTGGTTATTTAGCAAGGTGCAAAACCATGTGAAGCATTTAGCTAAAGATTAGCAGGAATGACTAAAATAAATATTTACCCCCAGATGGTTCAAGCCACGTTTACACGTGAATCGATGTCGATATCAAAAAAGTCTTCCGTCCACACGGAATCGGCTCAAGAAACGTGTCCGTCCACACGAGACCACTCGGCCCGCTGGAGACGCTGTAGTACATATGCCGGGCCTGTAAGTGGCGCTGTACTTCCGCCACAAAATACACCAAAAGCAGCGAATAAGACCCCCCCCTCGAGCATGGTTGCCATGGTTGCCTGGTTGCCCTTCTGTTTATTCTCCGCAGTGGATTTAGCAACATGTAGTTCATGTAGTTCTCCATGTCCACTTGTTGCTGATGGTTGTGGTAGAGGAGCTGTAGATTTTCCACTAACATCTGTAGCATGGTCAGTAGCGTCTGGAGCACGAAGGCAACCCTGTGATCCGCCATTGTTGTTGTTGTTGTTGGCAAAACACATCAGCAATGACGCGGGTGATGCGGGGGTGAGCAGGAGAGGTGGGGAGAGGCGGGGCTATGGCGTCATCGTTATCAGGAAATGATCAATCAATCAATCAATGTTTATTTATATAGCCCAATATCACAAATGTTACATTTGTCTCAGTGGACTTTACAGTTTGTACAAAATATCAGTATGACAATACGACACCCTCTGTCCTTAGACCCTCACATCGTACAAGGAAAAACTTCCGAAGAAAACCCACAGTTTAAAGGGAAAAATGGGAGAAACCTCAGGGAGAGCAACAGAGGAGGGATCCCTCTCCCAGGACGGACAGACGTGCAATAGATGCCGTGTGTAAATTGAAAAGATAATACATTTGCAACATAGGTAGTCCAAATGTTTGGAAATGCATGTGTGTATAATAAGAAGATGAATCCACGAGGATATCCATCCAGGACCTATGATCCAGGACCACAGCCACGACTCAAGATCCAGGGCTCGCGATCCAGGACAGAGGAGCGCAGGATCATCCATGACTCCGGATCCCGGCGTATATAGACACCAAAAAGAAAGACATTTGGGGAAGCTGGGTTAATCGGAACATGAGAGTACACAGGTATAGACAGAGAGAAGGAAGAAGTAAGATGTCCCCCGACAAACTAAGCCTATATCAGCAAAACTAGGGGCTGAATCTAATCAGCCCTAACTATAAGCTTTATCAAAAAGGAAGGTCTTAAGCGCACTCTTAAAAATAGGGTGGGTGTCTGCCGCCCGAACACAAACTGGAAGCTGATTCCACAAATGTGGAGCTTGATAAGAAAAGGCTCGTATAGGACGTACACACAGAGCCGTTTGGCCCCCCAGAGCGTTTCGTCCGCAGATCTACCCACCTTGGGAGCCGTTATCGTTTGAGGGCTCCGTTTCCGTGGTTCCGTGACGGCCTCGTGTGGACGAACCGTCCATACGATAGAGAACTGTAGCGGATACAACCCGTTTCGTCTCCCTGTAAACGTGGCATCAATGTACCCCTTGATGCGGATCAACTTACCCCTTAGATGGGGCAAGTTAAGCCAATCGTTTTTGAGAGGTCATATTTTCATGGCCCTTGATAGATGCATTGTTTTGATTTTGATTGACAGAAGACATCCTGAAGTAAAGGTTGTTGTTGTCATTTGACTTCTATCAAATGTTTCCTTGCCTGGAGGAACACATAACTACAAATTGGCTCATCTTACCCCACTCTCCCCTATGTTATAATCTTTGGCACAATGTCCGAGTATAATACAATTCTATATGCATTACAGCACAGCAGAATATGTTCCTCGGGTTGCACTATACAACAATTCAAAGTGCACCGTGACTTATCAGAGGAACATCTGCTGTAGTGAGCAACACATGATGTACCTCTGTGTAGTTCACTGGGAGGCCTCAGAGTCACACTGAAACTTACGTCAGTCCATCGCTGCTCCTTAAAATAACCTTTTCCCTTCCATCACAACAATGCAACGTTACATCAGTCAGCGTCACACCCTGCAGTCACACACACAACCTTTCACACACAGAGGCTGAAACAAGACTCTGCTGGGCCCTTTCCACCATTATCTGTAGGAGCAGTTTTATCATCCTGTCATAAAGTAGTGTTTATTCAAGCGTCCTTTATACTGTCTATCAGACTTCATCAGTGCTGCCTGTGTGTTGGATGTAGGCGTGCATGTGACCTCATAACGTTTAGATCAGTGGTTCTCAACTGGCGTTAAATAAATAATAATAATTCTTTCAATTTTAATTTTTTTTGGAAAAAGTCAAACTTTTATTTTGAAGGCCCGATGTTCTAACGCTGTGCATGCAGTAGGCGTTGGACTGGAAGTACCGGAGACCATAAACGGTTTTGAAAACTTCTGTCACGTAGTGATCATCTTCTAAATAAAACATCTTTGCTGATGTTTTTTCGAGTCTTCTGGCCAATCAGAATCAACATGTAGCCGGAAGTCCCCACGGAGAATAACTTTGCGGTAGAACTATTCTTTATACATCCATGGTTACAACTTCAGATAAAAACGAACACATAATGAAATATGACCCCCGGTTTGATGATTGACAGGTCACAGAACAATGGGGGCTATCTACCCTTACCCACAATTTAAAGTAATCACACAGACTATCTCCTCTTTGCTTTTCTCTCTGTGTGGAGCATCAAGTTCAGCTGTCAGAACTAAGTTAAAAACAAACAATGGCAACATATTATTAATATGTCGGGTAGTAATAGATTTATTTATTTTCTTCTCAGAGTGTACCAGAATGCGTAGTTATATGTTAGTATTTCTAAAATAGGGAGAATCCCCCCACTATACTTGTAACATTTTGAGAGACTTGCACTGTACTTGAGTATTTGCATTTTATGCTTCTTTGTACTTCTACTTCACTACAATTCAGAGGTAAATGGTGTACTTTTACTCCACTACATTTTTAAATACATTTCACAGATGTGGATGAATGATGTGAAATATAATCAAGTGTTAAATCAGACTTTAGTTCCACCTGGAGTAAATCCACAAGCTACCCTGCAGTATACAAAGTCATTCAAACTAGCTGCACCTTTACCAGCTTTGAGAACACTTTAATGATCAATCATTATAAAACATATCATATATATTATTCTGAAATGGACCAATCTGCACAACGACTACTTTAAGTATATTTTGATGCTAATACCTTCACACTTTTACTTGAGTAACATTTTGAATGCAGGACCTTTACTGTAACAGAGTACCTATAATAATACATGACTTCATAATATCTTGTTATCAATCTGAAATCAATGCAGTGGAGTAAAGAGGGCCTCTGATTTGTAGAGGAGTAGAAGTATAGAATAGCAGGAAAGGGACATACTCAAGTGAAGTACAAATACCTCAAACTTGTACTTAAATTATGTCATACCATTAAGTTATTTAGCTACATTGCACCATTAAATATAACATAATATTCTAAAGTAGGCTGTTGTGCAGAATGAGTACTTTTACTCTTTTTGTGCATGTAGTTGCTAATGCTTTTGTACTTATTACTTTTACATAACATTTTGAATGCACGACTTTTACTTGAGTATTTCTACACTTATGTGTTACTACTTTTAACTTAAGTATGATGTGTAAATACTTGATCACATATTGTCACATGACCTCTCTTCCATGATGTCTCAGCTCTGGTTGTGTAACTGAAGGCCAGTCTCTTCTCGTGACCATGACTCAGCACTTCCTGAGGGGATTGCCTGCCTTACATGATGAGCCTGTGACATCATCACACCCTGCTCCTGGGAGATCACCTGCGCGCGTGTGTGAGACACAGTTGGATAAGAAAAGGGAGCGTGGGGGGGGGGGTGAAGCAGTTCAGACCGGCTTGCACAACACATCGCATGCCAGTGCCTCCTTAACGAACAATTTTCTAAGTCATGTGCTCTGCAGTCAGCCACACACACATTCTGATCCTGGGGGCAGTCAGCCAGTGGTCTACAGAAACACTGATGGTACCACGCTGCCTCAATTAAAAAGTGATATTAATATTTAGAGCACTAAAGACTCAAGACTGCATTTACCCAAGGAGGGTACTTCGTGAGATACTTTTTGCATTTCATGCTACTTTGTACTTTTCCTCCACTACATGTATTTAGTACCTTTAGTTACTTTACAGATCTGGATGAATGATGTGAAATATAATCAAGTGTTGAATCAGACTTTAGTTCCACCTGGAGTAAATCCACAAGCTACCCTGCAGTATACAAAGTCATTCAAACTAGCTGCACCTTCACCAGCTTTGAGAACACTTTCATGATCAATCATTATAAAACACATCATATATATTATTCTGAAATGGACCAATCTGCACAATGACTACTTTTACTGTCGCTACTTTCACTATATTTTGATGAGAATACTTTTCTACTTTTACTTGAGGAACATTTTGAATGCAGGACTTTTACTTGTGTACAAGATCTGAGTACTATATGTGGAATACAGGTATTGTGTGCAGCTGATGTCACATGCTCTTGTTTGAGGAAGTCAGCTGGTGAAACACTGAACTGTCCAACAAATCAGTGAGAATCGGTGAAAAGGGAACCTGTGTGGATGAGTGAGCGAGTTCCTGCTGAGCGAGCAGAAGCACGTGCAGAGGATTATTGTTCTCATCAGCCCAGAGATGGCCCCGGGGCCACAGAGGCCAGCGTGACCCCTCTGATCCGCACGTGACTCCTCTTCACAGCCGTCAAAGGCCACAACAGCTGGGCGTTTACTAACATTTCCAGAAATGGAACAAAAAGGAGAACAGTTCTGGATTCCAAAAAAGAAATACTTTTTTATTGACAGCAATACATATGTATTCAGATTTTGCAAAGTAAAAAAAAGGAACATAAATACATTTAAATATCATTAGAAATAACTTATATTGTAAGAAAATAATTATTTGTACTTGTGCCAATAAAACAGCTGGCATAGGAAGTACACACAGTGTCTTCACTGGATGTGGAGCCCTTCCCTTTTTTCTTTTTTTTTTTAAATAGGACAATAGCAACGTCAACATTTACTATTTGAATGAAATAAGTGAAATTGCATAAAAAGGTCCAGTGTTTCAACAAGTGCTTTGTTTCTGCAGAGAGGCCTCGTCCACTCCACAGACCCTCCTCTCTCTGACTCGGATCAGAGGCTTCACCACACAGACATGATAGGATCCTCGAGGACAGGAAGTGTCCGTGCTTTTTGAAACGTCCACCTCATGACGACACAAGTGCTTCCTCCGTCTCGTCTTCAAGGCTGACAGAAGCAGCTCCAAACAGTCCATCCCCCGGCTTTTTTCTTCTTCTTTTAAATACATCCCATAAAGACGCCAGAGTCTTTGTCTTCTTCTTTCCCCATCAGCAGTGCTTTGGAATTTGATCTCTGGGTGGCAATGTGTCCATCAGGGCTCACACCACGCTTACTGTGCAGATACAAGTCCTTCCTCAGGGTGTCCATGCTCAAAGTTCATCGCTCGGGCAGGTTGATGATGGGAACCCACTGGTCCATGCAGCGGCTCTCCCTGCAGAACCGGTTCACTTTGGTCAGAGCAGGGTCCTTCCATGATGTCGAATGAGGGCTCTGAAAATATGAAAGAAGAGAAAGATAAATAATCTGAATTCAGTGTGCAAAGTTGACTTTTTGGTCCATGGCTTGTGAATGTTTTATTTGACCAGCCTCTCAATACATAACCATTGTTTTTCTGGCTGTTGAGTGATGCAAATCTAGGTGTGTGTGTGTGTGTGTGTGTGTGTGTGTGTGTGTGTGTGTGTGTGTGGAGATATTAAAGGTATTCCACTCTGCTGAAATTCCTAAGAAGTCATATGAGAGAGGAGTCATGTACTTGTTTATCACAAGAACAAGTACAGGCAAGTTCTTCTTTGAGTGTCTTGACTTAACCCCTTGTATTAAATCATTACAACATGTATTCAGACATGTGGAATGAAACTTACAGTGACTAGGACGCAGTGCAGGTCCATAGGTTCCCCCCCGCTCTGTTTTCCTCCTCCACCCAACATTTCTGCCAGGCGCCGGGTGTTGTTGACTCTCAGGATGTTGATGTCGTTCTCGCAGCAGAAAGCCTGTATGAGGGTGAAGTGGATCTGCAGGGCCACATCTTTCACATCTTCATCATCAGTGGCCAGGATGCACAGAACCACATTATCAGGGTCCCTGGAGAGCAAAGGAAGAGACAATTAGTCTATTTGGATTGAAACAAAGCACAGGATAAGTACTATTGTACATAAGCACAGTAGTTTTTAGTGAGGGATCTGTGGTGCCTGTCAATGGGTGATTAACATTGTAACCTTGTACTTACACATTGAGGGACTTGGCAGCCTCATACACTCCGACAGTGATGCAGCCCTGCGGTAAGGCAGAGGCGAGGACCTCTTCCAAAGCTTTCGCCACCGAATCCATTCTGCAACACACAGACAAGGTCAGGACCACTCAGATTATTTACTCAAGTAAAAGTATACTGCAGTGTAAAGAGTATGCAGCAGAACTTTCAATGATCTTGCTTATTTGAAGTGAATATGTCAGCACTGTTCTTGTTGTCCTTAGTTTGAATCTTTATGGTTTATTGCACTTATTGTACGTCACTTTGGATAAAAGCGTCAGCTAAGTAAAAATCTTGCATTCAAAATTGTAATTAGGTAAAAGTAAAAAAGTATTGGCATAATACAATACTTTAAGTACCAGTACCAAAAGCAAAAGTATGCGTTATGCAAAATAGTCATTTTAAGCACCACATATTTTTAAATGATTCTATTACATTTATTCAAATTGTTGATGCATTCATGTATTTCACACTGCAATGGTGCACTTAGCAAAAGTGGGATTTATTTGAATTACTTTATACACAACTGGGTAGCTTAACCTATACAAATATAATACAAATAACACCACTGTAGGACATCGTTAAACCATACCACTAACACTTTCCTACGTCATTATGCCCTGGCTAACATTCAGTTAGCTTCACTGCTAGCTAACCACCCGGCGTCGTCTCAAACTGACAGATGTGCACGGGTTGGTTTCGCCACGTAAAAAGTGAATTGTTTTCACTTTAACAGTTAATATAGTTTTGACAGGTGTGGGAAACTAAACCGGCATATTCAATGTCGTGTCATGTCAACTTTCCTGATACTTATATTACTTTTAACAGCATTGTGTTAGCTAGTGAGTGAGTGCAAAGTGTCTCGCGACATGTTCTCATCAGAAGACCAGTTAGCTAACCTGTCTGCCACAACGACAATGTCAAGTAGTTGTTAACAAATAAATATCTTTGAAGTCACTTTTATCGTGCATTAATATATTAAATGCATGTAATGCTGCTGCAGACAACCAATATGATAGCAAAATCAGCGTAGCAGGTCGGTAGCAGTAAGCATGCACCGATGTTTTAAAGAATAAATGGCATATAATTTACCTTTCTTGAGAGTAATCCCCACTTAGTTCCTCAAATGTCATGTTGTACATATAATCCAAATCCACGCAAGAGCAGAGAGAGTGTAGTCTCTAGTACTGGCGAGTTATCCTGGTATCTTCTCGACTAAACACACACTTTATCTGTAGTTCACTATGCTGCAACTGAGGGATAAAACTGGCAACTCCACATTAAAACTGTCCGGGACAATGCAAGTCAGGAGAGAACATTTGCAAAACTGCGATGATTGGTCGTATGCTAATCATTGGGCGTGCCCTCGAGTGTGATTGGTTGGTCACACAGCAACAGGCGCGTGTGTCTCCAACCGGGTAACCACCGTAACTGCAGCTGTCTGCTGACTGCTGGCCTCTCACATTTTTGGACTAACATTAAAATACACTTTTCAGTACCCGGGCTGCAAAACTCATCTACTCGTGGAGCCATTCACAGCTGTTGATGTCCCTAGTGAACTCCTAACTTCCCCAAAACTTTGCATAAAACACACAAGTATCTTGACTACAAACATATTTCTTCCAATCTAAGAACAACCTGAACATAAACAGGACTCCACATTGTATACCCCAAAGTGAATACATATCTACTTTAACTGAATGAATAGGAACTCACCCTCGCTGCCGGACAGCACAAGACAGGTTTCGGGACCACTGCATGGCAACGGGACGCTCCTGAGGAATTCTGCTCTCTGATTGGTCCTCTGTAGAGCGTGCCTAAACCCACTGAAACTGCGCGCGAGATCCAAAGGACTGGCGCGAGAAAGACAGGACCTTGGAGCGAACCACGATCAAACTACTGTGACTCACCGGACATACTCTGCTTGGGACTATTTCAAACTAGGGCAGTATCATTCCTGGCTACCGCCTTTCCCACTAAACCAATTATATCTGTGGGGGTTCCATAAATCATAAGTCCTATCGTCCCACAGAATAAATGGTATATGAATTAATAAAGAAGCACACGTTAAACAAATCAATTAAGTACACATCCAAGTTGAAAAGATAAATTGCATTATAAAATAGACATGCAAAAGCAATGAAGTATCAGCTAGTTATAGCTGTGGTTAATTGTAATCTTTGTAAAAGCACTTGATACCATATATCATTCATTCTTACTAAAGTTATAGCAATCTATGTTTACATTTGATAACTTTAGAGAAGTTGAAATTACACGGTTATTCATATGTCAACAGCTGTAGGTCAATGGGTCATATGAGCACACATATGTATATAATATAATATAATAATATAATATTAAAAATAGGATTATTCAACTCATAAACATCCTTAGAATTAGACAGGTGGGAACCGTGATACTTTCAAAAAAGCGAATTGCTTAATCGTTTACACTCTTGAGTTAATGGTATGAAGAAAGGCAATTCATGCAGGATGACTCAGGAAGTGAAATGGAGCCGTGCTGGATGTTATGGGATGTCCTGCTGCCCCTTGGTGGCTGCAGGCAGGCAGCACTCACGGACAAAAGGCTGCACATTAGAACTCGGGAGGGTTCTACCAGGTTCTACACATGGACAAAATAAAGTGTACTTTGGCTCCACCGGTACATGGCAACCCACTCCTTTCCTTTCTAACTGAATTAGAGTACAGTGTGCTTAAGTCAACTGTAACTACGATTTATCTTGACCTTTTTAACATGACAATATGTGCATTACGTTTACAATTGACTGATGGAAGTTTAAACTATCGTATACTGTTTAGAGTTTGTTAATAATGATAATATCGGCACTGTTCTATTTATTTATAATTACTCTATTTATTATTATTATTATTATTATTTGCATCTATTTGTCTTTTTTGTTACTGTTTTTATTATTATTATTTTTACGAGATATTTCAACTCTTAGTTTGTTTATTATTTAAATGTTTTATACTATGACTGCTTTCTTGTTCTGTATGGGGAAGGGAATGGGTGTAAACATGCACACTCTTGTATTTAGTTTTTTATACTTTTTATATTTAAAAGTTGCTATATTGTTTAAGTAAACTATACTGTTGTAGAATTCTGAGGTCTTTTTACAAGACACCACGGGCACCAGATCTTTTCTATCTAGAGAATTTGGGGCTATTTCATGTCTTCTTTCAGAAGTAGAAAAGTACACATCCAAAATACATATTGATGTGTTTATTTTGTCTAACTTGGTTTACCTATATACGTTTCCTACTGAATTCACCAAATGTTAGCATTAGATAATGCCTCATTTGCATATTTACACATGTATTTTATGAAAACTTGTAAAGTTACTGTTTCCCCAGGTAGGGGGAAATTGTATAGTGTTTCATCTCTGTATTTATGAACCTCATACCTGTATCATATTTTTGACAAAGGGATTCTGCACACTTACATTTGTTAAGTTCTTTGAGTTTACCTGAGTACAAATATAGGTTCAGTGGCAGAGGAGATGTGTTATATTGTTCAATGCCTACCCAGGATACTGGTGTTTGTAGTGAGAACCAGCAGGAGACCACAGAGAGTTGGCTTCCCAATAATACCATTGAAGATTTGGTAGTGCCAGGCCTCTCTCATAGGGGAGGTACAACCCAAATATGGCAGGCCTAGCCCTATTATTCCAGATGAACCTACAAAACATGCTTTTCATTTGTGCAAACAAGTTAGTATAGGGGACTAAGAGGAATGGACTGAAAATCTGAAAACTTGTAATACAAGAAATAATAGTCTTAACGAAAGTACTCCACTGGGGAAGTTTCATGATGATATATATTTTTCACATTTTTTACCCATTCACCAATATATTTAATAAGTTAAAACCATTAAGTGTTACGTTGTGGTATGCTAAAAGGATAAGCCATTTTATAAACATGTTCTTCTTTGTTTTCAGGTGTTCCCGAAGAACACTTTGTTGCCTGTATACCTCTTGTGAATCAGCTATTCTTAATATTCAAATGAAAAGATATAATAATAATTCACATGTGCACAACATTATGACATCCATTATAAAAGCAAAAGCTCCTTTTGTTCATGCCACTATACATCGTATAACAATTCAAACTTATTGATTTTCCAAAAAATGACCTGATTACCTAAAGCTTCCAATTCAGAATGTCTATGTTATGATTTATTTAAAACAATAGATTTAATAAACCATTCACCAAATGATTATGGAGATAATAAATCCAACATCAACATACAGTATTCAGTTGTGGTTATATTGTTTCATAATCTCTAATATATTAAACACTATGTCCTCAAGTGTTCCACCGACCATTTGCCCGAAGGTGACATTTCAAATGTAAACTATAATAGCCTTTTCCTCTGTATGACGTTCATGGGGCTAGATGGGAAGAAAGCATGTGTGAACTAAGACATTTGATAACCATCTTAGTTGCTCAGAGTCTAGAGTGCTCACCATGACAACTGCAGTAGACACTGTGCTGCATTTACAGACCCATGGTGGTTTCAGGGGGAAATGCAACGACTCTTGCAGTTTTTCAAAAGACAGTCGAGCGGTTTGGTTTGAAGAACTGTTGGAAATGAGGAACAAGTGATTTACTGGCTAGAGAGAGTTGTTAGTTAGTTAGTAATTGAACGTAGAATCGTCTGACCCATACTCAGACGTGGTATCCATTGCACCACTAGCCCTAGACATTTGCTTTTAGCAGCCTTGTCAATGACGTGATGATGTATAAGTTAAAGCTCTAACATACATGTTTCAAAGTAATTACACATACAGGGGGCCCCCAGATTTGAACTGTAGTCAAGGGCTATATTAAACCTATGTGCTCAGATGTGTATTAATAACCTGGGAAATTACTGTATTGATAAAAATGGTTGATCAATGCGGCACAGCTCAGAGCAATAAACACTATTTCAATCAGGAGAGACTTCATTTTCTGCTTAAAGAACATTTATTGACACTTATTCCATATGATGTAAATGTTGATAATCTTTGGCGATTAAACCCCGATCCTGATATCGTATATCTTAAAGGTCCCATGTCATGCTTTTCAGGTTATTACCCGTCCCCTTGTGTGTTATGTAACTTTTTCTGCATATAAACGGTCTGCAGAGTCAAAAACCCTCAAAGTACACTCTGTAGCGAGTAAAACTCTAACACAGAAAATACCTGTCTGTGCTGCCCCAGAACGCCTCGTTGGAGGTGCGGGGGGGGGGGGGGTACAGGTGCTAGTGGAGCCTCGCAGATGGGGGGTGCTGCAGCATGTCTCGCAGATCCCACGCAGCAACCAGGAAACGACAACAGTAATCCAGCTCACACTGTCCGCTCCTCGAGCCTCAAAGGGCGGAGCAGCGAGCCCCGCAAAGTCCCGCCAACACGGCACCCAGACCCCACACAGCATTCTCATCTGTTTGTCATTACTGGTGTCATTTTCTGGTTGCTAACGCCATTGTAACACATAATCACTGATGTTCCGCTGTAACGGTGGTGGACTCATCAGAACAGAGTGGGCAAGCTGACCAATCAGAGCACAGTGGGCTCATAGGGAGGGGGGGGGGGGGGGGGGGGGGGGGGCAGGAGCTCCAACAAGGTGTGTAGGACAGAGAGTGAATACACATACTATACAGAGATGCTGGATGAGAAACCAATGTGAGTTTGGAACATTGCACAATGTAAATCTATTCTAGTAGACCTCAACAATGGAACTATGATCAGTAGAAATGGCCATGACATGGGACCTTTAAGGGGGAAATGCAACCGTGAGTATAATAGGGAAACCCCAGGGGATGTAGACACTGGTGGTGATGCTGAAGATCTGGATTTGATGAGGAGATGGGATGAAGAGGATGCTGAAGATCTGGATTGATGAGGAGGTGGGATGAAGAGGATGCTGAAGATCTGGATTGATGAGGAGGTGGGATGAAGAGGAGGAGTGATGAGGTCTTTGGATTAGCTCTCCTGGCACTGGACATGATGAAAGGGCTGGATGGGGTGGAGGCGGGCCACAGCATGAACACCTGACATCACAGCTGACTGCAGGAGAGAGGAGAACCATTTTAAAGTTTGACTGCAGCACGCTGATTGGCTGCTGGAGATTGAGCTGAAATGTAATTGGTTAAAAGAGAACACTCACAATGAGCTGATAAATGCAGATCATGTGATCATAGTTTACAGAACAATGGAAAATAAATGTCTTTTTGACAGAAAGCGGTGGATGAGAGAAAATACATATTTATCACTACATATAATGAGTATCCGAACTAAGCCATCTGCTGCATATCACCTGAGAATAGTAATTTAGTGAAACATTTGCATATTTCAAGGATTTGACATATGGATAGAAATGAATCAAATCACAAAAAAAAGCTTTTGCTTTATTTACCGATACAAATATACACAAGGGAGAACGGGCTCAGTTGGTCCATCTTCCCATTATTCCTCAAGGACTCTGGTCTTGGAGTTGGCATGAAACAATGACCTTGTGAATTGTCCTTGTTCCCAACAGACTTTTCCACCGTAGGAACTAATAAAATATGTTGTGCATACATTGCCAACAGTTTGTGCTTATTTTAGGAATGTATGGAGCTCACTTGAGAAAAACATCATACTTTAAATCATAACATCATCAGTTTTGAAAATCAATGACTGGTTGCTACAAGCCCTTCGAGGCAAATGTCTGACATTGTGCTAAATGAGAGTACAACTAACCAAAAAACTGTAACCATTCGTTTTATAGTTTTATTACTGCATCCAGATCGTCCAGGGAAAACAAATCTTACTCCTTAAAACAAAGTAAGAATAAAAGCCAATAGTGTTTGGTAAGAGGACATGAAAGGGACATGGAACTAGGGAAACCAGAATCTGTCAACATGAAGATGAAACATGCACATTGTGCTTAATAGAACTAACTGGATCATTATGGCACGCAGAATTACATGTTGTGTTCAGGACCAGCAGGGTCTGTAGGTTTATTTGTATCTCATGTTAATAAAAGAGTAGAATAACATTGTCAAATCTCCTACAGTCAAGAAAGAAGTCAGTATCAGAGCCTAACAAGAAACCTTGTCATCTTGTGACAGTCTTTGAATGAGCTGGAGCCAGTAAACAGTGTTTTGGAAGCTTTGGGAATAGCAGTAGAATAGTCAGATCTGATTGAAATGATAACGTGGTTCAGATATGTCCAAAAAAGCCCCCTTAATTCCTGTGTTTAGATTTGATCACAGTTTATAGATAATCAAACGTGGTCTTAAGGCCAAGTCATAGAATTGTAATATTATCTTTAGCTTTTCATCCCATTATCAATAGTGGTTGTAATTACGTCAGTAGGGTCTTATCTTTGATTTTAGAAATGCTGAGATCATAATTATTCATTATGAATAAATGTACAATAGACTGTTATTAGCTGTCATAATTCACAGTAGAGAGAAAAAGGGTGGACCAAGACCACTACTCAGCACTGCCCCACAAAGGCTGTGATCTCTGAGCTAATGACACATTTGTCGGTGTTGTTGATAAAGCAAGCGAAGCTGCAGAAAGACCACAGTTTTCAGGAAATAGGGACAGAATTCTGTTGTATGCTGTGAAAAGCTTTGCTTGAATTATAATAACATGGATATTAGTTTCTTTTGATCATAGCTAAGGTTGTGGGTTGTTAGGTTCCTGCAGTCTAAGAAATGGTTAGAGATCACCTTTCATTGTTGTTCCAGAGCATGATCATGAAACTGGAGCTAATCCACTCTGATCCACATTTGGGAAGATAGATGTAGAAGAGACATGAAGAAGAGGGGACACATGTTGATGTAGAAGAGACATGAAGAAGAGGGGACACGTGTTGATGTAGAAGAGACATGAAGAAGAGGGGACACATGTTGATGTAGAAGAGACATGAAGAAGAGGGGACACGTGTTGATGTAGAAGAGACATGAAGAAGAGGGGACACATGTTGATGTAGAAGAGACATGAAGAAGAGGGGACACGTGTTGATGTAGAAGAGACATGAAGAAGAGGGGACACGTGTTGATGTAGAAGAGACATGAAGAAGAGGGGACACGTGTTGATGTAAAAGAGACATGAAGAAGAGGGGACACATGTTGATGTAGAAGAGACATGAAGAAGAGGGGACACGTGTTGATGTAGAAGAGACATGAAGAAGAGGGGACACGTGTTGATGTAGAAGAGACATGAAGAAGAGGGGACACGTGTTGATGTAGAAGAGACATGAAGAAGAGGGGACACGTGTTGATGTAGAAGAGACATGAAGAAGAGGGGACACGTGTTGATGTAGAAGAGACATGAAGAAGAGGGGACACGTGTTGATGTAGAAGAGACATGAAGAAGAGGGGACACGTGTTGATGTAGAAGAGACATGAAGAAGAGGGGACACGTGTTGATGTAGAAGAGACATGAAGAAGAGGGGACACGTGTTGATGTAGAAGAGACATGAAGAAGAGGGGACACGTGTTGATGTAGAAGAGACATGAAGAAGAGGGGACACGTGTTGATGTAGAAGAGACATGAAGAAGAGGGGACACGTGTTGATGTAGAAGAGACATGAAGAAGAGGGGACACGTGTTGATGTAGAAGAGACATGAAGAAGAGGGGACACGTGTTGATGTAGAAGAGACATGAAGAAGAGGGGACACGTGTTGATGTAGAAGAGACATGAAGAAGAGGGGACACGTGTTGATGTTAGAAGAGACATGAAGAAGAGGGGACACGTGTTGATGTAGAAGAGACATGAAGAAGAGGGGACACGTGTTGATGTAGAAGAGACATGAAGAAGAGGGGACACGTGTTGATGTAGAAGAGACATGAAGAAGAGGGGACACGTGTGATGTAGAAGAGACATGAAGAAGAGGGGACACATGTTGATGTAGAAGAGACATGAAGAAGAGGGGGACACATGTTGATGTAGAAGAGACATGAAGAAGAGGGGACACATGTTGATGTAGAAGAGACATGAAGAAGAGGGGACACATGTTGATGTAGAAGAGACATGAAGAAGAGGGGGACACATGTTGATGTAGAAGAGACATGAAGAAGAGGGGACACATGTTGATGTAGAAGAGACATGAAGAAGAGGGGACACATGTTGATGTAGAAGAGACATGAAGAAGAGGGGACACATGTTGATGTAGCCGAGACATGAAGAAGAGGGGACACATGTTGATGTAGAAGAGACATGAAGAAGAGGGGACACATGTTGATGTAGCCGAGACATGAAGAAGAGGGGACACATGTTGATGTAGAAGAGACATGAAGAAGAGGGGACACATGTTGATGTAGAAGAGACATGAAGAAGAGGGGACACATGTTGATGTAGAAGAGACATGAAGAAGAGGGGACACATGTTGATGTAGAAGAGACATGAAGAAGAGGGGACACATGTTGATGTAGAAGAGGGGACACATGTTGATGTAGAAGAGACATGAAGAAGAGGGGACACATGTTGATGTAGACGAGACATGAAGATGTAGAAGAGACATGAAGAAGAGGGGACACATGGTGATGTAGAGGAGACATGAAGAAGTCGATCTTGCACACTAGGTGACCTTTAATGAATGTGAAATTAGTGAAACTTCCTGTTTCCATATTTCAAGCCAATGAAACATGTCTGATAATTGGATCACTGGGCTCCTAGCTTATACAGTAATTATCTCCAGGGTAGCTGTGCAAGGGGTTTTAACCGTTTTGGTAACAGTGAAGATGAAGACCAGAAGCCTTTGTTCTTTGAACCTGTCACACATAGAAAATGCCTTTTCTTATTCTCAGGTTTCATATGACATCTCAATTCCTAATTGCCAGTTTTTGCGGCAGTCTTTTGCTTCTTGGCACTCAGGTTGAATACCACAAGTAGAAAGCATCTGGTTCAGAAAGTCTTGCTAACAGTAACAAAAAAAGAAAAAGACAAAACGTCTTAGTCAGTGTTAGCTTGATCTGTACCCAGCTGCTCTCCGACCAGGTGTTCCAGTCTTTGCCTATCTGACTCCCATTCTTCCAGGAAGGCATAGTTTAGTTCGGGCATTGCACCGGTCAGGCCCAGAGAGCTGACGGACCCTGTCAAGGACCCCCGGCCCTCATAGGCGTACGTCTGTAGCGAGTCATAAGGTGGACCGCGTGTGTCTGAGTCTGCCTGGACAACCTTCTGCTCCAGGATCTGCTGAATGATGTCCTGACCCTGCAGCAGAAGGGAGGGTGCCGATTGGCTGATCTCTTGAGGAACGCAGTCAAGGACAAACCAGGACGTTTCTGGCCCTGCTTTGTAGTTCCCATAATCCACCTCCTGAGCCGTCCCCCTCCTCAGCACCAGGACCCCGTCCTCGTCATACTCCATCTCGTCCTCCTCCGGCTCATCCTCTTCGTACGGGCTTGGTCTGTAGCCATGGTAACTGTGGAACTTCCTCAGGGTCTCTGAGTTTTGGGGATTTCGAAGTGCGGCAATGTCAAAGGCCTCCGTGTCTTCCTCTCCGCCCCCCTCGTCGTCATAGGTCACCACGTTTTCTCTGATGTCCTCTTCGGAAAGAATTAAGGGCTCTTTACTCGCTTTCTTATTTCGGAGCTGGGTGAATAGCATCACTATGGCTGGAGGGAACAGAAGAAAGGGGAAAGAGACGTAAATACAAATCAACAAAATCCTTTTTACCATAACGTGAACAGAATGATTGGATAATAAACATTGACTGATTGATTGATTGATTGGATGGTTGCATCAGATTCTTGTAAAAACGTAAGAGGATTTATGTCTAAGAAATACAAAACCAAGTGGTTTTTACGTACCATTACACCAAATATATATCAGCTTTTATCCTTAGTTACTAAAACTTCATGTTATATTTATTGACAAAGACTGATTGAGAAAATCCTCAGGAAAAGAGTTTCTGGCGTTTAAATGCATCATGCACTGACTGTGATTGAATCAAGGAGACATCCAACAGAACGGGACAAGACATATCCAACTTCGGTGAACGAAAGGAAGCTACACCAATTTTCGTTAAAGCAAGGAAGTGCATTCTTCAACACTGGGATTATAACCAAAGTATCAACAAAATCTTGGCTCTTTAAGTTGTTTATCTTTAGGAACTGTCCTGTTATAGTTTGGAACCAGTTGATAGGGTGAGAACACCAACGTAAACAGACAGGTACCTGTTGTCGACTTTGTACTTCTTATTTTACTAGTAACACTTGTTATTAACACAGTTTGGAAAAATCCAATTAATCCGTGATTTGATTGCCGGACAATCAAAGAAGGCACTAGTCTAGTATTCTGTCACTCGCAATCTACTGGTACGAAACACTTCTGGTAAGAATCATGAAGCTGTGTATATGCCAATGAATGGTTTAAAATCCACACAACAGCAACCATTTTTCCCAATGAATAATTTACAAAATATATATTATATACAAAATTATACACAGAAAATCAGCAAAACTTCCAATTCCAAGCATGTGAGATGTACAAGACAAGGATAGACATTCCCCCCCACATACTTACTTATTAATATGACGATACAAAGCATAATAGCCACAAAAGCCCCGATGCTGAGACCAGCTGAGGACAGGAAGGCCTCGGCCTGACAGACGCTGTTGTGGCGCCCCCTGGTGTTCCTCTGACACACACACACCCTCAGGGAGAGCGTAGCAGTGCTGCTGAGAGGGGGCTCCCCCCCCATCAGCCACCACCAGCACCAGGCTGAAGACCTCCTGGTCCCGGTCCTGACTGAAGCCCTCCCGCCGCTGAGAGATTATACTGGCAGTGTGGTCTGGAGAGGACAGACAAGGGAAGAAGGAGAAAATCTTGCCACTTTAATAAAGTACAGTAACCTGTCCAGTCACCTGACTCTCTTTCCACCCCCTTTGCTTCAATGCCAGGCCCTTTAACCCTGTCAGATTGTCAGCTCTGCTTTGTGTCATTGCTTTGGAGCTTCTATCATCTGCTGAACCTACCACCTACTTGTACTGCCTACCTGTCTGCACTTTCCCTTGCACTGTTCCTACTATCCTGTGGAATCAATAGTACATTGACAAGGTATAAGAATGTCATTACATTACATTACATGTTACTTGTTAGACGCTTTTATCCGAAGCCGACTTACATACTCAATACTGTGGGCAATCCCCACAGGAGCAATTTGGGGTGAAGTGTCTCAGGGACACAACGACATGCTGACTGCAGTGGGGTTTGAACCTGTGACCCTGATCTATCCACTGCGCCACACGCCTCCCATTGTCATCAAACGACAATAGGGTCCAATAACTTCAACAAAAGCTGCATTGCCTTTATATGTTTAAGCTTTTTAATGTTTTTCGTTGCCACATTTAACTATATGTTGGTCTCCACCAACTCCCAAAGATCCACCTGTTTCTTTAGTTACCTAATGCTCCACCGCTCATCATCTAGTATGGAACTATGTCTCTCTGCGGCATGCAGCTGGACAGCTACATTCGGTTCATTTGAGCCTTTGGAAAATAAATAAGAATTGGGTGTCCTTTTTAATTGGTGCATCAATTTGAGCGAACCCTTTTACATTACAGTCTTTTCTAACTAGTGCTAATGATGAATAATAATTGTTGAGAGACACTTACAGTGGGGTGTTATCTTTGATTTCAGAAATACGGAGATCATACTTATTCATTATGAATATTAGGTTTTATGTGAAAAATGTCTTTGAAATCACATAGTCATTTATTCATTGAACTATAAAACATTTTGCAAACTTAAGCATGCTAAATTAAACAATATATCTGTAAAAGTCATAATTGGTCTTTTAATCTTTATTATTATTTCCCCCATTTTTCTTACATTGTTTTATGTGTATGATCGTTTTCATATTTTATTGTTTTTAATCTTTTTGTCTAACTTTGTGCCTTATCTGTTGTGAAATTGTGTATTATTATGTATTCAATTTATACAGCCTATTTCACCTCCTTGTATTCGTTATATATATTAAAATATATGTTGAAGCACCCTGTGTATGAAAAGTGCTATAAATAAAGCTTTATTTTGACTCCCTAGGTGACCTAAGTGGTTCTACATTGTAGCTGCAGCCCTCTCTGATATGCAGGCATTGACTCTGGAGGCAGTGTCTGAGAGAAGCTGATAGAGAAGCAGCTGATGAATATGTATGAGGAGGCATCTCCACATCAGTGAGAGTCCAACCTTCCCTGGGGAAGCCACGATGAAGCACGTCAGCAGTGGGATATGTGTGTGGATTTGGTAATGTGTGCAGGGTATGCCAACAGGACTAGGCACGGCACAGAAGGATATCTTCATTTACATAGTGTGTTTCCTGTTGACATGCATGAAGCCTCTGGGTGTGCACACAACACAAATCCCAACACACATAAACCGGCAACGCTACTCTCATCACCTGCGGAGGGAGGTAAACAGGAGTGAAGGATCATTAAGTCATTACGCAACACAGGGTTGCACAACAGAATGCAGAGTGGTGCAGGGATGGCGTGCTTATTGGCCCAACAAAGAGCAATGGGATTTTTCCATTGGATTTCAGAATATTGCAGAAAATAGGCTTCCCACACGTTAATGATACTTGCATGTTTTGTTCAGCAGTATAATCTCAACATATTAACACCACTTTTAGGATTTTTGAAGCATAAATGTGATAACCAGAAGCAAACGTTGGCCTGACCCTTGAGATCAGAAGTACCCGTATCTGGGCCCATAGGGTGCGCACTTGCATTTTGCTCTAGCCCCGCCTCCAATCTGAAGAGTCACAGCTGATGTTGACTCAGTTAAATGAAAGGAGAGGGAACGTAACTCTGGAAATATATGTTTGATTTATATATATTTCCCTTTTTGTGTTACATTTTCTGCCACAGTTCAATCAGCCTCTAGGGTCATGGTCTTTGAGAATCACTGGACTATAGACAGTGCATTTATTTTTATTTTGTACCAATTTATAATATAATAGATTTAGCCACCCAGCAGTATATACATGTATGGTAATTTAAAAGGAACTTTACCAATTGCAGCATTATGTCTGTAGTATACCCTTATGTGTTATATTTGTTGTCATGTTTAACGAATGGTGTGTGTATGTATTTTTACCTCCATTGTCCTTCACAGTAAAATCTGGGTTGGTTGGAATCCCAGCAGGAAAGTAAAAGGAAAACTTTCCATTTGCAAAGTTGTCCAGATCTGCAGCTCGGAGGGTCTGAATCAGCTGATGGAGAACAACAGAAAAATAAGTGCGGGTCAGAGAAACGTACACACGTTGAGAAACAAAAAGAAAGTACGAAAAGTCATACATTGATTGAATACTCGATTACTTGATTGACCAGTTTGATCATTCAAGGTGCACCGTACCATTATTATGTTCTTGGGGGTGATGGCACGCCTCTTAATTATTTTAAAACAAGAAGCACAGGCTTAGTGGATTCAATCCAGAAGAGCCCAAGGTTAGAGTTATATATGAATATATTTTACATTATATGACTTTTCTACAATTTCTTATAAATTGGGGGTCATTTCAAATAGCTTCTGTGACAGGAACTAGTATTGTCCTTTAGACAGGTCATCACAAAATCTGATTCATATTATATATATTTTTACAAGTGAGGTATGGCCTATGTTGCTAATAACTGATGTTAGGAACTGTGAGCCAGGTAAACCATCGGCCAGTTAATCCTCCTTACTTTAAAATCTGTTCAAATAAAAGTTAACCTTTGCAGAAATCAAGGTATAAAAAAGAAAAAACGATTTATTTTTATTTTCTATAATCTTAACCCTTAGATGCATTAGTGTCTTTTTGGACCCGCTGAGGTGGTTTTCTTGAAGTATCTATGTAATTAACATTTTTTTTTATCATTTCATATTCCAGCTATTCCTCCAAAAACATGTTTTGGATATCATGCCATTCATCCATCCATCCATCCATCTTCTTCCGCTTATCCGTGGTCGGGTCGCGGGGGTAGCAGTTCCAGCAGAGAGCCCCAAACTTTCTTTTCCCTGGCGACATCAACCAGCTCTGACTGGGGGATCCCAAGGCGCTCCCAGGCCAGCGAAGATATATAATCCCTCCACCTGGTCCTAGGTCTACCCCTTGGTCTCTTCCCAGCTGGACGTACCTGGAACACCTCCCTAGGGAGGCGCCCAGGTGGCATCCTAACTAGGTGCCCGAACCACCTCAACTGGCTCCTTTCGACGCGAAGGAGGAGCGGCTCAACTCCGAGTCCCTCCCTGATGACCGAACTTCTCACCTTATCCCTAAGGGAGACACCAGCCACCCTGCGGAGAAAACCCATCTCGGCCGCTTGGATCCTATGGGAACCTTTGATTCTTATCACCTGTGGCTGTCAGGAATACATTCACTGTGGACCACACAGACTACATCACAAGTGACACCTCTCAGGAAGATTATTTTACACAGCAAGATCTGATACCTGTCAGTATAATAATAATAATAATAATAATACATTATATGTTTATAGGGCTTTTCAAGGACTCAACATCGCTTTACAATATAAGGGAAGGTTAGTGGGGGTGTATAGGACTATCAAACTTGATCAACCGGCATGGATTGATGGGGGGGGATATGAGTAGACAAGAGGAGAAGAGATGAGTTTTGAAAAGGGACTGGAATACTGCGAGGGTCTCAGAATAGCGGAGATCTTTGCATCAATATGCTCAAAATGTTTTTTTTCAAAATGTAAAAAAATGTCTAAAATTATAGATTGTGAAAAATTAAATATAAAATATTTCTAATGTGAACCAAAATATAATACTAAATATTAAACAAGTGATTTTTCTTAACCAAAATGACAGAAATGGCATAAAAACACATATTATTCTAATACGGGTCCTTTTAGACCCACTTATGGAAGAGTGGAGAGTCACTCGTGCATCTAAGGGTTAAGAAAAGTGAATATTAACTTTTTTGCTTTCCCCCCTCTCTTTTCTCCATGTTATGGCTATATTGCGTATTCAACAATACACTTTTTTGCTATTTGTCTCATTCAAGGTAGAAAGTGGCTTCCCACTCAAACTGAACATTTGGTGTATTTTAGGAGTTATGCATGACCGATAATTTGGTAAATTAACATTTTTCAAATCGCAAATACTCCCTGTAGTACTCCTAAATACCCCTAGGGGTCCTAGTACTCCTGTTTGAGAAACACGACAGGTATCAATGGCTGTTTCTTACCTATTGAAAGCAAGAGGAAACTCCAAGTGTTGGAGTGTATTTTAAGCCCTCAGGATTTTATCTGCCATTGTCTCCATGATGTTAACACAGCCCCACAACTTCATTTTGAAATCAATAGTTTAAATATACACACAATATACAACTCAATACATGAGTGAGTCCTGTCAGATTGTTTGGGTCAATTTGTTGCATTTCCAGCAAGATCAAAAATATTCTTCGCTCGATTTTAACTGTGCTGGTGATCAGGCTTGGGAAGTAACAGATTACATGTTACAGTATTAAGTAATCAGGATACAAAAAAAGGTAACTGTATTCCCTTACAGTAGCATAAGTATCATAAATGGGGCGAAGCCTGCGAGCTAGTTCAGGCAGTCAACTCGAGCACCAATCAGTGTTGGGCAAGTTACTTCCAAAATGTAATACATTACATATTACTTATTACTGTCTTTTTTAAGTAATAAGTTACATTACAATATTACTGTCTCTGAAATGTAATGAGTTACACATACTTTTATATTACTTTTGAATTACTTTCACCAAAATAACCGCAAAATAATGGCTAGGTATTTTAAATGCTAAAATGTAGTTTAGTGCAGCAACTGTGTAGGCCCTTAATGTAATCATTTATTTGGCAGGGACAATGCACTGTAATGAACCCTTACAACATTCAAATGTGTCAAGCGTAACAGTGCCAGATTTAGCTTTCAGCTCATTTCCATCCGCAGTCCCTCACATAAAAACCTTTAAGACATTTACATTTTACAAAGATAGCAAAAACAAAATACATGATATGCAAAAGGTGCAAGAGAGCAAAAGCAGCATACACAAGTATTTATGACATGGTGATACAATATAGCAGCTACGACATATAAAGTGCAAGAGAAGATAAAAGTGCAAGAGAAGATAAAAGTGCTACCTAAAGTGCGAGAGGAGATACCCCTGTGTTAAAGTGCATTTAGCGCTGATTGCACGTCTGTCTGTTTCTCA